>NC_134485.1:281322463-281922463 GCF_040206685.1 Ascaphus truei
GAGCACTAAACCAAGCGCTGATTGAAGAAGCATGGCTATGTATGGGTGGCCGCTTAGAAACATAGTTATAGCTTTATAAGCCCTTGACCCTGCAACCGCAAGGTTAATTGATTAAGTTGTTTGCGGTCTAGCTGAAGTGGTTTATGTAAAAATGTATCCGTTACCTTGTTAGCTTCTTAACTTGAAAGGGGGAAAGTCAATTGACGTGAGAATTTGGTAAACCGCAAAACACATCATAGCCCGTTCAATTAAAGAAGCTAACTCGCGATCGGAATACTGCACCGACACACTTTATTCAAGCAAATACCCAGTATGTACCTGGCAGATACCTGGAATGCGCCGCTCCTCACCTCTGACAAGCCCCGTTGCGTTTGCCTTCCCAGCCTGGGTTCATGCCTGGCTGACGGGCGGCTGATCTGTTAAATGATAATGATTAGGATTTAATAGGCTGCAATGCTTCGCGTGTCTACCAGATGGCATAAATTCATGAATTGTAATGCAGTATATATATATATATACTGTGCAGTATTGCAGCCAGCGGGAATAAAATGCTTCAATCCCTGCCTGGAAAATACCTCAATGCACTCGGGCAGAAAACAGTCACAAACCTCAATACACCCGGGTATACCCGAATTCGTGGGACTAGCCGAGCTCGAATAAAGTGTGTCGCCAGTGTAAGCTAGCACTCTAAGCTAGCGGAATAAGCTACAAACACATATATAAGTTTATAGTACCAATAGGCCAAACCCCAGACTCAGTGTCGCCAGGTAAGGGGCTGACCCTGGTATGCTAAGGAGCTCAGGTGTAAAGTTTACACATGCTCCGTGCAAACTGGGAGGCAGCTCCTGCCCTTTCTGCGAAGTATTGGCAAGACGGGAATAGGTAGGGATAATATTCCCACGGGCGGGATACTTCCATACATCTAAAAATTCGGCTGCTACCTTATTGCGAACCCAATATACATTTTCCAGTGAAGGAATCGCGATTTAAGGCAGGGAACACAGGATTATACACCCAATACCGTTAACCCTTTCCCACCCAAGATGATTTAGGTGGCACACAGTTTAAAACGCATTGCAGCTGGATAATTAAGCTGCAATCTGGGACAAATACATATGGTGAAGGGGAATGCAAGTTATTACACACAGTTAACACAATAACCCCTTCAGTCCCAACACGATTTAGGGGCTGCCAGCCGGGTGTAACCTCTTTATTACTGGCCTGGCCCCCATCGATCATCACAGGGGGCATCAGGGAGTCACTCGGACGAGAGAACGGCTGTTGCAGCATTTGTACTGGCTGGGGGCATCCCGGGCGGTGGAAGATTTCTACTGGTTCTGTGATGCCTGTCAGCGAGTAGATAAGGTGGGTGATCGTGTGAAGGCACCTGATTTATTTCCTGGGTTGACAAACAAACAACATCTGCAGAATACACTTAAAACAACACTTACTGAGATAAGGGAACGAAATAGATTGTCCTTTGCATGCAAGCGCAAGAAATGCAGTCTTGGTTTAAAGGTACTGTGGCTACAGTAGATCGCCACTTGCTGACCAAATAACTCAGCCACCTCAAAGAATTTCATAGAGATTCGTTAGAATTAGTTTGGGAGACACCAGGGCTAACTAATGCCGAAGTTTGGGGTAAATCCTTAGTTACGTTGTTGTTAACCACTTTACTTCTGGAACGGCTGCCGCTCTGCTGGAACAAAGTCTTGCGTAAAGCGTAGTCACATCATGGATCATAGATATCACACCAGGGACAGCTCTGTAGGCACAGGTATAGGCGATTCCTGGGTACCTCTAATGTGTGCACCCAATCCCCGTTGTGAGAACTTTGACCCACCAATAGCCATGTTGCCCGCAGTTTGCAAAACCGGGCAAAAAGGCTTTTTCCGGTTTGCAGAGCGCATATGTCGGTTGACACCTCGGCAACTTAGCATATGTGGGATACACCCTCTTGCTGGCACCTCTTACTCTGAGGTTTGGCTCCAAGGTGTCAATGGTCCAGGATCTGCCACTTCTGGGATTCCGGCCATGTATACATTATAATGCGCTGGGGTCTTTCATCCCTGACACTTCAATAGACTGAAGGTCGTCGGCTCAGCGGCATTCCCTTGAAGTGCCAGGGAGGGAATACCCTCAGCTTATTCACCGTTACACACATGACAAATTTACATGCCAGAGGATTTTTCCCGGGGTTATAGAAACAGTTCCTGCCCAAACAGTTTAAATACACAGTTCACACACTTTAATAAAACATTATGTTCTGGGTGTATTTTTACTGTAATTCTTTCATGTAATGTTATGTTGTGTTGTATTACATGTGCACACCAAAAACCAGGGTGCTGGGTACTTGCGTTCTTGAGTTAGCTTTCCTAATTGAAATGCTGGCTTCGGGGAACCAAGTTCACAGAAGTCTCATGGCAATTGACACAGTTCCCACGTCAATTGACTGGCCGCCTTTCAAATTAGAAAGTTAACCGAGGAACGGATACATTCTATCGGTAAACCTAACCGCAAACCACGTATCCAATTGACTTGTGGTTACAGGTCAAACCCATAGAAAATGGATACCCATGTTTCAAATAGCCTGCTAACCGCAGTAACACTTTTTCAATGAGCGCTTGCAGTTTGCTCACTACTCCATCTTGTGTCGCAACAGGAGTATAGCAGGCAATACATTTCTTTTGTAATATACAGGCAGGGAATGGCCTGCAAATGGGGGGTAAAAAGGGCTGGGACAGGGCAAACATAGCACTGAATGGCAAATAAGTTTAACCCCTTCATTCCCAATGTGAGGGGAGGATGACCAGCCGGGTATAACACCTTTATTTAGGCCTGATCACCTCCATACTCGTCACACCTCCCCCACTCAAAGCAGAGAGGCTGCCCTGACCACCTTGTCCGGAGCCTGGGCTGCCCTGCCAGCTCTTGAAGTCAGTATGTCCTGAGGGCTGTCCTGGCAGGAGAGGCCATCCGCATTGCCATGCTCACTTCCTTTCTTGTGCTGGATCATAAAGTAAGGCAAGACTCCAGCGCAAGAGTTTAGCATTTTCCCTCAACACCCTTAGTAACCAACTCAAGGGATTGTGGTCTGTAATTACAGTGAAAGGTCTGCCATAAAGATAGGGCTGTAATTTCTTCAGAGCCCATAATGTGGCGAGGCAGTCTTTCTCAATGGTGGCATATGCAACCTCCCTGGGCAGCAGCTTGCGGCTCAGATACACCACGCAGTGTTCACTGCCCTCCTCCCCCACTTGGCTAAGTACAGCCCCAATGCCATAGTCCGAGGCATCAGTCTGCACCAAGGACTTTTTTGCATAGTCCATTGCAGCCAAATTGGGAGCACTGGCTAGTGCAGTGCAGCACTGGCTAGTGCAGTCTTTAATGTCTGAAAGGAGACCTCACAGGCAGGAGACCAGACTACCAGCACAGACTGTCACTTCTGGGTCAGGTCAGTCAGGGGTTTGGCAATATCACTTTACTGACAGACAAACGTTCTGTAGTAGCCTGCGGTGCCTAAGAAAGCCATGACCTGTTTCTTGGTTTTGGGAATGGGCCACTTTACTATAGCTTCCACCTTAGCTGGTTCTGGCTTAAGATGCCCACCACCCACCCAGTGCCCTAGGAACAGTACCTCTGCCATCCCTGCTAAACTTGGTGGGTTTCAATGTGAGTCCTGCTTCCCTAATCCTGGCTAGCACCGCAGCTACATGCACTAAGTGTGAGTCCCACGAGTTACTAAAGACATCAATGTCATCCAGGTATGCCCTTGCAAACCCTTGCAAACCCTCCAGCAAGCAATTGACCAGGCGTTGAAAGGTAGCCGGTGCATATTTCATCCCGAATGGCATCACTTGAAATTCATAGAGGCCACTTGGGGTAATAAATGCCGACTTCTCTCTATCCTCCTGGGTCAAAGGGATCTGCCAGTAACATTAACTGAGATCAATTGTCATAAGATAACTTGCCCCCGTGAGTTCATTTAACAACTCATCCATGTGGGCAGGGGTTAGTCATCTGATACTGTGCCCACATTGAGCTGTCGGTTGTCCACACAGAAACGGGTGGTTCCATCCTTCTTAGGTACCAGGTCTACCGGACAAGCCCAAGGGCTCTGGGATGGTACAATTACTCCTAGGGCCAGCATCTATTCTACCTCCCTCTCTATACTGCCCTTAACCCCTGCTGACTCTCTGTAGCGTGCTTATGCAGAGGTCTCAAATCTCCTGTCAGCACTGCTCTACCAAACCTTCCTGTCTAGCCTCCCCTAGGAGATCAGGCAGAGCATTGCTCGCCGGATCCCCCATCGGTAGGCTGCAAATGGCCAGCACCGATGCCACACTCGGTGCTATGTACTCCTTGAGCATGTTGATGTGATAAGTTTTATTCCTCCCTGTCTCAGCATCTACCTGTACAACATAGTTGCACTCGTTCATCTTTCGTAGTACCGGATACGGTCCCGACCAGGCAGCCATTAATTTGTTCTCCCGAATGGGCTTGAGAACAAGTACCTGCTGTCCTGGGATGAACTCTCTGCTACGGGCATTCTGATCATACCAAGTCTTCTGCTTGGTCTGAGCAGCCCTAAGTTTGTCCTGTGCCAACTCCATAAGCATCTCTTGCCGGTCTCTGAGATCTATCATATACGGAAGCACAGAAGCATCAGTATTAGTAGACTCCCCTTCCCATCCCTCCCGGAATAGGTCCAGAGGTCCCCGTATCCTGCGACAATATAGTTGCTCAAAGGGAAAGAATCCTGTAGATTCTTGTGGTTCCTCTCAGTATGCAAACAGCAAGTGCTGCAGTTGAATCTCCCACTCTTTTCCCTTTGCCTCTACAAAGGCTCGAAGCATCTGCACCATGCATGCATCCCAGAGACAATGGAGCAATTCACTTTTGAATTGCGACCCCTGATCCATTAGGATCTCACTATGGAAACATATCCTAGAAAAAATGGTTAACAGAGCGTTAGCTACCGCCCTCGCATCAATGGTTGCAAGCGCTACCGCCTCAGGGTACCGGGTGTCAAAATCCACCACCGTGAGGATGTAGCGCTTCCCAGACCAGCTGGAAACCATGAGGGGTCCCACAAGGATGGCCCCAGCCAGTATTAACGCTGCAACAGCCAGGCTCGCTTCCGAGCGACCCCCTGATGCCACACTAGTGGAATGGAGTGGTCTACCAGCAACAACTGCTGCCTATACTCCCGGGGTACTACTTGCTGTCTATTCCACATCCATACCTCATCTAACCCTGTAGTCTCTTGTTATCTATACAGGAGCCCGCGGTGCCACAAGAAGTAATCAGACAAATTGCTTGACTTAGACTCAGACGCCCACAGTCTCATGCCCTCTAAGCTAGGACCAGATCGCACCGCATCCCTAAATTGGGTACCTAATTCTTGCCACCCTCCGGTCGTATCTGAGTCAGGGGGAGAGGGAACAGGTAAAGGGAACAGTAAGTCTGTGTCAGAAAGCGACTTAGTCTGGCTTACCTGCCTGGTCTCCGCAGAGACTGCTGGAACTGTAGGTCCCAAATGCAGGGGGACAGGGGCTGGTTCTGCTTCGATCCTTGCAAACTGGCTCTTGGTGATCGGTACAACAGGCACCAGCTCAGTTGTAAAAATGAAGGTACGTGTCCTAGGTTGTTGCCAAGCAAGATCTCGGCATCCAACCAAGGCAAAACCTCACCTCCCTCATGGCACACAAACGACAACCCAGTCCAAAAAGACCCAGGAAACTTGGAGTGACCATGATCCTCCATCCGGCATGGTCACTTGCATACTGGTGCCCAGGAGCAAATCCTCTGGCTGCACCATATCAGGGCGAATCAGAGTACGGTGGCATCGGAGTCTAGCAAGCCGTCCGCCTGCCGGTCTCCGAAGGTCACGTTCTGCAGATGCTTCTGCCGGACAACGTTGGGCTGCATCCCGACTGGAGCAACCTGATGTCCTCCGCTCTCCGCTGCTGGTCCCGAGGTGTCAAATGCAGTTTCTCCGCTGGTAATCCCTCTGTGGGCTGGTTCTACGGCTGTAGTTGGCGCCTCTGTGTGTGCCAGTCGCACACGGGTGCCCTGCCTCACAGCTGGTGAGCGTTGCCCCTGATGGGGTCCCTTGGACTGGTCCCGGTCTGGACAGTCTGGCCTGAAATGCCCGACCTTATTGCAAGTGTAACATCGCCTCTCATGCTTGAACTCTGCAGCCTTGGGTGCGCTGTTTGCTGCTGCAGGCTGGTGTGTCCATTGAGGGGTAGTGTTAGCGCACTGGGCCACGCTGCCTGCTCCTTTGGGTGCTGCTGGGTCTTTCATTGCAACTCGGCTGGCCACATACTCATCTGCCATTTTAACCACTGTCACGAGAGGAGGTGGCTGGCCCAGTAATAAAGGGGTTACACCCCAGCTGGCCACCCCTAGACTCGTGTGGGGATTAACCATAATAATGGTCAAGTGTGTTTTTATGCCCCTGCCTCAATACCAAAATGTATGTCACTGATTCCATGTGTTTTGTACCCTTACAGTGCATGCATCAAACACATACACTGGGATCAGGTCGGGAGGGAAAGGGTTTATTGTGTTTACATGTTTATGACCCATTGTTCCCCTTCCTGCCTTTTTAATCTGCATTTGCAGCCGGTCCCATAGGTCGCCATTGCAGCTCCATGAAAGTCTATGGAGATTTCAAGGGTTTTGGCCCGATATCAAAGAAGACCAGCAGATGGCACCCGAGAGGATGAGCGGAACTTCTCCATTGAAATGAATGGCGTAATGCCTTTCAATGGGGATTCCTCGAGTCCGCTATCCAAGAATGAGTTGGCTGCCGGCTAAACCGCAATCTCCGAAAGCGGATACAATTTCTATGAAAGAGCATTTGATCGCTAAAGTGCCGTGGGAACTTGGTTACAGCCAAGTTCAAACATATTAAAATTGTCATTTTGGTTCTGGGGCAGCTAGCGGTCCAATTCTTTTTGCCCCTAGCTCAGGGGGACCCTTTTACTCAACCCCAACCGTGTCAGATGGGCAATGGTCACGGGAAAGGGTCGCGGCCTTCACAATGGTCGCCGCCATTGACCACGATGGCGGAGAAAAGCCGCTAGGTTAAAACGGCTAAGTGCAAAACTGTATAATTTTGAAATCCGTATCTCCGGTTTGGTGATAGCTGGAGAGCTGGAATTTGGCCATCAGGTAGTCATGCTTCCGGCATGATTGCATGGCAATTTTTAGCCCTCTCAGTCTAACCGAACGGAGAGTATTTCAGTTGTAAAGTTACGTCACCACCTTTGGCCGCCATGAGGGAAAAAGCCGCTAGGTTTTAAAACACTAAGGGGGTCATGCACTAAGCTCCGTTAAGTCACTTTTAGAGCGCAAAGTGCTCTTAGAACGTGATGTTGCGCTCAACCCGATGCACTAAGCAATGCAAACAGGCACTTTGCACTCTAAAACTGACTTTTTTCAGGAATTGTTTCTAAGTCCAACTTTACTCGTTCGTAACCCTGTTTGCATTAAATTCTGCTCTTAAGCAGGATGCATCTTAGCGTACGCGAAAGTTGCTTTGATCAGAACACGTCAGGTCAGAGTAGACGCAAAAAAAGCTGGACTTTTCATTTTTGCAGGTGCAAAACCCATACAACAGGCCAGCGGGTGTCCCCGGCTGACCCCGGGGGGGTCCCCGAGGGAGACCGGGGGTCACGCGGGTGTCCCCGGCTGACCCCGCAGGGATCCGGGGGAGGGGGTCCCCGGCTCACCAAGCGGGGGTCCCCGCGGGCCTGCGGTACCAATCTTGCGCCTCAAAAAATAATAAACAATATTTATAACTAAATACACCCCCCTAACACATACAATACAGTAATGGGCAAAATTACTATTATCCACATATGGATAATAATGCATTTGCATTTGCATTTTCAATAAATACAGTAAAAACATATTCTACTTACCTTTTACAGGCACCCACGATGAAGTCCGTCTTCATCCCCATCTTCATCCTGCCCATGCCCCCTCCAATGCAGCAAAACACACACAAGAATAAAAACATCCAATGTAATATCCCCTAACCCCTTAATCACCATAGCGGTTATTAACCTTTATAGTCAATAAGGGGTTAACCCACACTCACCCACCACTCGGGAGGCCTACATACCCTCCCCCACTAACCCCCCACCCCGTGAGGCCTAACCACCCTCACCCACTACCCAGATGGGAGGCCTACCCACATACCCTTGGGGCCAATACCCCCTCCCCCCACCCCCAGTACCCACAATAAAAACAATACACAGCCCCACAATAAACATCATTCTATTTATTCAATACATAACCCACCCCCTGTGCCCCCCATAAATACATGATTTATTCTTTTACATACAGGGTTCATACCCCAGGCACACGGGAGTCCCAGTTGGGCCTGGATTCACCTCACAGACCTACAGGTTACCAGCAACATGTTTCACACAGGGTCTGGAGGCCTGTTGGTGGGTCCCGCCAGGTGCCATGGCCCAACAGGTGGTCTCCGCTGGTCACCAAGGGCCACAATTGGGTCCCTACGGTAGGCTCGCGGATATCTGGGGGCCCCGGGTCAGACCCACAGGTGTCTTAGGGGCCTCGGGTGGTTCCCACGGGTCCGCGGTGCCCCCACAGAAGTGTGGCCACCGGTTCTTCCCCACAGGTGTCCCCCGTGGACCACACAGCCTGGTACCCGTGAGAAGCCCGAGGAGACCTCAGGTGGTCTCCAGAGGTCTCTCGCAGACCAAAGGAACCAACCCTGTATGTAAAAAAATAAACCAGGCCTATACATTCAATACATCAATCCCCCCCCCCCCCCCCACAACACATACAGTACATTAATGTGCAAAATAACTGTTATCCAGATAGGGATAATAGATTATCTGCCCATTATTAAACACATTAACTAGCATAATAAAATAAATAAAGTTCTACTGACCTCATCAATAAGAAGCCCCCTCGCCAGCAAAATCCGTGTCCTCCGTTGCCAACAAAATACATAGCCAATACATTGCAATTACATTCTGAGATCAATTAAACCCTTAATCACCTTATCAGATAATAACCACAAAGGTAATTAAGGGGTAAGCAACCCTGGCCCGATACCCACCCTTCACCCATTCATTTATACAGTGGCTTCATTATGCAACAATATATATATAGACATATATATATATACAAGCATACTCCGCTTTAAGTACATTCACTTTAAGTACACTCGCGAGTAAGTACATATCGCCCAATAGGCAAACGGCAGCTCACACATGCGCCTGTCATCACGTCCTGAACAGCAATACCGGCTCCCTACCTGTACCGAAGCTGTGCGCAAGCGGGGAGACTATAGAGCCTGTTACAAATGTATTATTTACATCAGTTATGTACGTATATAACGATTGCAGAACAGAACATGCATCGATAAGTGGGAAAAGGTAGTGCTTCACTTTAAGTACATTTTCGCTTTACATACATGCTCCGGTCCCATTGCGTACGTTAATGCGGGGTATGCCTGTATATATATATATATATATATATATATATATATATATATATATATATATATATATATATATATATATACAGTGTTCGACAAACCTATACATTTGCTCGCCCGGGGCGAGTGGATTTAACATCGTGGCGAGCTCCTATTGGCCCAATCAGCACACGTTTGAATTAGGTGGCGAGTAGATTTTTTTGTGTGGCGAGTAGGTTTTTTGGTGATTTGTCGACCACTGTATATACACTGGCAACACACTTTATTCGAGCTCGGCTAGTCCCACGAATTCGGGTATACTCGGGTGTATTGAGGTTTGTGACTGTTTTCTGCCCGAGTGCATTGAGTTATTTTCCAGGCAGGGATTGAAGCATTTTATTCCCGCTGGCTGCAATACTGCACAGTATATATATATATATATATATATATACTGCATTACAATTAATGAATTTATGCCATCTGGTAGACACGCGAAGCATTGCAGCCTATTAAATCCTAATCATTATCCTTTAACAGATCAGCCGCCCGTCAGCCAGGCATGAATGATGGCTGGGAAGGCAAACACAACGGGGCTTGTCAGAGGTGAGGAGCGGCGCATTCCAGGTATCTGCAAGGTACATACTGGGTATTTGCTCGAATAAAGTGTGTCGCAGTAGTATATATATATATATATATATATATATGTATATATATATATATATATATATATATATAATGTGTAAGGGTTAACAAAAACATGCTCTAATAAAAATACCACTTCTCCATATCAGCCACAGTCAAATAAAATCCTATTTCCGAAACAAATCAAATCTCATCTTCCAATCTAAAGCATCAAATGCCAATCAAAATATTAAATTAACATTGTATACATGATGCATACAATCTATGCACCATGTACACTCCGCAAATCAATGTTAACAATAAAATATTCCAAACAAAATACCATTAAATCCAAACAAGTATACTATTTAAACCAAGCAAGTCACCATAAATCAATTAGCATTCATTAATCACATCCCAAAACAATTTAAATACCATCCATAACAATTAGAGAATTAACTATTTCAATCGGTTAACAGAACAAGTTACCATCAGACAAAATATAAGTACCAAAAAGAATACAATATACAAAAGCAAGCCTCACCCTGACCTAAAGTACAGCATACAAGACCAAAAATTACATCTACTGCTGCGACACACTTTATTCGAGCAAATACCCAGTATGTACCTGGCAGATACCTGGAATGCGCCGCTCCTCACCTCAGACAAGCCCCGTTGCGTTTGCTTCCCAGCCTGGGTTCATGCCTGGTTGACGGGCGGCTGATCTGTTAAATGATAATGATTAGGATTTAATAGGCTGCAATGCTTCGCGTGTCTACCAGATGGCATAAATTCATGAATTGTAATGCAGTATATATATATATATATATATACTGTGCAGTATTGCAGCCAGCGGGAATAAAATGCTTCAATCCCTGCCTGGAAAATAACGCAATGCACTCGGGCAGAAAACAGTCACAAACCTCAATACACCCGAGTATACCCGAATTTTTGGGACTAGCCGAGCTCGAATAAAGTGTGTCGCCAGTGTATCTAATTCCAAAATACATTACGCACACATTTATGCATAGCAGCATAGCCAAAATCATTTTAAATACTGCAAAACAAGCTTTACAAACAAAATCATTTCTTACCCTGTATGTATATATCGATCTAGACATACATACATACATACAGTGGCAAGAAATTATATTAAAAAAAAAAAAAAACATGTAAAAAAATAAAAAACATTTCTTTTGTTCACTTACCCTTACTTGACCCACTCACGACTCCCGTTGAACAGCTTACTCTCCAACCAATCCACGCACAGGAACCCATAAAATAATAAACCATAAAATAATAAACCATAAATAAATAAAACATAAAAAAATAAACCATAACAATCCAGGGGTCTTCTATTTGTATTCCATCTTCATCTGTATTCTTTTTTCTTATATCTTCCGCTCTCTTCCAGGGTCTTCTTGTCTTCTTCGGCCACGCACTGGTCTTATTTCTTCTGTAGGAGGTCCTTCCTCCTCGGCGTCTGCCTCCAAATGAGACAACATAGGCTTTTATAGGCCTATGACGTCACATTGTCGTCATATGGTTCCCATGGCCCTGATTGGGCGGTGAAAACCATGTGATTTGGGGGGAAAAAAATAAATTTTGATGACGTCATTTAAAGGCATTGATGCCAGCCAATCAGAATGGCTGTGCTTCAATTGCCTTTAAGTTGACGTCATGAAAGGTAAGATGGCCGGCCTCACAAGGTACGGTAGCCAATCAGAGCATAGGAACTACATCCCTACTCGGTTTTTGTGTCTTCTATCAAATATAGAATATTTATGATTTACTTACCTGCGTGCTGTCCCTTGATGTCGTGCTGCAACCGGTATCGTATGGTCTATAGACCATATATACAGCTAAACCCCGTTATAGCGCAGTCCTCGTGGGCCACAAGATCCAACCGCGCTAGAACCAAGGTCGCACTAATTTTTTTTTAAAAATGGCCGCCGCACGCCTGATCGGGAGGGAGGGAAGGAAGGAAGGAAGGAAGAGGTGGCTGGAAGCCCTACACGTCCCCTAGCAACGGCGAGTCCATCCGCAACCTGCTCCTTACCTCCCACCACCGGCATCCATTTCCTCCCCCCCCAGGCCCCCACACCTACCGGCCCTCTGCGGCATAGCCCACGCAGCCCTCCGAGTCCCAGCCTGCTCCTCACTCACAACCCCCTCATCCTGACTCCCCCCCTCCTCCCGACACCCCCCTCCTCCTGATGCCAGCTCCGCTCCGATCTCTGAAGCCGACACAAAGGTAGGGAGGGGGAGTGGGAGGTGTGGTGTAGTGTGCTGTGAGTGCTATGAGAGTGTGCTGTGAGTGCTGTGAGAGCTGTGTGCTGTGAGAGTGTGCTGTGAGAGCTGTGTGCTGTGAGAGTGTGCTGTGAGAGTGTGCTGTGAGTGCTGTGTGCTGTGATTATCTCTTGCAGTCTTCCTTTTGTCTCCCTCCATTTGTACTGGACACACACACACACCTTTCTATCCTGATCATTCTCTTTCTGGGTTCTCTCTGCCTTGCAAAACTAGGATAATTCAGGTACAACCCCATCCCCCCAGATTTATCTAAAGAAAAAGGTGTTTTCTACTAGAATTTAATATTTTCTATAATAAATGTGGTGATATTTTTAGCATCATTTTGGTTGAGACACTAATAAATAAATACTGCTATCTCACATACTGCCATGCTATCCCACTCTTTTTTCACCAACACCAACCTCACAGCTATACAGCCAATATGTACTAATATACAATGCAGATATTTCTTGTCTTTTTACACTAACTATACAGTATACTGCTGCGCCAGCCTTTATTTTAAAACTTCTCAGGGGTGTAGCAGTTGCATCTTCTGAATTCCACGCGCAATAAATTGGCTTTCACCGCATTCATGTTGCTTTCGCTCAGCCCAGCACCCACGGCTGATCCGCGGTTGATCTGTTTAATTATAATGGTTCAGATTTAATTGTGGGAAATTCTACGCGTATCCGCCAGGTGGCAGATATTCATGAATTGTAATGAATTCTAATGTGCTACAGTAATGTATCGACGTGCAGGTGTTTTAAAAAAAAACACACCATTGTGAATTGACCTTGGTACTGAAGAAGTTACAATACTGTATCAATTTAGGCATTTCATAATAAAAACTCAATGCACAGTTTCTTTTTTACATAACTGTACTGGATTTCTCCTGTCCTGCAATGAGTATACCACAGTACGTGTGCAAAAAGCCAGACATAACGTACACTTATTTAATATGGTCCACAATTAATGCCGCAGATGATAAGATGGCCACAGTAGGTCAAATTTATCAATATTTTATCTTAAATTATGACTTTTACAAATTTTTACCAGATGCTCGTGTGTGGAAGCGTGCAATAAGGAAAAAGTTATGTATCGATCCGTGTTTTTCTCGTATTGCTCCTGCACACAAAGTTAGAGGAGGGTATTGGTGTGTGTTGCGAGATTTTTCCAGAATCTTTGATCATGGAGACTTCAATAGGCAAAAGGTCATGGTAAAACCAACAAAGATTCGTCAGACCCAGGCCAGAAATGGAATAACGCCAGCGCCGCCATTACCAGCTTACAATAACGGTCCGACCGTCAGTGAAATGCTGGTGACCAGCAACCGTGTCTATCGGACCTGCCAGGATACCTGCAGCCTGAGCAAGATTTCACGTACTGCTGCGGCACAGTTTATTCGAGCATTTGCCCGTTCTGTGCCGCAGCAGTAGCCTGGCGCGCGCCCGAGTGTGACGGGCGCGCGCCGAAGCAGCGGAAGAGCGCCCTCCGATCGGGGCGCTCTCCCTCCCGCTGCCGGGTCCGCCGGGTCCCCCGGAACCCCCTGCCGCCGTCCCGCAGATCGCGGGACACCAGGGCTCCCTCGGGGAGCCCTGGACGCGCGTGCAGGGGGCGCAGGCTCCCGAAGACGCGTGACCGCGCGTCTATGAAGCGCGGCACGCCGAGGGGCGGCCACTAGCAAGCCGGGAAATCTCCCGGCTTGCGGATCTGGCCGCACTGCGATAAAGTGTGTCGCCAGTGTACAGATACCAGCAAGCTTGCATGTACCAAAAAGATTTCCAGCTTCATCAGCTGTCAACAACAGGTGTAGCAAGCCCGCTGTCACCTCTCAACTACGTGTATAATCAAGAATACGGGACTGGCAGTGGATCGGCGCCAACCGATTGGCAAAGTCTATAATGAAGGTAAAAACCTGCAGTTCAAGCTGCCGTATTTTATTCTTTTTTTTTAAATATCAATACATTATGCACACAGACAAGCGATTAGTTACTGCACATCGGTCCGTTCTCCTGTAATCAATCGCTTTGCATATGGTTATTTAGTTCTATTATTTTTTTCACAATTCTAGAAAATGTAGTCAAGTAACATGATTGGCTGAGCAGCATCTACAGTAGATACTGAACAATTGGTGGACAGCTAGGCGCGTGCGCGTACTGTATGTCTCATTGGAAACTTGTTGAAATGCATATGCGTGTCATCACATTTAGGTGCATGCGGTGTATGTGAACAAGAGACGCCTCCCCCCCCCCCCCCCGAACCTCCTGAGAAAATTATTTAGGCCTTCCTGAGGGGACTAATTGATTTTAACCAACCATTATGTAAAATGTTATACAGTACTTACTGTATGTTTTTGAGACACTGACATTTTTATAAAAGTTTGCAGAATGCAACATTGAAACAATTTAAAAAATATTCAACTTTGTTTTATTTTTTTTGAGTTAAAACATTATGTTATAAATTTTGAACAACAGAACAGCAATAATGGAAACATAAAATATACGGTACCAGTAATAATTTTATTTTTCCTCAGAAAAGAAACTTTGTTGTCAAGCGGAGAACGGCAAATGTAGCGATTTTGATGGATAATATCGCTTTTTTGAAATGTTGCTTGCGCATTGATGAATCTGATTTAAAATCCAAGTACTGGAGGCAACAATTTAGTGACAGTGCAATTTTTTTTTATTAGGATAGAATAACTGTGAGCTTAATAGAAAACCTTAAACACTATGCTGCTATTTTCATATTCAATACTTTTTTACAGTACATACTGTACTGTATAAGAAACCCCAAAAATAAAAAAATTATAATCTTTTATTCTATACAGTATGTATTTATTCTACAGTAAAGTATTCTATATGTATTGTTTTAATACTGTTTTGTTTTAATGCGCATGCGTACAGTATATGTCTCATGGAACATTGTTGCATTGCATACAGTATACATCTCATCACATTTTTGCGCATGCGTGAACAAGAGACACCACACATCCCCCCCGAGCCATTCATGAAATTTCCCTAAGCCCTTACTGTGTTTACTAACGCCTGCACACACTTCGATGGTAGCAGTTCCCCACCCCCCCAACCGCCTCGCATGCAAAGACTTACTAACAAGACAACGGTAATGCAACCGCTTATCAACTCTCCACCCCCTCTAATTCTTGTAGCCTTCCTGAGGGACTGACTGATTTTAACCAACCTTTACTGACTGTATGTTTTTTTAAACATTGTATTTTCTTATAAAATGTGACACAATTAAACAATTTTAAAAAATGAACTATTTTTTATTTTCTGGGAGTAAAAACATTTTTTGATATATTTTAGACGAACAATCAAGCTGTGAAGTCGATCCCCATCAGTCTGTCCTTCCATGGACGAGACCTTGTATGCCTCAAAATGCCATTTATGGAGTCTCTCGCGATTCTCATTAAATGATCGGTAATTTTGAAATAACACTGCACTTCCTCCACAATTGTTCTGCATAAATTTTCTGCTAGAGCCTTTTTTATTCGATTCCCTTCGTAGTTCACATTGTGGGTCCACCCGCAGTACACCTCGTAACTGACGTGGTGTTTGAAGATGGACAGGGCATATCTCTGGGCGATACCAGCACTTGCAACCTTGAACTTCTCCATGACTAGCTGGGGCAGGTCGCACAAACTTATGTCGGGCACTGTTTCAATGCAAGCGTGTGTGGATATGACTCTGGGAGTGGGTGTGTTTATGGGAGCGGGTGTGCTTCTGGGAGCGGGTGTGCTTCTGGCAGCGGGCGAGTGTACTGTAGCTGGTCTGGGAGGATGCTTTCCTCCTGTCGAAGTTGCCTTATCGGTGTTGACATCTCCTATCGTGGTATTAACGGGGTTGTCATGTCATCCTCATCATACATGTACACATTCTCTTCAGACGGAAGGGGTTCGCTTGGTGATGGAATCATGCCACCCTCCTGCTCCTGTGTTCGACATACAGGGGCAGGAGCTCCAAGCAAACAATGTATCCCCGCTATGTCAGTCTCTATCTTCTCCATATGCTTATCCATCTTCTCTATCTGCTTCTCCATCTTCTCCATCCGCCTATCCATATTTAACATGGTCTCTAAAAGAAGATCTATCTTTCGCACTATAGAGTTGTCAGGCATCTCGACACAACTAAACCCATTCAGCATGGGGGCGAACAAGCTGGATTCTGTGCATGGGGTGCTGTGGACATCTGAGTGGATGGGTGCTGGAGCGGATGAGATAGGGGATCACAGCAGCAGAGCATCATAGGGGATGGGTGTAGGAGCAGGTGACCTGGGGTTCCCAGGAGAGCAGCGTCGTGGTTGGGTGCAGGTGACCTGGGGGTTCCCGGAACAGCAGCGTCGTGTATGGGTGCAGGTGACCTGGGGGTTCCCAGGAGAGCATCATCGTGGATGGGTGGCTTCCATTTCTTTTGCGTTCTTTGTACTTTGTACACCAGCAAATATCTTTTCTTTTTTTTTTTTTTTTGTCTGAAGGTTTTCTTTATTATCCTTGACCTTTCGCTTTTCTTTGGATTGGAAAAGGCTTCCGCCTTTCGTTTTTTCATTGTTGGCACGGCAGAAGCAAGTGGGTTCATGCGTCCATAGAATTGGGGTTCATCCATGGGTGCAGATGGAATAAAGTACAATGCAGTATCTGGACAAGAGCAAGTTCAGATACAGATCAGCATGTGGTAGACTATGCAATTTGTGTGACATTTTATACACAGTGTCCCTATTGTAATTGAGGTGCAGGTGTTAAAAGTGGGCGTACCATGTACTAAACCTGTCGATTGAGGTTGAGATACATTAAAGAATAAATTCACCATCCATTTTGTTGATTCACTGCGCATTGAATACACATCGACTACACATCGAATATACATTCTTGTGCATGTATTTCTTTCTAAACGCAGCAATGCCGGTTAAAAAGATTTCTAAGGATCTCAGCATTAGAATACAGGATATGTACAAGAGAGGACAACGAATTTCACAGATTCAATGCTGGTTAAGTACTTCTGGCATCGTTGTACCAGCAGCCACCGTGAGCTATCATGCCCACGATAAGGCCAGAAATGTCAAGCGGACACCAACAGTCACTACAGTGTAAGTAAAGTATTTTCAATATGTTTTCTTTACTGTACAGTATTGTAATAGCACTTTTACTTGTTAAATGGCTTATTGTTTTTAACAGTACCTTTTTCCTAGCAATTATTTGAGATAAAAAAAATGGTACCACCCCCAATGCCGTATACTGTATCCCCGTATAGCTACCGCACAGTACAGATTTAATGCATGTTTTTACATTCTTACATTCTTATAATCAATAAATTTAAAGACACCCATTGTATTTCAATGTGAGTTGCACCTCTTTCCTTAATTATCACTCACTTCATTATTATTCATTATGACTCTCACAACCCCGAATGCAGTATACAGTATACTGTTTACTGTAGACAGTATGACACACACACATAAAGTACATGTAATATTATATTATAATGTTATAGTATATTTAGATAGCTGTATATTTATATAACTATATTATATATACAGTATATTATAATTTATATACTGTAGCTGTATATTTATATAACTATATTATATATACAGCTCAACCCCGTTATAGCGCAATCCGCTATAACGCGGATCCGATAATAACGTAGATGAGCGTGGACTACGAATTTAAAAAAAAAATTAAAGTTTTTTTTTTTTTTGCACACACTGCACACACTCACTGCACACTGCATACATTCACAGCACACTGCATACACTCACAGCACACTGAACACACTCACAGCACACTGCATACATTCACAGCACACTGCACACACTCAAAGCACACTGCACACACTCAAAGCACACTGCACACACTCACAGCACACTGCAAATACTCACAGCACACTGCACACTCACAGCACACTGCATACACTCACAGCACACTGCATACACTCACAGCACACTGAACACACTCACAGCACACTGCATACATTCACAGCATACTGCACACACTCACAGCACACTGCACACACTCAAAGCACACTGCACACTCACAGCACACTGCAAATACTCACAGCACACTGCACACTCACAGCAGAAGAAAAACACAGTACAAGTGCGCAGCTATAATGAATGAACAGAGTGAATTGAAATAAAGTGCATTAACCACTTAATACCCAAGTGAGTATAAGTAACTAGGTTTTCCCCGATGAAGTGGCCTTTATAGTTGTTACGAAACTAGTTGGAATTATACTTTTATTGATCTACTAGTACCCTTAGTATTCTATCACTTTGCTGGTTAAGTGAAGCTGGCGTGGGAGGCAGAGCTGACCCTGATCGGTGAGACTGTCCCTCTACCAGCTACTCCTAGCTTGGGACTTATCTACCTGGATTACGTGGAAGCCTAAAGGGAACCCTCCACTTCTAAAGAGCCCAGCAGATGAAAGCACAGCCTGATATGACTGCAGATTCCTGACATTGGGTGATCCGCTGCAGCTTTCTCCTGTGTCATGATACCTGAGTGGTAACAACTGTCATAGTTACAGTTACATGCCTGTTTTACCTTTATCTGATGTACGCAGAACCTTGAATTACTTTTTAATATAAATTGTTCATTCTTACTTCACCATGAGCGTTGTGCGCTGTTTTGTGTTTTGTTTTGTATACACTTACAGCACACTGCATACACTCAAAGCACACTGCCTACACTCACAGCACACTGCATATACTCATGGCACACACTCACAGCACACTGCATACATTCACAGCACACTGCATACATTCACAGCACACTGCATACACTCACAGCACACTGCACACACTCACAGCACACTACACACACTCAGCACACAGTCATAGCACACTGTATACACACACAGCACACTGCATACACTCACAGCACACTGCACACACACAGCACACTGAAAACACACACACAGTCTCACACAGTCAAATACAGTGGCGGCCGCCTTTAAACTCCTGTGGCCGTTTCCCCGCGATTTTCAAAATCGCCGGCAGATGAGGGCCGTTTTCGTCCATTTTTTGCACCGCGGGCGCTTTCAATGTTAAGTGCCATTAGCGCATATGCGTCAATGCGGCTGACGCGCGGGGAAACTCCGTGACAAACGGAGAACATCCCCGCATTTTTACGGGTAAGCAGGAGGATTAAAGGGCCTGCAGCTGTACACACACACACAGAGACACACTGTCTCTTTAAGGGAGCTTGCTCTCGCAAGATGGAAGCAGAAGCAGGAAGCAGAGACAAGGAGAAGAGCTGACAGATGCCGGGTAAGTGCTGTGTGCTGTTGCCGCTGCCCCACCGGATCTGGGAACGCTGGGAGAGTTCTCAGCTTTCCCCCTCCAGCGGACACGGTACCACCACAAAAAAAGAAAACGGCGGCCATTTTTTTCCCGCGACCCCGTTTATAATGCGGTGGTCGTGGTTGGCCCCTGAGGACCTCACTATAACGGGGGTTAAGCTGTATACAGTATATTATAATTTATATAGCTGTAAATTTATATAACTATATTATATATATATATTGGTTTTTACAGTACCTTTTTCCTAGCAATTATTTGAGAAAAATAAATCAAGACAGAGAATTAATGAATCTATAATGTTACAGTATATTTATTTAGTGGCTGGTACAATACAGTACTGCTGCGGCCAGCTTCAGTCTAACATTTACCCGTTTCTTCCCGTGGCATATATCGGCTAGCTCCGAACATGGCCGTGCGCCAGCCGCATGTTCCCCGCATCCTTCCCCTACCCTCGTGACCCCCTGGCTGCTTCACCTTTGCTTCTCCGGTTCCGGGGGCCGCACACACGCATCCCCCCCTTACCCCGCCACCCCTTCAACTACCTTCGGGGAACCCTGGCATGCGCGCCAAGCGCGCACGCACCCTGGCACGCGTGACCGTGCACCAGTGACGCATGGCACGCGTTGGGGAAAAACAGCACCTGCACGCGGTTTTAAATTACCCGCGGTGGCGGCCGCTTTAGACTCAGGGCGGCCGCCACTGTATGTATGTGTGTATATATATATATATAATCAAAAAGAAATAGATAATACCGTTCTGTGGCAAACGAAATGCTTTTATTTGTGCGAGTTTTCGAGATACACTGATCTCTTCTTCCGGCGATGTTACAATGAATGAAGCAAGCAAAGGGTATACTTAAAAACAGTGTCTCTTGGAATGTTGTCTATGCTTGTCCCTCTCCCGTGTGTGGATGGGATTTATCGCTAGAGGTGTTAAATGGTTCCTGAAAGTTAGTGATGCAAGAGTGTGTGTGTGTGTGTATCTGTGTGAATATAAATGAATGGAGAGCCCATAGTGTATACAGTGCTTTACAAAAGGTGTGTGTGGAGTGGGAGTTAATATAAATGGTGTGGGTAGGTTTGGAAATGTAAGGTTACAAATTTATATGGGACTGGAATTAAAATATGAACTGCACACTCACAAACAGATCAAGTAAAATCGCCTGTATGAGATAATATCTCAATCGCCAACAACTGCAGCAGGAACCCAGCTGAACCTCCGGTGTAGAACAGTGTCCCGCCTCTGTGCAAGGGGGGGCCTGATGATCGCGGCGAACACTCCATTTATCGGAAGCAGGATGCGCACAACCCTCTGCTGTTCAGGTATTATGTCCGTCTGGAAAACCGTGTTGGGACAGTAGGGGTTAAAATGTATTGCAACCATCAGCCTATGTTTTCCCCTACACTATTGTCCCTATTTTACAGCTAAAAAGCTAGCTGCAGTTACAATGAATGAATTAACTATGTGCTAACTGTATTTGCGACATAAGGGGGAGCTGCTAGCACTGTGCCAAGTGATAATTGAAGAAGTGTGCCCATGAATAAGTAGCTGCTTTCAAGATAGTTATCAGTTTTCAGACCACAGACGATGAAACCGCAAAGTCAATTGAATAAGTGGTCTGTGGGTTAGCTAAAGTGCCTCCTTGATACATAGTATCCTGCTGTCAGGTTAGCCACTTAAGTTGAAGTAGTGGCGCGTGTCTGCGGTTACCAATCAAAGCCAGGATGGATACATTGAATGCCGGCTTGTAACCCTGACCGAGTATAGGTCAAACCGCCGCCCACATCACAGAGCCCCTTCAATTAAGTGGATAACTTGCGTTAGGAAAGAGCTAGCACTCTAATTTTTGGAGTGCAGCTAGGTAAAAAGAAATCATAAACAAACATAAGGTTTATAATTGTTGCATAAGCACAACATACATTTATAAATTAACTGTATTGTAATGGTGTTTTAAAATGTACAGGCAGGACTCGTTTCCTGTCCTGAACCCATTAACATGCCCATATGTTATGGATGAATGAGCTGAGGGATTTTTCATCTATGAACTTCAAAAGGCACCCTGCTAAAGTGGTTCCCCAGTGTCTATGAGAAGTCCGGTGTTGAAAAGCCTCAGAGACCCTAGGTGTTAGGGTGGCCAGGATATTGTTAATTGCCCGATACCGGTGAGAAGTATGGGCACTTCACACTAGGTAGCAAAAACCCAGACTTACTGTCACCAGGTAAGTGGTTTGGCCCGGTAGGCTAAGTTGCTCAGGTGTGAGGTTAGCACATGCTCTGTGCAAACCGAGAAGCAACTTCTGCCCTCTTTACAAGGTACTGGAAAGTCGGGGATAGGTGGGGAAAATGATTCCCCTGGAGGATTGGATGTATTTTTTAGGTATAGGACCCTTAACCCTATAAAAATGCCTGCAGCCCAGTCCCAAGCAGATTCATCTCAGATTTTACCAAGAAGCGTCCAAGTACAGCGTCAGCGATTCCGGAGTGTGAGGGGTTAACGACATCGTAACCAAGAATTGCACCCCTCTTCCAGAATTCATTTGAGCTAAGGATTCCCTAACGAATCCTGTAAAGGCATTAAGAAAGATTTCCTTTTGGCGGTGATAGAGGGCTGGCAAGTTGCGCCCCTAGCCAAGGACTGTCGCACGGCTTACATCGTGCACCCACTTGCATGCGTGCAGGGGTGCCCAGGGATTTTGTTTCATTCCGTGGACATTTTATTTTGTTTCCCCATCCCATTAAGTGTATATTGACTGCAATTGTGAAGTATTGTGGTTTTGTCTTAAAAGTAAATAAATTACAATTTATTTTACTCATCTTGTGTGCTCAGTCCAGAATCCCGGGAATTAATTTGTTGGTAAGCCCTGGTCTACCGTGACACCGACATTTTAAAGTAGCGCTATTGGTCTTTGATATACATATGTGGTCACGGCAGACCCAATTGCAGGAGAAAGTTATTTAACACCCATATACAAGACGTTTTCCATCGAGCTGAGATGTCAGCTCCTACTGATGGGACAGCCGTTATTCGAACAGATCTCAAATAAGTTTACGTGTTGACTGCTGTATTCCATTTGGTATTTCCGCGTTTTGACCACTATTCATGCCACGTTCACGCAATCCAGCACTGGGCAGCCACACGCGGTTGATCTGTTTAATTTAATGGTTTATTGTTTCTTTGGATGCAATTCTTCGCATATCCGCCATGTGGCAGAAGTTAATGAATTATAATTTGGTTGCTATTCTTTGCGTATCCGCATGGTGGCAGAAATGTATGCATTTAATGAATTGTATTGAATTGTAATGTGCATGGTACATTGCTACAGTATACATTACTTTGCTACAATGTAAGGGTGCAGGTGTTTAAAACATATAGCACCCACGACTATACTGATACATACTTACAGTGGCCCATTGTGAATTGACCTTGTTTTTTCGAAGACATTATCAAATTAGGCGTTCTTAATAAAAAGCTTTAAATACTCAATGTGTGCCTTTTTTTTTACATTCTTTCCCCGCACAATTGCTGAGTGGACATTATGGCTACACCACAGGTGTATAAAAAACCTGACTGTAGTTATGCATTTTTAATATATTCGGCAATAAATGCTGCAGCAGATAAAATGGCGACTGTATATGAAATATATGAATATTTCATTTCGAACTACGATTTTTAAAAGTTTTCACCAGACGTTCATGGGTGGAAGCGTGCGATAAGAAAAACCTTAAGTAAAGATCAGTGTTTTTTTCGCATTGCCCCTCCTGCCAGAGAGATTTGCGGGCATTGGGGTGTCATGCCAGAATTTCACAGTATGTTTGAGCATGGCAATTTCAAAAGAAGAAAGGTCGGTTTTAATCCATATAAGAATCGTCAATCCCAATCCAGCAATGTGCCGGCAACAGCATCAGCACCGGCCGGTCCGACCGTCAGTGATAAGCTGGTGAACGGCTATTCTTTGGACCTGTCCCCGCCTGAATACCTGGAAATTTTCCAGCCTGAGCATGATTTCGCGTACAGGTACCAGAAAGCTTTCATTTACCAGTACCAAAATGATTTCCCGCTTCATCAGCTGTCAACTACAAGTGTACCAGGTCAGCTGTCACCTGTCAATTATAATGCAGACTTGAGGAGTCACAGTGAGTCATCACCTCCTGTTTGGCAAAGTTTATAATGAAGGTAAATATACAGTACAGTAATGTACTAAACTGTATTACACTATACTGTACTGTACAGTACATGACAGTATTACTGTAAGATTAGAGCTGCAGTTCAAGCTTGCGTGTATCAAAACAAAATTATTTTTTTAAAGAATACTGTACGTACTTTACAGTGCATCAATACAATACTGTATGTGAGTTGAGGAGACAATACAATACTGTATGCGAGTTGAGGGGATGTTTCTCTGTTGAGTGCACTTTGCAGAATGATTTGATTGGCCGTCGAAGTATGTGACGCTGCAGCTTAAAAATGTAGGGAGAGGGTGGGGCTGAAGAGTAAGAGCCAATCAGAAGTTTGTTCTCATCCTACAGACACAGATGTAGGATATTGCTTGAACGGCTGCTTTAATTCCCAATGACACGCCTTGACGCATGCGCAATACCGGTAATAATAGCATATTAACTAACTTAACTTAACTTAACTTAAAAGCATAGAAACTTTGACATCAAGCAGAAAAAGTCAAAAGAAGGGATTTGTATGGAACTCCAATATTGATTTTTTCAAAGTTGCTTGCGCATTGTTTGCCAATTAGGCAAACATTTAGTGACAGTGCCATTTTTATTGATAGAACAATTGTGAGCTTTATAGAAAACCTTATACTGTACAGTATGCTGCTTTTTTAATCTTCAAATCAATTTTTTACATTGTACAGTACCGTCATCTTCACAACTTTTCTTATAAACACCAAAAATAAAAATGTATATATTTTATTCTAAACAGTATGTATTATTTATTATTCAATGCTTTCAACTTTTGCAACAATACTACTGTTTTTCTTTTACTGGTATGCGCATGCATGTACAGTACTGTACTGTGCTGTACTTTACTGTGCTGTATGTCTCATTTTGACATTTTTTTTAATAACAGGTAAGAGAAATGCCCTTGCATTACATTACAGTATGTGAAGTGCAATGCTTTGTTGAAGTGTTGATAAGAATTTCAGGTCTGCAATAGGGGGTCGGTCAAAAAATACATTTTATTTTTTAATTCAAGTTTTACAAATATATATTTTTGGGAGTTATCGCCATGGGCTTGCATAGCAATTATGGATATTATGAGATTCAAACAGTACTGTTGTTTTTTAATTCCACACTAGTCATGTACATTCTTTCTGAGGTGGGTGGCATACTGTAGTGCTGTGATTTTTATTTGGCGGTGTGGATTAAAACATTATGATGACCTGTTCAGAATATGTCTTTGAACTACAGCTTTAAATTCATATAGCTCGCAAAGCTCGCATCCCCTCCCCCCCCCCCCCCACACACACAAGGCTCAAGGATTTCAACTTCTTATCAACACCTCTGACAAACCATGCACCATGCCACGCATGCACAAGTGCAATAAGCTAAGCCCTTCTAACTTGCTTTTTCTTCCCCACAACACCCCTCCCCCCGCACTAGTAATAAGATTAACATGTTGTGTGAGATACAGGCCTAGCTAAGCAAGCCCTTCTAAAACTGCTATTGTACTGTAACAAAACAAGTCAACTTGAAGTTCAAAGCTTATCAACAAAACAACAACAGAGCCCTCCAACAGAGCCATTCACGTAAATGTACTGTTGCGTGATTATCATGAGCTGGGCAGAAGACATGTGGGATAATCCTTAATGCAGGAAAATAGTATTTTTCTATAGAATTTTATTGCATTATTAACAGAAATGATTGATTAAACAATAAAAATATAATAATTTTTATAAAATGTTTTTTGTTTTTATATATATTTTTTCCCAAACTAATGTGAAGTGCAATGTTTGTTTGTTGAACTGTTCATAAGAATTTCAGGTCTGCAAGAGGGGTAGATGGGTAAAAATATTGTTACACTCAATGCAATGTTTTTCTTTCCTTCTAAATGTCCATACGGCTGGTCATAGTTGGCCAAAATACCCATCACAGGGACTCTATTTTCCTCCTCGTTGAAACATTGTTTTCTGTGACCCTGTACAGTTTTCTTCTTAGCACCTGCAACCAGTGAGCTTGGCTGCTGCTGGCTGTACTCCCCATCTTCCAATGGAAGAGAATGCAGGAGTCTGCTACCATCGCCACCATAGTTACCACCACCAGACACCCCACCACCAGACACCACAACAACACCAGACACCCCACCACCACCAGACACCACACCACACCCAACAAAACCACTCACCACACCACCAGACACCCCAACAACACCACTTACACACCACCAGACACCCCAACAACAACACTCACCACACCAACATCACTCACTCCAGCATCACTCCTCTGATTCCCATGCCTCCCATCCATACCTCTAGCACTCAAAAGTAAGAGAAAAAGAAATTAAACGTCTAGCTCACTAAACACTTTCAGAAAATAACAAAAAGATGTAAAGAAAACAAAACAACACACAACAAATCAATCACCAAACACACAAACTATATCAATCTCTATTTCTCCAAACTCCAAACACCAAGCTCTGTCTGTCTGTCTGTCTGTCTCTCTCTCTCCCAACAACACAGAGAAAAAATATAAAGAAATGCAACCTTTAAATAGGCCACTAAATCATGAAGTTGATTGTCTCATGATATTCATAATGAACGCCATTTGTGAGTACGCCACGCCATTTCAACGATCACGGAGAGATGTGTATCTATCTGCCAAGCTAATCGCCATCTTGAAAAATGTTGCCTGCGCAGGTATTGGGGCCTTCCTGCATACCGTGAGGGCAACACGCAAAAAACACGGCGAGTTGAAATCCCTGCCGACAGCACTGTTTCGGCGCGAAGAGCATGACCCCCTTAGTGTGTTCCACGTACAGGAATTCAGCCTCCTTCTCTGATAACCAATGGTTATTAAGGCCCATTGTAATAATATCCCTAATATAACTACTGAGAGAGGGTGCTAGAGGGGGGTTTGTGTAAGATACAGACTGGTTTGTACATGAACACCGTACTATTATCTTACACATCCCCCCTTTCTTTTTTCATTGCGGCAGTTCTGAAAATGAAAATAAACAATTAATGCAGACAGGGTTGTACTTAACATAATCATCCTGGATGACAAGTGCTCCCCCTTTGTCTGCTCTTTTGACAATAAAATTCCTTTTCTCTGGCAGTGATTTAAGTGCAGATTTTTCACGAAAACTCATGTTATATGTACTTCTAGTGTTTCATTTGAAATATTTACTCCAATCCGCTTTAACTAAACGGATATAAGTGCTCACCGATTGGTTTCTAATAGGGGGTATGAAGATGAATCTCAACTTACATTCTCTTGTCGTATTATCAATATCAGGTGTAGATGTGGTAGTCATCTGCTACGCCACCTCCGATACTCTTGAAGAGAAGAAAGATTTTATATTCAAGTGTCTTTCGAATTTAAAAAGATCAACTTCTACATTAAAATTATCACAACTAACAGTAACATATGATGGTCCTTTGGATAGGGCTGACATCTCCATATTAGATAATTGATGTTTCAACAAATTTATCACCAAAGAGTTCATACTCATGTCCTGGTCTTTGAGAGTAAAATTGGGTGATCCTTGCTTGACCTTTTTCCCTGCCTGAGTTTTTCAAACCTCCTGTGGCCAGGCATTTTCTTAAAAAAGGAAGTGGGATTGGATCCCTCTTTCGTTCAGTCGAGGAGTGACATCCGATTCACTTGTGACGACATCTCTCACAGGCTGTTGTTTACTTCCCCTCGGCATCTGTGTTATCTTGCCTTCTTGTTTTTGGCACAGGAAAGTGCGTCCATCCTTGTAGTCACAGACCATTTTCTTAAACTTCTGCTTTTTAAAATGCAATAGATCACTTTTAAATTTCTCCAAGCATGTCTTTAATTCTTCTAATGAAGTAATGGTATCTGCACCCGTATTCATATGTTCAATCAATATTGCTACTTTGAGAATATCACATCTTGCTCCAAGCAAGCAAGCAAACCACCAACCTCCTCCACCACAAGAACGATTACAGTGGCGGCCGCCTTTATCCTAATGCGGCCGAATTGGCGCAAGTTTGATAACCGCGGGCAGATGTGTTTTTTTTTGTCCGGAGTGTATTGCGGTATTTTAGCGCTCGTAATATTAGCATTTTATTATCGCAGTCTGCAATACTGCAATACCGTCTAAAAACTCAGGGGGCGTTCGCGAGCTGTTGTCTTGGAAGTCTAATACTTTAGCAGTTCAACCTACACTGGCGACACACTTTATTCGAGCTCGGCTAGTCCCACGAATTCGGGTATACCCGGGTGTATTGAGGTTTGTGACTGTTTTCTGCCCGAGTGCATTGAGGTATTTTCCAAGCAAGGATTGAAGCATTTTATTCCTGCTGGCTGCAATACTGCACAGTATATATATATATACTGCATTACAATTCATGAATTTATGCCATCTGGTAGACACGCGAAGCATTGCAGCCTATTAAATCCTAATCATTATCATTTAACAGATTAGCCGCCCGTCAGCCAGGCATGAACCCAGGCTGGGAAGGCAAACGTAACGGGGCTTGTCAGAGGTGAGGAGCGGCGCATTCCAGGTATCTGCCAGGTACATACTGGGTATTTGCTCGAATAAAGTGTGTCGGTGCAGTACATCAGTACACAGTCTGCGTGTGAGCGCGCAGTAATTGTAAATTTGCATATTTATAAATGCATTTGCAGTTCTGTATGTCTCATTTGAAAATTGTTGAAACGCATAGGCGTGTGCTGTAACAGTATCACATTTCGGCATATATAGCGCTCTCCCCTCGCTCGCCCCCGCACACACACAGGATAATTTACTGCACTGCAGTATTTCAACTTCTTATCTTATCTACAGTGCAGTACACTTCTCCCACACCATTCCTTTGAATGTGTGTCTTTATGGTTTCAATCACATTCCTGCTTCATAGCTGATGATTACTGCGCATGCACCTGTAAATTCACCACTGCTTGCTTGCAAAGTTCAAGAGTGAGTGACCAAAAAAACCCCATTTTTTTTTCTCCTCATTTTTTATTTTTATTTTCTCCACAAACCTGCCTAGACCAACTTGATATTACAATATTCAATCTGTGCTGCAGCTTTTGACTGCGACCCTGTGCGTTTGACTGCACATGGTTGATTTGTGTGCTTCTTATGTACTGTATTTGGGGGTGTAGGGATCAAATTATTATGATAACCTGCCTTTTGAAATTATATCATTTCTTTGAACTGCAATACAGCTAATCCTTCATGCTGCTGTACCCTGTACCCCCTCCCCACACACACACACAAGGCTCGCTCAAGGATTTGAAACTCTTATCGACAGACACCTCTACAGAGTCATTCAGTTCTGAAGCTTGCCATTGTGTTTTTAATCCATCCCTAGCCGAGCATCACCTCTCTGCTGCACCTGCGTGTAAACCCATCTTCTCCACTACTCGTCCACGACACCACCGCCGGTGCCCCTGAAATCCACGGGTCACTTTCTCCATCCCTCTTCGACAATGCTGTCGCTTCTCTCCTGGAAATCCACAGGTCACCTCCTCCATCCTTCTTCGACGATGCTGCCGCTTCTCTCCAGGGAACCCCCATCTCATCCTCCGTAGCACCCATCCACCCAGAAGTCCACAGCACGCCATGCAGAAGACCCAGCTCGTTAGACCGCATGCTGAATGGGTTAAGTGTGGATATCCCCGGGAACTCTACTGTGCTGGTAAAGATAGATCTGTTTCTGGAGACCATGCTAAATATGGATCAATGGATACAGAAGATGGATCAACGGATGGAGAAGATGGATCGACGGATGGAGAAGAAAGAGACTGACATAGTGTGAATACATAATTTGCTCGGTGTTCATGCACCTGTATCCCCGATGCCGGAGCAGGAGGGTGGCATGGATCTGATGAATGGGACCTTTGACCACCTTCCAACACCAAGCGCACCCCCTACACCAGAAGATTTTGTGTACATGTATGCCGTTGAGGAGGAGGATAATGGGACAACCCCGTCAAGACCACGCCAGGAGACAACATGGTGACCAAGACAGGAGGAAAGCTTCCTCCCAGACAACCTACCCTCGCCTGCCGGCACAAGCACACCGCTCCCAGAAGAACACCCGCTCCCAGAACCCAACCTACATATGCTTGCATCGATACGGTGCCCGACATCATCCTGCGCGAGCTACCACCGGCACTCAGGGAGAAGTATAGGGTGATGAATGCTGGTTTATCCCGCAAGTATGTCATGTTAATTTTTAAGCACCACGTGTCCTACTTGGTGTACTGTGAGTGGGCCTACAAAGTGAATTATGAAGGAAATCGTGAAAAAAGGGCGCTTCGTGATAATTTAAGGACTATTGTGATAGGAATTGCGGCGCTATTTTCAATGACAGATCCTTTAATGAAAAGCGTTCGAGACTCCATTAATGCATATTGCGCCATACAAGGCATCGGCCCTGGAAGGACAATCTGGTGGGGATCGAATTTGCGTGACTGTTCCACTGTTTTTTATTTTTGTAAATGTTTCTGTAAATTAATAAAGGAGATGCTGCGTGTTTTAACTTGTATTAATAAAGAAATGTTTTTACTTACTGTAAACACAGGATCTGCACAATTCAAGTCCCCGAGGCCTGCAAACAAGCCCAGTTTTCAAGTTTATCCTGAAAACTGGGCCTGTTTGCGGCACTCGAGGACTGGAGTTGTGCAGGCTTGACTGACTGTTCTGTACACCTTCCTACTGAAAATGTTTTGACTTTCTGTACTTTAATAAAGGAGATGTTGCGTTTTGAATATTTTATGATTAAAGAATTTTTTTTGATAACACCATGTGACTGTTAAACATACTGACTGACTGTAAATGTTTTGACTTTCTGTACATAAATGTTTCCACTAGCTGTAAACCATACATCTGTTGATGTTTTGAATTGCTGTACACTTAAAATATTTTTACATTGTACAGTTTTTGTAAATAAATGTTTTTGTTCTTACTCCACCAATAAAAGAAAATGTTGATTTGTTTTAAATTGTTCCATTGTCTCCTTTTATACTCTAACAAAATACAGTGTTTCTAGAATGTACAGTATTGTCCAGGCATACTGTACTGTATACTGTAGGCATGCTCAGTACTGTACATCACAAGTGTATTAAAACAATACATGCTGTACGGGTATAGAATACACATATGTACTGGAATACATGTAGAATAAATGCTTACTTTTTATTTTCTCGGGTTTATTATACAGTATATATAAAAAAGTATTGTATACGGTCTGAAAACATCAGCATACTGTTTCAGGTATTATATCCTGATCAATAACAACGGCCACTAAACGGTAGACTCCGGTACGTGTTTTTTTAAATCTGATTCAGCAATGTGCAGGTATTGTTACACAAAGCGATATTATCCATCGAAATCCCTCCATTTACCGTTTTCCGCATGAGATGACAAAGTTTTCTTTTCTGAGGAAAAACAAAAAAAAGTTTTACTGTAATGGTCAGTCCCCTGTTCATATGTGCATGCGCCTACGTCGATGTGATGACACGCATATGCGTTTCAAGAAGGTTCCAATGCGCATGCCCCTAGCTTTTCACCAATTATGCAGTATCTATTGTAGAAGCCGCTCAGCCAGTGATATTGCTTACAGGAGAATCGCTTGACTTTTGAATCGCACTGATATTGATATTTTCAAAATATAAAAAACAGAATAAAATACGGCAACATTACTCACCATAGAATTTCAATCAGCTGGTACCGGGCCACTGACAGTCCCGTATTCTTGATCATACACGTCGTTGACAGGTGACAGCGGGACTACTACACCTGTAGTCAGCTGATGAGGCTGGAAATCGCTTAGGTACATGCAAGCTTGCTCGAAACTGTACGCGAAATCCAGCTCAGGCTGCAGGTATCCATGCGGGGACAGACAGCAAGGGTTGTCACTGACGTTCGGACTGTTATTGGAAGCCGGTGCTGGTGCTGGCGCATTGCTTGCCAGCGACTGACGTTTCGTAGTTGGTTTTAACACAACCTTTCGCCTTTTGCCGTCTGCAAGATCATAGATACGGGAAAAACCCGGTGATACACACCAATACCCTCCAATAAAATCGGGATCAATACGAAAAAAACATGGATCGCTACATAACTTTTTCCTTATTGCACGTTTCCACACATGAGGATCTGGCGAAAATTTGTAAAAGTCATAGTTTTCAATAAAATACTGATAAATTTGAACAACTGTTGCCATCTTATCATCTGGCCCATATTAAATAAGCGTACGTTCTGTCGGGTTTTTGGAACACGGCTGCAGTTGTGCACTCATGGCGGGACTCTGGACAATAACTGCGCATCAAGCGCGGCTGTGAATGCAACATGAATGCGGTATGAATGCGGTCAGAATTCGGCATGAACGCGGTGAAGTGCGTGGCATTCGAAAAAAAATCCCGGAAAAATGCGGTGCTGTTGGAGAATTAAAGAGGCCGCGGCTGTAGATCCAACAATGCTTTGTTAAGGACCTGGCACCATTTGTCACAGAATGCAGTATTACCAGAACCTATAGTCGGTCTATTATTGATTCTGAACCCTCCTTTGATGGTAATACTCGGACAGCGTGTTACCTTGGGAGTGCAATTCGAGTGCAATTTTATCTCACGTTTTTTAAGATGCTCCAAATCCCGCAGATGGTCAATGGGTCTGTCTGTTCCGAATGCTTCCTCTGTAGTCGATTTAAACAAAATACGATTAATGTCCTGTTCTGTCAACGTATAAGTATCTGCTCTCTGCGTAACCCCCAATGAGAGATTACTGAAATTATCCATAATACCTGAATGTAAAGTAGTCCAGTGCTAGTGATAACTATAGCAAGCTCACAGTGGTGACGCAAGCCATAAGACAGTAGGGTTCTAGATATATACAGATACAGCGCCCATTATTTAAGGCATCACAGCGCCGTTTTTGTGTGCGCTGCTTTACTCCACCCGGCATGAACGCGGCCAATCGCCCCAGGCACACGTGTTTATCGCAGTTGCTTTGTTTGAATTTTATGGATTATGTGTAATTAAATGCAATGAAATTAATGAATTGTAATGTGTACAGTACTGTGCTACTGTGCTACTGTGTCAATTTCTGGTGTTTAAAAGCCAGAACACAAAAATGCGATTTTATGCACTCGCTTTCTCTTGCGTCTTAAGGCGTTACGGTTGGAAGTAATCCCACGCCATCACATGGGTATTCCGAGGTATAAACCGCATGATTTCCTAAAATTATGGCCGCTGCATCTGTACTAAAAAAATAGGTTCCTCACTCCATTCCCATAACAAAGGACAGAACCAACCCATGGAGAAGTATATAGTATATAATATCAAAAGAGGAAAGATATAAAAGTGTAAAATCACAGGGAATATATAGCATCAACTGCTTGGGATGCTCAGAAGTTTTCAAGACAGAAAAAAGTCACATATGGCAAGTATTTGGCACACATCTCAAATGAATAAATGGAACTCAGCTGTCGGTGCTCACGGAAATGAGGGGATGTCCTGAAAGGTCCCTGTAAATTCACATGAAGACAGAAGAAATCCAAGAACACTGGCTTCTCTTTAAGGAGTTTTTTTTTCCCAAATTTTTTTATTAGGCATTTATACAATGTACATACATTTCAACATAACCTTAGCGTAATACAGGGTTTTTCCTTTTTACGCAGCAAAAGACTCGCCGCGGCTCCGGTCCTATTAACAGACCAAGGAGGGCAGGCGAGGGAGGGAGAGAGGGGGGTGGGGGAAGGGGAAGAAACAGAAAAAGGGAGAGAGATTGTGGGGGGGTGTCTTCCCTCCTAGATTAGGCGACCAAGCATACTCTATCTGGTTTCTATTTACAAGATCTTTATTTCCCTTCTGGTAGCAGATGGGATCCTCTATGCTGTGGGTTGGATCTGCCATGGTTCCCAGATTTTATAGAAGGACCATGTGGATCTCTTCAAGAAGGCTGTAAGCTTTTCCATGAGCATTAGTTTGTGAATTCTTCTTTTCACTGTTTGCTTGGGGGGGGGGCGGGGGCGATACCTAATTCCACGAGGCGGCCACCGCACACCTGGCCGCTGTAAGAATGAAGGAGATTAATTTTCTTGTTGAGCGGTCAGCAGTCTCTGTCTAACAAGTCTAAATGTAGGTTAACGGTTCAACAGGTATGGTGAGGCCTGTGACCTCTTTTATTATATTTTGTATAGTTGACCAATATTTCTGAATCTCCGGGCATGACCACCGTATATGGGCCATGCCCCCCTTTTGCCCGCATCCTCTCCAGCATAGATTGGAGGCCAGAGGGTAGATTTGTCTTAATCTAACTGGGGTAAAATACCAGTGGAACAGTATTTTGTATATATTTTCTTTTGTCGTGGTACATATGGAAGTTCCTGAGGCAGTCTCCCATATGCTTTCCCAGTCCTCTCTTTCTATAGTTATATTTAATTCCGCCTCCCACTTTTGCATATAGCCGTGGGTGGGGGGATCTGTTGCTGTCTCCATTTCAGCGTAGATCTGCGTTATGAGGCCTTTCTGGTGTGCAGTGTTCTGGCACAACCTTTCGAACCTAGTGAGAGTGGGAAATTCCAATGTGGGAGATAGTGATTGTAAAAAGTGTCGAATCTGGAGATATTTGAACGCATTTAGTTCTGGAATTTCATATTTGTTTTTAAGTCTTTGATAGCTCAGGAATTGCCCTAAACTCAACAGGTCAGCGATTACTCTGATATTTTTTGATTTAAATTGGTCGAATTGTCTAGGCTCGCAGCCGGGGGGGAATTAAGGGTTTTTGAAAATTGTAGTGAGTTGAGAGTTGGTGGCTGCGAGTTTAAATTTGAGCTTTGTTTTCGTCCAGATCTCCCATGTGTGCCTCATTGACCCAAGGCTAAATTTACTAGGTAACGTGTCTCCCTTCTTCAAGGACCAAAGACAGGCTGGCAGGGAGCTCGTGCCGGCGTATTGTGATTCTATATCTAACCAGGAATATTGATCTGGTTCAGCATTCCATACTACTACCTGTCTAAGTTGTGTGGCCTGGTAGTATCTTAGTATGTCGGAGACTCCAAGGCCTCCTCTCCCCCTTGACGTGAGCAAAACTGACCTAGCGGTTCTGGGTTTTTTACCTTGCCAGATAAAGTGAAATATTTGCTTTTGCAGATTTTTCAATTCTGAGCCAGGGATGTGGACCGGGAGGGTCTGGAAATAGTATAGCAAGCGGAGGAGTACTGCACCGACACACTTTATTCGAGCAAATACCCAGTATGTACCTGGCAGATACCTGGAATGCGCCGCTCCTCACCTCTGACAAGCCCCGTTGCGTTTGCCTTCCCAGCCTGGGTTCATGCCTGGCTGATGGGCGGCTGATCTATTAAATGATAATGATTAGGATTTAATAGGCTGCAATGCTTCGCGTGTCTACCAGATGGCATAAATTCATGAATTGTAATGCAGTATATATATATATATATACTGTGCAGTATTGCAGCCAGCGGGAATAAAATGCTTCAATCCCTGCCTGGAAAATAACCCAATGCACTCGGGCAGAAAACAGTCACAAATCTCAATACACCCGGGTATACCCGAATTCGTGGGACTAGCCGAGCTCGAATAAAATGTGTCGCCAGTGTATGTTCATTTTGACCGAGACCATTCTCCCGATCCATGAAATTTGGTAGCCGTTCCATTTGTCTAGATCGGCCTTAATTTTCTTAAATAGGGCTGGGTAATTTGCTTGGTATAGAGACTGGTAGTTCCTGGATACATTTACTCCTAGATATTTAATGTATGAGGAACTCCAGCGATAATTGAAATTTAGCTTTAGTAATTTCACCTCTGACTCTGGTAGATTTAAGTTTAGTGCCTCAGACTTATCGCTATTAATTTTGTTCCCTGAAATTATTCCGAAGTCTTCAAGCTCTCTTTGGAGATTAGGGAGCGAAATTTGGGGTTGGGATAGCGTTAGGATTATATCGTCTGCAAATAACGAAATCTTATATGTTTTGTTTCCGATGCTTATCCCTCGGATGTCTACATTTTCTCGAATTCTTGATGCTAGAGGTTCTATCGTAGGTGCAAAGAGGAGAGGAGATAAAGGGCATCCTTGTCTGGTGCCGTTTTTAATATTGAATCATTGTAGGTTGCCACCTGGGAGTTTCGCCATTGCTGAAGGGTCTTGGTAGAGTCTACGGACACCGTCTAAGTATGAGTCTTTGAATCCAAATTTACGTAGGGTGCTATCTAAGAACAACCAGTCAATTCTGTCGAACGCCTTCTCCGCGTCTAAGCTTAGTAGCATTGCTTTGGTTCCTGTAAGGTGAACGTGGTCTATTATGTTAATTATTTGACGGGTGTTATCTGAGGCTTGTCTGCCCGCTACAAATCCGACTTGGTCTATGTTTATGAGCCTGGGTAAAATAGGGTTTAGTCGATTTGCTAGAATTTTACTATACCGTTTAAGGTCGCTGTTCAGGAGGGAGATTGGACGATAACTTCCACATTGCATCGGGTCTCTTCCGTCTTTATGTATTATGGCTAGGTTAGCTAGAGACATAGAGGTCGGGATTGGGTTCTCTTCCATGAAGAAGTTAAACATCTTCAATAGATGCGTGGATAGTATAGGTAGAATCTTTTGTAATACACATTTGTGAACCCGTCTGGGCCAGGGGATTTTGACACCTTTAGTACTTTCACTGCTGCTTCTAATTCCTCTTTTGAAATTTCCGCGTTTAATATCGCGTTTTCCTCCTCCGTTATTGTAGGGAGGTGACATTTCTCCAGATATTTTTTTATAGCTTCCTCCGCCTTAGGTTCGGATCGGCCATTCTGGGATCACAAGTTATATAATTTGGTATAGAATTCGGTGAATTCCGCTGCTATTTTTTTTATCATTATATTGTATTTCACCAAACCTATTCTTGATTGCCGTTATTTGGATCTTTTCTGAACCCCTCTCAGTTTACTGTCTAGGAGTCTGTCTGCCTTGTTACCTTTATCATAATACTGCTGGTTCGTCCATTTTAGAGCTTTCTCTACATCCTCTAGTTGGGCCTGTTTTAATTTTAGTCTGGCCGCAGTTAATAATTTGTATATTTTCTTAGATGGGGCAGTTTTATGTGATTGTTCTAATTCGATGATGGTATCCGTGAGGTCTTTGAGTAATTTTAGTTTGACCTTTTTCCTGTGGGCTGCAATAGAGGTGAATTTCCCTCTGATTTAGGCCTTATGGGCTTCCCACAGGATTGCCGGGGAGGTGACTGATCCTGAGTTGAAAAAGAAGTAATCCTTAAGTGCAGCTTTGACCTCTTTATCTATCTCAGGATGGTTCAGCAGGGAGTCATTTAGTCTCCATGAATAGACATTTGATTTTGTAAATGGGATGGATAAGGTTAGAGTAATGGGAGCATGGTCAGACCACGTAATTGGGCCTATGTCTGATTTGCACGCTGCCTCTAGGATGTTCTTAGTTACTATGAAGTAGTCTATTCGAGAATAGGTCTGGTGAGGCACTGAGTAAAAGGTGTAGTCCCGCTGGCCCTGATGCTGGGATCTCCAAGCGTCTATCAAAAAGAAATCTTTTATAATCCCCCTAAACCTTTTCCCTAATTGTTGGGAGAGTGTTGTATGGGGGCACCCCATAGTGGATGATTTGTCGTCAGCAGGGTTCAGTACCATGTTAAAATCTCCGCCAACCAGTATTGACGACAAATATGCCGGGGGGAAGGGGGAGGGGGGAGGAGGGAAGGGGGGGGGCGGGGAGAGGAGAAGGGAAATCAGTCTGGGTATCTGAAACAACATTTTCTTCAGTAACTGTATATAACAACATACATAACATAATTTTCTGAAACAGTAAAATGCAACTTTGCAGCCGAACACCGTGGTTTGGTAGGTTAGGGTGATAATCTCTGTCGCTGAGACTCTCTTTTGCCTTGTTCTGGGATATGTGGTTCATTACTCCGCTTTTCAGTGGGGTTTCTTGTTATTTTGGGGGACCGTTACACATTGGTCTAGGTGTTTGTGTTATTCTAGCCCGCTATAGGGATTCTAGCTCGTTGCTTATCTAGCATGGTTGTTTTCAGTAGTACTCTTCCCTTTGTCTGTGAGGCAGTGTGGCATGAGAAATTGGAGTAGTGAGCTTGGGAGTATGTTTACATTTGTCAGTTATACCGATAGTCAAGATCTACACATTATACAGCATCAGCACATTACCCCTTGCAGACCGTACATTTCTATGCAATTTTTCCAAGGCGTTTGAGCGAGGGGGGAGGGGAAGGAGGGGCATATAATGGTCGTATAGGTCATCAAGCCTTGTGCTATATATATCATCATTGCATACCTATTTCGTGTTACACATTTTGTCAGCGTAAATCGGGTGCGGGGGGGCAGGTTAGGGAGGGTAGGGGGGGGGGAAGCGGGGTAATAAAGGGGGTGGTGGCAGGGAGGGGAAGAATGTTAGTGCAGGGGGAGGGGAAGGGAAAGAGGGGGGGCAGAGTCTGTGACAAGGCGCTGAGCCACCATTTTGATTTATGTGATATACTCTGTGTTCTAGCATGGCTCTCTTCTGCTTTTTTACCCGCTATCTATGATTGTTTGCTATACCGGTGGTCATTTTATACATACAGTGTGAAGCATAAGAACATTAACCCTTGTGAGCATACTGTATAATTTTTATGCCGTCATTTAGAACATTTGCACTGGGGGGGGGGGGGGGGAGAGAGAGGGAAGGGAACAGGGGGTGGGAAATATGCAATGATCGAACAGGTTGTAGGTAATTGTCTTGTATACTTTTCAGCTATCGTCTTATTTAAGGGTCGTATACCACTTGCGGCTTCGTTTAAGGTATGTGGACTTGTAAAGTCTGGTCACTCTTCCTAGTTGCACCGCTTATTGTGGTATGGGTGACTCATACCATGGCAATTCTCGCCAGTGTCCCAGTCTGGGTTTTTTGGGGGATTAAGAGTACTCACGGTTCTGTGTATCTTTCTATCTCCTGCTCTAGTGGGGGGCCGTTGGCCTCCGCAAATCAAAGTGGGCCATGCGGGTAAAGTTCCGGCATGGGCCCATCAAACCTACCCAGTAGGAGAAGGCTCGGCAGTGGGAGATAAAATACAAACAGGGAAAGGGGGAGAAAACGGATAGGTCTCCCTCCATTTCGGCGCTTTCGATCGCGGCTCGCGTGGTTTAGCTCCAGGATTTCTTTTTACAGATGATACTCAGCTGCTCCAGTGTTTCAGCTGGGCTCAGACGAGTTGGCGGTTAGATCCAGCTTTTCTCCAGATGTTGATGTCGCGGCAGGGAGCTCCTGGTTGGCGCGAGGTGGGTGTGGGTCGGGTCGTTTGTTGGTCCTTGCGCTTGCACCTCTCGAGCTGTAGCGGGTCAGACTTGATGTTGCTGCTTGCCTCGAACAGCCTTCCTTCGGCTGCTTTTTCTTTTCCTCTGCTCTTCTGGACTCTGCAGTCAACGTGACTTGGTTCCGGTGAGCTTGAGGGGGATAACAAATAACCGGGAACAGGGAGATACAGGTAAGTAAACCTTTTTTTATTTTTTTTGTTGTCTTTGTCCTGCTAGCCTCTCTGAGGCTCTGACTGGTGGCTCTTCAGTCTCTGATCTGAAAGGCTCTGATGTTTCTGTTTGCCAGTCTGGCGGGGGCTGCAGGCCTAGCGCTCGTGCTAGTCGGGGCATTTCTGAGGGGTGCCTGATGGTATGCAACTTTCCATTCTTGTTTACGATGAGTTTGAACGGGAAACCCCATTTATACTTTATTTCATTCTCCCTCAGCAGTGTGGTTAGTGGCTTCAAGTCTTTTCGTTTGCTGACTGTTAGTTTTGCCAGGTAATTGTAGACTTGTAGGTGGTCATCCTGGAACTTGATAGTTTCCTTCGCTCTGCAGGCTTCCATGAGCCTTTCCTTGGTTACATACCGGTGCAGGCGAACTATGACGTCCCCTGCACGATTTGGGTCGTCTGACCGTGGGCCAAGAGCGCGATGCGTGCTATCCATTTCCAGATCTTTTTCACCTAGGTCGTCACATAGCGAGGAGAACAGCTCCATAAAGTAAGGCTTTAGTTGGCCCGGGAGGATAGACTCAGATATGCCACGGATCCTTATGTTTTGGCGCCTGTCGCGATTTTCTTGATCCTCTAGGCTGTCTTTCAAATTGCTGACTTCCAGGCCCAGCCTGAAGATTTCATCGTCTTCCGCCGTTTGCGCTTGCAGAGATTCCTCCAGCTTAGCCTCGAGCGCGGATGTTTGTTCTGTCAGGCCTGTAATGTCTTGCCTGAGTTCTGTTACAACCGCTTTTAAATCCTCCTGTATTGATACATGGAGCTTTGTCAGCATGGATGTCATTAACTCCTGCATATACTCCCTTGTGAGATTCACTTCAGGGTTCAGTGAGTCTCCCTCTCTTTCTCGATCCAGTGCTTTTTGCTTTGCACCGCGTGCGCTCGTTGTGCCGGCGCCATCTTGAATTTTAGCACTCGCTTCAGCATGCTTTTGTGGCGGAGTGAAAAACTTTGTAACTCCCTGGGTAAGTTGCGTTTTCGGACGATTTGCCATTTCTGTGCGTTGAGCCGACCAGGGGGATCGTTTTGGGGTCAAAAAGTAGGGGGGAAATCTCTTTTAATTATAGTTATTCTTGAGGGTCTGTGGAGCTCCTCTCCTACACAACCTTCCTCGTTGGCATCCTGGACACGCCCCCCTCTTTAAAGAGATTTAATCAGCAATGAAGACCAACATTTCGAATGCCACACATTCTTTATGAAGGTGAAGGCTGACAGACACAAGAAGGCACACAAATATATACCCTATTCTTACCTTGTCCTGAATCATTGCAGGTGTGTATTGGCGCGAAAACTGAATATTCTGTGACATCACGGCCGCTACAGAGGTCCATGTATGCGCATCAACCAACCCACATGAATGTGAGCCCGATACCAGCATGTGGCACAACGTCAAGATGGCCGCACGCCACGGAAGGTCCTGAATGCCCCACCTCCATTACCAATGGAACCGGATGCCGCACACACTGCTACTGCAGTACCATAGCGCTGTATACAGGGCCAGCCTCAGCAACATAGTTGCAATGATACAGTGAGACAAATCCCCTAATTGATAAAAGATAGAGGAGAAAACCTAATCCTATACAAAAAAGTGCCAACAAATTCCCATAAATATAGGGTGAAAACCCTTAACAGCATAAATAGGACATACACAAATCAAGTGTATATACAAATAGGGAACAATGAAAAATAACGTGGACATAATGTATATAAATAAATAGAACCCTTTTACAATACAAACAACATACTGTAGGCAAACAAAATATCACAAACATAACAGAAGTGTCACAGAGCAAGGTATAAACAATCTCATATTTAGAGCAAAACTTCCAGAAACTGAAACAAACAGAGGTAGAAGGCGTAGATCCACTACTGTACTGATACGATCAACGCCTGTCAAGAAAACATTTAAGGTTCAATTGATCATTGGGTCCACCTCCAGTACTTGTCCTTAGTTGAAATATCCAATATGCTTCCCTCCTCAAAAGTGCAGTATCTCTATCTACGGCTACCTTTAGTAATGGTACAGTTTCAATACCCATAACTCTCATGGTAGATATTGGGTGTTTATTCTGAACACAACGTTGCACCAATACCGTAGGGTCGGTGCCCTTTTTAATAACACTTTTGTGCTCGATGAATCATTGTTTCAATATTCTGGTTGTTTTGCCAACATAAAGTAACCCACATGGACATCAGAGAAAATACATTACATGTGTGGACCTATACATTTTCCTGCATGGGTGTTGTTTATGTTCCTGTTCTAACTCAATTATTTTTGCCAATAACTTCCCTGATTAAGGTTTTTGGCTCTTTTCCTATATAAAGTAAATGAAATAAATTGACCTCTAACAGAGGCTTTGTTGGCTTCCCAGAGAGCGGTCGGGCTTTCAACTGAACCTTTATTTAACTTAAAATAATCTACCAATAAATTCCCTATCTCCTCCTCAATCCCAGTCTGATTCAGAGGTGAATCATTTAGATGGCACTAAAAAACCTTGGGTCTAATAAAAGGAAGTTTCAGGACCAACTCCACTGGGGGGTGGAGGGGGTGGTCCTACTATCCATCCTAAAACCTTTTAACTATTTGTATTTCTCTGGACTAAAATAAAGGGCTAAAAGAAGGGGGCACAAGACTCGACAATTCGGGGCACCTCAAACTCCGTTGAGGGACTCCTTCATACTGATTTATCCAAACCTCAACCTCCAAAATCCTACCCCTTTTATAAACAGAATTTGGGAAGCAAGTAATTGCCTTCAGCTATACTTAACAGCCTAAACTTCTTACATTAACTATTTTCACTCTTCCAATAGAGTTCACAGCTTGTAACTATAATAAATGGGAATATTATTTAGGACCTTAGAAAAATTAGTAAAATTGGTAGAATCAAGGCTAGATATTCACCCCAGAGCCACAGTTAAGTGTGTTTTACCTGTATTTTGAGTATTCTTTGTACAGTAGGTTTGCGGGTTTCACCCATTAAGAAGCAGGGACCCCCTCTGTGTTAATCGTGATCGTCTATTAGTCTGGTCACAGGGATTCCACGAGTAGGCATTTCCAGGACCTTGCCATTGGCAGATTCCATGCCGACTATGCAACCAACCATTGTGCTGCATCGGTACCTAATCTGCGGACAGATTGTAGTGGGGGGGTTGATTTGGTCAAAGCAATCTGTGGAATCCCGAGAAATAGATTTTGACTGTTCCCTCATATCTATTTTTAAGCATAATATTTAAAAACAGCGGTCATATGCTATTGATTCAGTCAAAATAGTGTGCTAGAACAACATGTTCAGCATGGAGGATGTTTTTAAGATTTTTCCGCGATCCGCTGTGCATCATAAAATAAAATATACAGTACTTAAGCCTGTTGAAGTCAGATAAATAACTCAAATCTTAGAAGCAGGAAGCTCTTAACCAGGTTTCACATAAGCTTTACAGCACCATTTCAACAACTACATGAACATTTAATAGTTTCAAAAATTAAGTGAACAAGTGATAAATCAAAAAGCAAGAAAGAAATATAGCAAAGATACTAACACGTTGTATATAGAAAACTTGGTTAGTGGAAAATGTTAGTAATTTTCTCTCTAATTTGTTTTGCTTCAGATTGGACCAGTACATTATTTACACAGTTCATTAAATTGGAAGCATCACATTTCATGTCAAATATATCTTACTATTATGGATTGCTACCATCAAATGCTGTACCAAATATTTAGAAACCCACAGATGTTGCTTTTGACTAAAATAAAAACAAAACCTCTCAAACATAAGAAACAGATGGTGAGTAATTTGGCTTATAATTTATGTCTCCTCAGATTTAAAAAACATCATGAATAATATTATCAGTGAATGCGCCTTCAAATATTATTGCTTTCTTCTGCAATTGTAAAAATCAAGTAATATGATGTTGTGTGATTACAAATGTATAGTAAATACATACTGTATAGATATAACACACACACACACACACACACACACACACACACACACACACACACACACACACACACACACACACACACACACACACACACACACACACACACACACACACACACACACACACACACACACACACACACACACACACACACACACACACTATATATATATAAATATATATATATATATATATATATATTTGGACTTTAGTACTATAAATGGTTGACAACTACCAACCAAGTCAACCCCTGATGAAATCCGGTTAAGGAAGAAACGCATAGGGTCACGTGGTGTGTTTACTACGGTGGCTGATTGATAGACATCTGGCTGATGTAGGACGAGTTTGAGCCGAGCACTTGTGGAGACTGCCCCTGGGCACAACATCTGTGCTATACGAGGAACTAACACTCTGCTAATCCGGGTTGCTGGAGGAATCTGATGCAGTGACACCAGCAGTGAGTTCCAGGAAGCGACAGTATACTACAGAGCGGGCAGACTGTATTTTTCTCCTTCCATGTTGGCGCATGAGATCAGCTCATACCACGCTTATTTGCTTTGGCAAGATTGTGAGTTTGAATTTGTCTTAAGTTTGATTTTTTTCAACCGTTTTACTCTGGTATCACACGAGCATCGGGCGCTTTTCTTTTTTTCTGTTAGGTACTGCGGGAGGTTGTTGACCCCAGAAGAAAGGCAGCCAGTATCCTTGATGTGCCCTAAAAGGTTTTGCTACTACATGGGTGCACTATGATCCATTCATTTGAACTTGGGACATTTTCTTTTTCATTTTATCATTGTTTTTATTTTATATTAGCACTATTTTATTAGTCAATATTTTTTACTTAGGGCAATGTTTTAGTTTTTTACATTTTATTTGTTATTGATTAAAGATTTTTTTTACTTAGGGCAATGTTTTAGTTTTTTACATTTTATTTGTTATTATTGTTTAAAGATTAAAGTATATTTGTTATAGCCTCAGCTAATAGCATTAATCAGGACAATTTAACATTGTTTATTACTTATATCAATATTTTTGTTTTGGTATGTTCATTATAGCTTAGATTGGGGTGACACTAGTGATTTAACCTATAGGCGCTGTCCACATTCATTTTCTTTGATATATATGTATATATATATATATATATATACAGTATATATATATATATATATAAAACACAACAGAAAAGTATCCATAAAGGAAGCACACGGGTATACCGAAGTGAATATGAATAATACATTTTATGGATAATGAATAAAAACAGGGGAAGAAATGTTAAAAAGGGAGGGGGTCTCCATAAAGATGATTCTAATTACCATAGGAACGACATATAGTGCAATAACAACTCAGTGGTTGTATAGGTATACTGGCGTCATGGGCTAAATCGTGGCATAAGGTGCAAATATACTGCTATAGATAGAATAAGCAGATGACAGCCAAAATAGATAATAGTGGTACTAAGGGAATACCAGCCAGCTTAGCACAGCCGAATCACATAAAACACAAAGTAACTCAGTGCTGCAGGAGGATCAAAGGAGAGGATATTATGAGCCTCATCCAGTGGTTACTGTGGTGAGTTCAAAGGATAAATGCCATTGAAATAAGTCCAGAAACATATTAAGCGTATAGTAGCATAGGGTGGAATTAATAATACATCACCAAAGTCTGATAGTGCAAAGCCAGTAGCACAGATATGTCCCTTGTGGTGAAAAGTCAGGGGTCCCCTTCCAGAACACTCCCACTCCAACGCGTTTTGACTGAACGGTCTTCTTCTGGGAGTGGAGTTAGGAGGAGTGAGCCCAGTATTTATAGAGGAAGCAGGGGAGCAGAGTTCGCGCCCAAATTCTTAAACAGAAGAGGTGTTGCATGTAGTCAGGCTGTCCGCAATCACTGTGAGGGTTTTCACTGACGTCATCCCATCACAGACTCTACAGCCCTCAGCTGTTCATAATGATTTGCTTGAAGCTACGAGGTAGCGATGGTGACATAATCACGTAAAGGACGTCAATACATTCCGTCGCCACGGCAACCACAATGGCACCGGTGGTGTCTCCAGGATCCAAGGCAAAACCTCATCAACACTACACTCTTAAAGGCAGAAAGTGACAGGTGTGGGATCTCAGCTATACACACTTGTTGATGCTTACATGAAGTTTACCAGGAGATGGAGCTTAGAAGTTAGTAATGTAAAGTTAAAAGGGCTCCCATTTACCAGAAATTGTGACCCAGGACGACATATAAAGATGGCGGAGGCGTCAGGGCTCTATCACAGAACCAGCGTGACACGCAGGAGGTAGGAGAGGGTTGGCGGGAAGAAGGAGCGCGCTTACCTCCTCCTCGGCACGACACGGAAAAGATTCTGGCGGGGACCGGAAGGACGTCACACCATGGAGGCGGAGCGTCAGACAGCATCTTGGAGGTGGCAGATAGGAAGGAGATCTGCAGGAACGCCACCACAGCAGCCTACCGGAAGTGGAGAAAGTCACAACGAGGGAGAAGGGGAACGGAAGCCAGATACCCGGTCACGAGACAGGACAATAAAGGGGCGTGAAGGGGGGGGACAAGTAAAAGAAGCAGGGGGAGGGAAGGGAAGTGGGAGAAGAGTAGCGAGGAGAGGAGAAAAGTTGGGGTAAGAGGCAGTCTGGTAAGGGCCAAGAGAGGGTGAGAGAAGCACCCCCAATGGGGGATCAAGGGACAGATTAAACAATGGTGCAGCACTAACCTAGATAGAAGAGAGGACGCTAGTAGACAGCTGATAGAGTATGAGGGAGGCGAGAAGGAAGAGGTTAGGAAGTAGAGGGTAGACAACCACAATAAGTTGGAAAGGGGTCAAAGGGTAAGAAACGACTAGGGGCGGTAAGTAACTGAATAGGGGAAATGAGTTACCTGATGTTACAGGTTAAGAGCTAGCAGATATGCAGTTAGATGAGCCAGGGAGCAGATAGGATAGGAGAGGAAAGATAAGAGTTAGTCCGTTTAAATAGGGATAGGTTTGACTAAGGTTGCAAGGTTAAGCAAGGGTTTAAATTTAGTCTAAGGTTTTCAAAAGTTCTTAGGTTTTGGCTATCAGCAGTTGCTAGAGCAGGCTAGGGGTAGGGATGAAGGGGACCTGCTCCAAAGTCCACATGTGCCCACAGCTGGGAATGGGGGATACCCTGTACAAGTCTCCAGCAAAGTCCTTTGGGTAGGGGAAGCTGGGAGGGGTGGTGGGGATGGGAGGGAGATCCCAGAAACCACAAGCCCCAGCCGAAGCCCAAAGGCATTGCACATCAGGGATATTCAGTTTATGTTACATGTTTTGTTGTCTATATGCCCCCCACCCCTCTGGTTTTCCCATTGTGTCCCCCCAGGCCCTCTTCCTTTCAGATCGAGGAGGTCGGATGGAAAAAGACAAGAAAGAAGAATGCTGCGACAAGCAGAAGGCCAACCAGGAGATTCCGCATACTATCAAAATGGAGGCTACTGGATTATCAGATGAGTAGAGAAATAATCTTGTTGTCTCACAATGTGAAGGGGTTTTGTGACAGGGTAAATAAAAGCCACCAGTTATATGCCTGGAAAACCTATGTCTAGTCTGCAGTGCAGCACTGACTAGGTTAACTTCAGCTGGGAACCTCAGGACAATTAGTTGGATCCCAGCTGCCTAATCAAGGTGTGTTAAAACCCAGGCTGTAGACACATTGAGCCTGGCTGTTGAGGAGAGAGGAGTAAGCTGGTAAAGAGATTACTGAAAGAAGGTCTGAGTAGCAAGGTAGTTGAATTGTGAACTGTCTGTCCCCTGCATAGAAAAAGGTTAGCTAACTTGTATATAAACTGTCTGCTAAAGAGAAACTGTTTTGTTTGGTTTGCTGAAGAAAAGCCATTTTCGTTTGTTGCTGATGAAAAGCTATTTTTGTTTTGTGTGCTGTATATCTTTTTTGGCGAAATAAATAAGCCTCGTCAAGAAACCCATGTGTGTAGTTGCATGTACCCTGCAACATATGGTGTCAAGAATTGGGAAGGTTTTTTCAAAAGGCCCCTGGTTAAAGGGCCATACATACACACAAGAATGAAAAAAATGGAAGAATTTTTTTAAGAGTTTTTTTGCGAGCAGACCAAACAGCAGGGACAGTTAATGCAGGAGCAGGCCTGGCTGCAAGCAGAGAGAGATGAAAGACTTTTGCAGCAGCAAACCCAGCTCCTAACCCAGCAGCAGGCAGCACAGGAGGAGCGAATGGCCAAGCTGCTGACCAAATTCCAGGGGTCTGCCAATCCAGAACTTGCAAGCAGATCCCCAATACTCTTGAGGAAAATTGTTCCGAACGAGGATCCAGAGGCTTTTTTACTGATTTTTGAAAGAGTTGCCGAAGCTTAGGGCTGGGCTACAGATCGCTGGGCAACTGCTGTGGCCCCGCTCCTCATAGGAGAAGCCCAGGCCTCATATCAGGGTCTCCAACAGATCTGGCAATGGACTACCACCAAGTTAAAGCCACAATACTGGATCGCTTAGGTCTGACCCCAGAGACCTACCGGCAACAGTTCCGGAACATGAAGTACACCGCTAAGATGAGACCCCGGTTCCTCGCTCAGCGATTATTGGACTTGTGTATACGCTGGATACAACCTGAGGAGTGCACTAAGGAGGCAATTCTGGAGCAGGTGGTTTTGGAACAATTTCTACAAATAATACCCTCTTCCGCATGCTTGTGGGTAAAACGCCACGCTGCAGAAACCCTAGTTTTGGCGGTCCGACTCGTGGAGAACTTCCTTGGGGCTGAGCAGCAGGCGGACGCCCAAAGAGGGAGGTCGGATCAATGGGGAACCTATGGCCCATCACGGAACCGCCAAGTCCAACGGAAGGAGCAATCGTTCAAGCAAGGACGGAGTCCCAATGCTGGTCCCCGCAGAGACCCTCATCTCCTTCCGGATGTCGGCTCGTCGCAAAATGAGAGGAACTTCCGAGGACGTCACCCACAGGACCCACCAGATGCCTGGTCTCCAGTAACCGGTCCAGAGGAGCGCTATCCACAGCCCCCTCCTGCGAGGGAACCCTCTCCATGTTCCGCCTGCGGAGAAAAAGGCCACCTATATGTGGACTGTCCACTGATGGATTGTTCATTCAGCAGAACCGTCGCCTCGGCTTTTACTGGGGAAAATTACAAGCCCTGGCTACTTCCAGCCCTGATTGGGGGGAAAACCGTCCAGGCCCTTGTAGATTCGGGCTCTGGGAAAACTCTGGTCCTCCAGGAACTGTTACCGCCCAACGTGTGTACTTTTGACTCCCCATGGAGCATAGAATGTATACACGGCGATGTAAAACACTATCCGACGGCCAATATCCGGCTACAGGTAAAAGGTCAGGAGGCTTACCTCGAAGTAGGAGTCGCTCCTTGGCTCCCTGCCCCATTGTGATCGGTCGGGACTGGCCTTTCTTTTCGGACCTAATGGCCCCAGTCTTTCACGAGGATCCTCCTTCTAGGGCTCAGGAGAACCCTGGAAAACTGTTCCCCTTCTCGGCAGACCTTTTTCCCAGTAGACACCGGGTTCAAAAGACTTGGAAGCAAAGACGCTTGGACAAACAGGACTGGTTGCAGAAATCTGGGTCTCAAGGTGACCATTCTAGTAGTCAGAGGTCACAAGTGATGGCTGGGGGTGGCCAAAGGGAGGGGGATATGGGCACTGGAGATTTACCAGACCTGTACCTCCCTGACTTTCACCAGAAGCAAAGGGAAGACCCAGTCCTTGCTAGACAGTATGACAAGGTGGTGAAAATTGATGAACAGATTTTAGATGCACAGGGGGTGATAGTATTCCCCCATTTTGAGCTATCAAAGGATATCCTATATAGGGTGAATAGGCAGACACAAACAGGGGAGGTCACCAGACAGATATTGGTTCCCAAGGCGTTTGTTAAATATGTGTTCACTCTAGCCCATACTGTCCCTTGGGGTGGTCACCTGGGCAGGGATAAAACATTGGACTGTATTTCATCCCGATTCTATTGGCCAGGGATGCATAGTAATATTGCTAAGCTATGTGCAGCATGTCCGGAGTGCCAGCTAACTAGTCCAAAAGGACAAAAACCATTCCCTTTGGTTCCTCTACCCTTGGTGTCAGTTCCCTTTGAGAGGATTGGGGTATACATGGTAGGACCTCTAGAACCTTCTGCGAAAGGACACAGGTTTATCCTTGTAATAGTTGATTATGCGACAAGATATCCTGAGGCGTTCCCCCTGAGAACAGCAAAGGCGAAGCAAGTAGCCAACAAGTTGTTGGAACTGTTCTCACGGGTTGGACTTCCCAAGGTTATGTTGACAGACCAAGGTACAAATTTCATGGCTAAACTGATGCAGGATGTCTTAAAGTTACTAGAGGTCAAGTCTGTTCGGACATCGGTCTATCATCCACAGACTGCCGGATTGGTGGAAAGATTTAACCGAACTCTAAAAGGGATGCTGAGGAAATTTGTAGATTCAGAGAAGAGAGCCTGGGATGAACTTCTCCCTTTTCTGCTGTTTGCAGTGCGGGAAGTTCCCCAGGCCTCCACGGGATTCCCTCCATTTGAATTGCTCTATGGCCGCCAACCCCGGGGTATCCTAGACCTCCTAAAGGAGTCCTGGGAGGAACAGCAGTCCCCTTCTAAGAATACCCTGCAATATATACTAGACCTTAGGAAGCGCCTAGATGTGGTCGGCCATTTTGCCTGGGAGAATCTTAGATCAGCCCAGGACAGTCAGGAGAGAAATTACAATCAGAATGCTCGCATGAGAGTGTTTCACCCAGGAGACCAGGTGATGTTATTGTTACCCAGTTGCGAGAGTAAACTCCTGGCCAAATGGCAGGGCCCTTTCGAAGTACTCCGCTGTACGGGTGATGTGGATTACGAGATCGCTCAACCAGGGTCCAGGAAGGGTAAACAAATTTACCATGTGAACTTGCTGAAACCCTGGAAGATGCAGCGGTCTCTATTCATCCACCCGGTGGAGGAGGAAACGGACTTGGGTCCTCAGCCTCCACGGGAGAACATCTTGAGTGACGATAAAATCCCAATGGGTAAACAGTTGTCCTCTGAACAAAAAGGGGACTTGTTAGCAATAATTACACAATTCCAGGATGTTTTTTCTGACTTACCAGGACAAACTAAGTTAATTTCCCATGCAATCGAGACAGCACCTGGGGTAAAAGTACGTTCCCGTCCTTATAGGTTGCCTGAAAGTCATAGGGCTCTGGTAGAGAAGGAGGTACAAGAAATGTTACACTTAGGAGTGATTGAGGAATCATGCAGTGAGTGGTGTAGTCCACTAATTATGGTCCCTAAACCCGATAGGAAGGTAAGATTTTGTGTGGACCTCCGAAAGGTCAATGCGGTATCCAAGTTTGACGCATATCCGATGCCAAGGGTGGACGAATTAATTGACGCCCTTGGTAACGCGGAATATATATCCACGTTGGACTTGACAAAAGGATACTGGCAAATACCCTTAGAGGAAAAGTCCAAATGCAAAACAGCCTTTGCCACTCCCATGGGTTTATACCAGTTTGTGACAATGCCATTTGGACTGCATGGAGCTCCAGCCACATTTCAGAGACTCATGGATGAGGTACTGAGGCCCCATAGGACTTATGCCGCAGCCTACCTAGATGACATTGTCATTTATAGTAAACACTGGCGGGCCCATCTAAATACACAGGCGGCACACTTTATTCGAGTATTGCTCATTCCGCAAGCCGGGATATGTCCCTGCTTGCGAGCCGCACTCCCTCAGCGTGCCGCGCATCACCGATGCCCGGTCACGCGTCTTCGGGTGCCTGTGCCGCCTGTACGCGTGCCCAGGGCTCCCCGAGGGAGCCCTGGTGTCGCGCGGATGTGAGGACGGTGGCGGGACGTTCCGGGGGACCCGGCGGACCCGGTGAGGAGAGGGGGAAGCCCCGATCGGCGGGCCTCTCCTCCGAGGCTTCGGCGCGCGCCCTGCACCCTCCGGCGCGCGCCAGGTTACTGCTGCGGCCGAGAACGGGCAAATGCTCGAATAAACTCGGCCGCAGCAGTAGGCTGAAAGCGGTCTTCAAATCTCTAAGAGAGGCAGGGCTCACAGCCAACCCTAAGAATTGTGCCTTGGGTAAAGCGGAAACCAAATACCTAGGGTATGAAGTGGGAGGTGGAAAAGTAAAACCACTAGCCGACAAGGTAGCTGCCCTGAAAGAAGTTCCGACCCCCCAAACAAAAACGCAGGTACGCTCTCTGCTGGGTTTAGCAGGGTACTACCGGCGGTTCATCCCCAACTATTCGGAAGTGGCAGCCCCTTTAACGGACCTCACGAAAAAGTGTGCCCCTACACAAGTGGTGTGGTCAAGTGATTGTCAGAGAGCCTTTGAGGACATAAAAAGGTGTCTATCAGAGGGTCCCATCCTTAGAAGCCCAGACTTCAACAGCCCTTTTATAGTGCAAACAGATGCATCAGAGATAGGGCTAGGGGCAGTGTTGTCACAACAGTTTGAGGGAGTTGAACATCCTATCCTTTTCCTGAGTAGGAAATTGTTCCCAAGGGAAAAAAACTACTCAGTAATTGAGAAAGAGTGCCTCGCAGTAATGTGGGCAATCGAGGCTTTGAGGCATTACCTGGCAGGAGTCCATTTTACTTTGGTGACGGATCATGCTCCACTGAAGTGGTTAAATAGCATGAAGGATTCCAATGCTAGATTGACTAGGTGGTATATGGCCCTCCAACCCTTCTCATTTGAGATTCAGCATAGGCCGGGAAAAGAGAACGCAAATGCTGACTTCTGTTCTAGAGAAGGGGTGGATGGTCGGGCTTCAGCCGTGCGTAGCCCCAGCCACACACTAACAGGGGAGGAATGTGACAAGGTAAACAAAAGCCACCAGTTATATGCCTGGAAAACCTATGTCTAGTCTGCAGAGCAGCACTGACTAGGTTAACTTCAGCTGGGAACTTCAGGACAATTAGTTGGATCCCAGCTGGACAATTAGTTGGATCCCAGCTGCCTAATCAAGGTGTGTTAAAACCCAGGCTGTAGACAGATGGAAGCTGGCTGTTGCTGAGAGAGGAGTAAGCTGCTAAAGTGATTCCTGAAAACAAGGTCTGAGTAGCAAAGTAGGGAAACTGTGAACTGTCTGTCCCCTGCATAGAAAAAGGGTAGCTGCATATATATAAACTGTCTGCTACAGAGAAACTGTTTTGTTCGCTTTGCTGAAGGAAAAGCCATTTTCATTTGTTGCTGAAAAAGAGCTATTTTTGTTTTGTGTGCTGTATATTTTTCAAGGCAAAATAAAACAGCCTTGTCAAGAAACCCACGTGTGTAGTTGCATGTACCCTGCAACAGGGTTCTTAAATTTAGAGCTTGTACTGGGCACTGAACAAATAGGTAAATTGACATGTGTGTCCTGCCTAGAAACTACGTCCCTTGCAAAATATTTCTTAAGACACAGCTTTCTGACAAAACGCTGTGCATCCACATATAGTTGGAAACTGCTGGGGCCCACCTCAGGGGAAAAGGACAAACCTTTAGAAAGAACCTCCTTCTCTTTATCTGTAATTGAATATTTACTGATGTTAAATATATTAGTATAGTTACATTTTACCGTTTGTGTACTTTTCCCTGTCTTGCTACTGCACCGACACACTTTATTCGAGCAAATACCCGGTATGTACCTGGAAGATACCTGGAATGCGCCGCTCCTCACCTCTGACAAGCCCCGTTGCATTTGCCTTCCCAGCCTGGGTTCATGCCTGGCTGACGGGCGGCTGATCTGTTAAATGATAATGATTAGGATTTAATAGGCTGCAATGCTTCGCGTGTCTACCAGATGGCATAAATACATGAATTATAATGCAGTATATATATATGTACTGTGCAGTATTGCAGCCAGCGGGAATAAAATGCTTCAATCCCTGCCGGAAAATAACTCAATGCACTCGGGCAGAAAACAGTCACAAACCTCAATACACCCGGGTATACCCGAATTCGTGGGACTAGCCGAGCTCGAATAAAGTGTGTCGCCAGTGTACCTCCTCTTGTTCCTCTACCGTACTTTTTCTTTTTCTGTCTCTTGATGTCTCTCCCTAATAGATCTCCCTAATAGATCGTTGATCGCTTCCCTGCCGTTCTGCTGGTCTCTTGTCTTTCTCCAGTCTAAAAAAGAAAAAGTAGGTTTATCATCACGGCTATTGGTGGATGCCTGTGTTCTAATTCAAAATCCACCAACGGTTGGTATTTATTACTATGGTGGTATTGCTCAAATATGGAATCAATTTCCTTATCTAAGTGCGTGGTATTAGGAACGGACGTAGAGGGTTTTGGATTAACAGTATTGTCCCGGTATGATTTGGGTCGTGTTTCACTTCTTTTATGTTTAGGAGTAATAAATTGTACCGGATTCGAGGCTCTTTCTTTGGTCCCAGAAACAGGTTTTTTATAATGATTGGGTATTTTGTGGGAGTAGTCCTTGGGAGTATTGACTTTTTGATCTTTGTATTTCTCTTTATATTTTGATGTTTTTGTCTTCCAGCTCCTATAGCAGCCAGTTTTGTAGTCAATCCTATCCCTTTGGAACTTACTCTGTTTACGGCCAATAATATCCTTTTGCACACTGTCCAATCGCCCACTTTCAACACCTGTACCTCGTCGCCATGCATAAAAGTTACACACTTTGCATAGCCTCCCACTCGATGATCTGTATCTGATCTTGCCCTTGTCCAGATACTGCATGTGCCATTTGCTTCCATGGATCAACCCCGATTCTACGGACGCAGGAAGCCACTCGCCTCTGCCGTGCCTGTCACACAGAAATAGCGAAAGACGGCAGCCGTTTCCAAGCCAAAGCCAAAGCGACAGGCTAAGGCCAATAAAGAAAACCTTCTGATGACCCCAAAGGCTAAGGGTTTTAAAACACGCAAGCCTTATTACAGTATATCAAGAAGAAATACGGTGATGTACACTCAACGCAAAACAAATGGCAGCCAACCCATCGAACCCGCAGACCACTTCCTCCAATACACTTCGACGACTCTGCCGCCGCTCTCCCGGAAATCTACAGCCGATCTTCTCCACTTCTCGTCCACGATGCTGCCGCCGCCCTCCTGGAAACCCACAGGCCATCTTCGCCACTGCTTTTCGACGACGCTGCCGCTGGTGCCCCAGAAATCCACGGGTCACTTTCTCCATTATGCTTAGACGACTCTGCCGCTTCTCGCCCGGAAATCCACAGGTCGCTTTCTCCATCCCTCTTCGACGATGCTGCCGCTTCTCCTCTCCCGGAAATCCACAGGTCTCCTCCTCCATCCTTCTTCTTCGACGCTGCCGCTTCTCTCCATGGAACCCCCATCTCATCCTCCGTAGCACCCATCCACCCAGATGTCCACAGCACGCTATGCACAAGAACCAGCTCTTTAGACCGCACGCTGAATGGGTTAAGGGTGGATATCCCCGGGAACTCTACTGTGCTGGTAAAGATAGATCTGCTTCTGGAGACCATGCTAAATATGGATCAACGGATGCAGAAGATGGATAAACGGATGTAGAAGATGGATCAACGGATGGAGAAGATGGATCGACGGATGGAGAAGATAGAGACTGACATAGCGGGGATACATAATTTGTCGGTGTTCATGCCCCTGTATCCCCGATGCCGGAGCAGGAGGGTGGCATGGATCTGGTGAATGGGACCTTCGACCACCTTCCAACACCAAGCGCACCCCCTCCACCAGAAGATTTTGTGTACATGTATGCCGTTGAGGAGGAGGATAACTTGACAACCCCGTCAAGACCACGCCAGGAGACAACACGGCGGCGACAAAGACAGGAGGAAAGCTTCCTCCCAGACAACCTACCTTTGCCCGCCGCCAACAGCACACCCGCTCACAGAAGAACCCCCGCTTCCAGAACCCAACCTACATACGCTTGCATCGATACGGTGCCCGACATCATCCTGCGTGAGCTGCCATCGGCACTCAGGGAGAAGAATAGGGGGATTAGTGCTGGTTTACCCCACAAGTATGCCATGTTAATTTTTTAGCACCACATGTCCTACTTGGTGTACTGCGAGTGGGCCTACAAAATGAACTATAAAGGAAGTCGCGAAAAAAGGGCGCTTCCTGAAAATTTAAGAAAGACTATTGTGGAGGAATTGCGGCGCTATTTTTTAATGACAGATTCTTTAATGAAAAGCGTTCAACACTCCATTAATGGCATTTTGCGCCATACAAGGCATCGGCCCTGGAAGGACAATCTGGTGTATATTTTTTTGTAAATGTTTTTGTAAATGTTTTTGTATATTTTATGACTAAAGAATTTTTTTTAATAACACCATACTGTTGTCCTGTACTGTACATGTTTTGACTTTCTCTACTTTAATAAAGGAGATGTTGCGTGTTTTAACTTGTATTAATAAAGAAATGTTTATACTTAGTGTACACACAGGACCTGCACAATTCCAGTCCCCGAGGGCCGCAAACAGGCCCGGTTTTCAAGGTTATCCTGAAAACCAGGCCTGTTTGCGGCCCTCGAGGACTGGAGTTGTGCAGGCCTGACTGACTGTTGTTTACACCATCCTACTGTAAATGTTTTGACTTGCTGTACTTTAATAAAGGAGATGTTGCGTTTTGTATATTTTATGAATAAAGAATTTTTTTTAATAACACCATACTGTTGTCCTGTACTGTACATTTTTGACTTTATGTACTTTAATAAAGGAGATGTTGCGTGTTTTAACTTGTATTAATAAAGAAATGTTTTTACTTACTGTACACACAGGACCTGTACAATTCCAGTCCCCGAGGGCCACAAACAGGCCCAGTTTTCAAGGTTATCCTGAAAACCAGGCCTGTTTGCGGCCCTCGAGGACTGGAGTTGTGCAGGCTTGACTGACTGTTCTGTACACCATCCTACTGTAACTGTTTTGACTTTGCTGTACTTTAATAAAGGAGATGTTACGTTTTGTATATTTTATGATTAAAGAATATTTTTTGATAACACCATGTGACTGTTAACTATACTGACTGACTGTAAATGTTTTGACTTTCTGTACATAAATGTTTTCACTAGCAGTAAACATACACCTGTTGATGTTTTGAATTGCTGTACACTTAAAATGTTTTTACATTGTATAGTATTTGTAAATAAATGTTTTTGTACTTACTCCACCAATAAAAGAAAATGTTGTTTTGTTTTAAATTGTTCAATTGTCTCCTTTTATATTGTAACAAAATACAGTGTTTCTAGAATGTACAGTACTGTCCAGGCATACTGTATTGTATACTGTAGGCATGCTCAGTACTGTACATCACAAGAGTATTAAAACATGCTGTACGGGTATAGAATACACATATGTACTGGAATACATGTAGAATAAATGCATACTTTTTATTTTCTCGGGTTTATTATACAGTATATATATATAAAAGTATTGTATATGGTCTGAAAACATCAGCATACTGTTTCAGGTATTCTATCCTGATCAATAACAACGGCCACAAAACTGAAGACTCCGGTACGTGTTTTTTAAAATCCAATTCAGCAATGTGCAGGCATTGTTACACAGGCGATGTAAAATGCTATCAGACGGCCACAATCCGGCTACAGGTAAAAGGTCAGGAGGCTTACCTCGAAGTAGGAGTCGCTCCTTGGCTCCCTGCCCCCGTTGTGCTCAGTCTGGACTGGCCTTTCTTTTCGGACCTAATGGCCCCAGTCTTTCACGAGGAGCCTCCTTTTAGGGCTCAGGAGAACCCTGGTAAACTGTTCCTCTTCTCGGCAGACAATTTTCCCAGTAGACACCGGGTTCAAAAGACTCGGAAGCAAAGACGCTTGGACAAACAGGACTGGTTGCAGAAGTCTGGGTCTCAAGGTGACCATTCTAGTAGTCAGAGGTCACAAGTGATGCCTGAGGATGGCCAAAGGGAGGGGGATATGGGCCCTGGAGATTGACCAGACCTGTACCTCCCTGACTTTCGCCAGAAGCAAAGGGAAGACCCAGTCCTTGCTAGACAGTATGACAAGGTGGTGAAAATTGATGAACAGATTTTAGATGCACAGGGGGTGATAGTATTCCCCCATTTTGAGCTATCAAAGGATATCCTATATAGGGTGAATAGGCAGACACAAACAGGGGAGGTCACCAGACAGATATTGGTTCCCAAGGCGTTTGTTAAATCTGTGTTCACTCTAGCCCATACTGTCCCTTGGGGTGGTCACCTATGCATGGATAAAACAATGGACCGTATTTCATCCCGATTTTATTGGCCAGGGATGCATAGTGATATTGCTAAGCTATGTGCAGCATGTCCAGAGTGCCAGCTAACTAGTCCAAAAGGACAAAAACCATTCCCTTTGGTTCCTCTACCCTTGGTGTCAGTTCCCTTTGAGAGGATTGGGGTAGACTTGGTAGGACCTCTAGAACCTTCTGCGAAAGGACACAGGTTTATCCTTGTAATAGTTGATTATGCGACAAGATATCCTGAGGCGTTCCCCCTGAGAACAGCAACGGCGAAGCAAGTAGCCAACAAGTTGTTGGAACTGTTCTCACGGGTTGGAATTCCCCAGGTTATGTTGACAGACCAAGGTACAAATTTCATGGCTAAACTGATGCAGGATGTCTTAAAGTTACTAGAGGTCAAGTCTGTTCGGATATCGGTCTACCATCCACAGACTGACGGATTGGTGGAAAGATTTAACCGAACCCTAAAAGGGATGCTGAGGAAATTTGTAGATTCAGAGAACAGAGCCTGGGATGAACTTCTCCCTTTTCTGCTGTTTGCAGTGCGGGAAGTTCCCCAGGCCTCCACGGGATTCTCTCCATTTGAATTGCTCTATGGCCGCCAACCCAGGGGTATCCTAGACCTCATAAAGGAGTCCTGGGAGGAACAGCGGTCCTCTTCTAAGAATACCCTGCAATATGTATTGGACCTTAGGAAGTGGCTAGATGTGGTCGGCCATTTTGCCAGGGAGAATCTTAGATCAGCCCAGGACAGTCAGGAGAGACATTACAATCAGAATGCTCGCATGAGAGTGTTTCACCCAGGAGACCAGGTGATGTTATTGTTACCCAGTTGCGAGAGTAAGCTCCTGGCCAAATGGCAGGGCCCTTTCGAAGTACTCCGCCGTACGGGTGATGTGGATTACGAGATCGCTCAACCAGGTTCCAGGAAGGGTAAACAAATTTACCATGTGAACTTGCTGAAACCCTGGAAGATGCATCGATCTCTATTCATCCACCCGGTGGAGGAGGAAATGGACTTGGGTCCTCAGCCTCCATGGGAGAACATCGTGTGTGACGATAAAATCCCAAAGGGTAAACAGTTGTCCTCTGAACAAAAAGGGGACTTGTTAGCAATAATTACTCAATTCCAGGATGTTTTTTCTGACTTACCAGGACAAACTAACTTAATTTCCCATGCAATCGAGACAGCACCTGGGGTAAAAGTACGTTCCCATCCTTATAGGTTGCCTGAAAGTCGTAGGGCTCTGGTAGAGAAGGAGGTACAAGAAATGTTACACTTAGGAGTGATTGAGGAATCATGCAGTGAGTGGTGTAGTCCACTAATTATGGTCCCTAAACCCGATAGGAAGGTAAGATTTTGTGTGGACCTCCGAAAGGTCAATGCGGTATCCAAGTTTGACGCATATCCGATGCCAAGGGTGGACGAATTAATTGACACCCTTGGTAACGCGGAATATATATCCACGTTGGACTTGACAAAAGGATGCTGGCAAATACCCTTAGAGGAAAAGTCCAAATGCAAAACAGCCTTTGCCACTTCCATGGGTTTATACCAGTTTGTGACAATGCCATTTGGACTGCATGGGGCCCCAGCCACATTTCAGAGACTCGTGGATAAGGTACTGAGGCCCCATAGGACTTATGCCACAGCCTACCTAGATGACATTGTCATTTACAGTAAACACTGGCGGGCCCATCTAAATAGGCTGAAAGTGGTCCTCAAATCTCTAAGAGAGGCAGGGCTCACAGCCAACCCTAAGGAATGTGCCTTGGGTAAAGCTTAGGGTATGCAGTGGGAGGTGGAAAAGTAAGGCCACTAGTCGACAAGGTAGCTGCCCTGAAAGAAGTTCTGAACCCCCAAACAAGAAAGCAGGGATGCTCTCTGATGGGTTTAGCAGGGTACTACCGGCGGTTCATCCCCAACTATTCGGAAGTGGCAGCCCCTTTAACGGACCTCACAAAAAAAGTGTGCCCCTACACAAGTGGTGTGGTCAAGGGATTGTCAGAGAGCCTTTGAGGACATAAAAAGGTGTCTATCAGAGGGTCCCATTCTTAGAAGCCCAGACTTCAACAGCCCTTTTATAGTGCAAACAGATGCATCAGAGATAGGGCTAGGGGCAGTGTTGTCACAACAGTTTGAGGGAGTTGAACATCCTATCCTTTTCCTGAGTAGGAAATTGTTCCCAAGGGAAAAAAACTACTCAGTGATTGAGAAATAGTGCCTCGCAGTAAAGTGGGCAATCGAGGCTTTAAGGCATTACCTGGCAGGAGTCCATTTTACTTTGGTGACGGATCATGCTCCACTGAAGTGGTTAAATAGCATGAAGGATTCCAATGCTAGATTGACTAGGTGGTCAAATCAACAGTGTAAGTATAGTAAAAAGTATCACATCCATTAATTCAGGTTCCCTCTTGTGACAGGGTAAACAAAAGCCACCAGTTATATGCCTGGAAAACCTATGTCTAGTCTGCAGTGCAGCACTTACTAGGTTAACTTCAGCTGGGAACCTCAGGAAAATTAGTTGGATCCCAGCTGCCTAATCAAGGTGAGTTAAAACCCAGGCTGTAGACACATGGAGCCTGGCTGTTGAGGAGAGAGGAGTAAGCTGGTAAAGAGATTACTGAAAGAAGGTCTGAGTATCAAGGTAGTTGAATTGTGAACAATCTGTTCCCTGCATAGAAAAAGGTTAGCTACCTTATATATAAACTGTCTGCTAAAGAGAAACTGTTTTGTTTGGTTTGCCGAAGAAAAAGCCATTTTCGTTTGTTGCTGATGAAAAGCTATTTTTGTTTTGTGTGCTGTATATTTTTTAAGGCTAAATAAATAAGACTTGTCAAGAAACCCACGTGTGTAGTTGCATGTACCCTGCAACAAGTTTAATAGTCCAGCCAAAAGAAAGCTAGCCCTCAGGGACTATAAACGTAAAAATATAGATATAATATTCCACCAAGAAACTCACTTCTCGTCAGACAGCTTCCCAAAATTTATAGATAAGGATTTCAGGACGGTATTTTTGGCCTCAGCCTCGGTAAAAAAAAGAATGGCAGCCATTTTGATCCGTAACAGGCTACCGTTTCAGATGGATAAATTATATGCAGATAAGGAGGGTAGATATATTATCCTGACTGGGTCTCTACAAGGGCAACCCATCACTTTAGCTTCAATCTACAGTACGCCCCTTGCGAGAAAGCACCAGAGTTTTTTTACCATCTTCTTTAACAAGCTACACAAGGTGGTGAAAGGCAACACAATCTTAGCAGGGGACTTAAACAGAGTACTCGACCCAGCAATGGACAGATGCACAGGGACTAACACAGCCCGCAGACAGGACATACTAACAATCACACAAGGCCTACGAGTCTGTCAACTACTGGACATCTGGAGGGAACACCAGGGGATCAGTGAATATACCTTCTTCTTCCACCCCCACAACAGGTAGGGCAAGATAGATTATTTCCTTGTGTCAAATAGAATGGTTCCAGTGGTCTCCCATACAGGGATACATGACATTTCATGGTCAGACCATGCACCTACAGAACTGCGGTGAAAACTGGCCCCCTAGACAGAAAAGGAGCGAACTGGAGACTCAATGAACTGTTACTAAAAATCCCAGAAATTGAGAGGGAGGTGGGGGATAAGATTGGGAATATTTTCGTGAGAACGAGGGTAGCTTGTCAGCACACATGCTATGGGAGGCCTATAAAGCTATCCTCAGGGAGACTCTGATAAATTTGGCCGCTAAACGAAGGAGGGAAAGAGACGGTAAAATCAGAGAGTTACAGAGAAACCTGGCAACCCTCACTGCTCTCCCTAAAGGGAATAAACAGGACAACACTCTAAAAGAGCTGTTGGACACCAAAACTAAATTAAACTTGTTGTTGTCCTCCCAGGCCGAGAAGGAGTTAAGCTGGTCCAGACGTAAGTTTTATGAAAAAGCAAACAAGCCATATACCTTACTTGCAAATACGCTTCCAAATTATCATATCCAATCTATTCGAACCCAGGGGGGGACCTTACCTCCGATCCTACACAAATTGTAGAGGAGTTTAAGATCTACTATGATGGAATAAGGTCAGCCACAACCAAAAAACAGACAAGAATTTGAAGAGATTCCTAAAAGAGGCACATTTACCTAAATTGAGCAAAGAGGTAAAAGTAACGTTACAGGAAGACTTCTCATATGAGGAGCTAGCAGAGGTAATAAAGACACTGAAACCAGCCAAAGCGCCAGGCCCAGACGGCTTTTCAAATTTATGTTACAAAAAATATATGAAGATAATAGCTCCCCATCTTCTGAAAATGTTTAATGCGATACTCGCAGGGGCCTCCTTCCCAGCTCAAATGCTAAAAGTGTCAATCTCACTGATCCATAAACCTGGCAAGGACCCGGCAGACTGTAAGAGCTACCGGCCCATTTCACTGATTAACTCGGACGTCAAAATTTTCTCTAAACTTCTAGTGAACTGGGTGGGTCTCCTCCTTCCCAGGTTAATACACCCGGATCAGGTAGGGTTTATTGGGGGAAGGCAGGCGGCAGACAATACTAGACGGGTGATAGATTTGATTGATCTGCCAAAAAGAAAAACATCTCGTCAATGGTATTAAGTCAGGATGCGGAGAAAGCCTTCAATAGTATTAACTTGTCCTATCTTAGAAATATGCAGGGGGAATTTGGCTTTGGAGGACGCCTGTTGGAGGCCATAATGGCACTATAGAGAGGTCCTATGGCAAGGGTAAGGCATCAAGGCTTCCCTTCAGACCAGTTCCCTATCCATTGTTACGATTGTGCTCGCCACAAACCGGGACTGGACCGCAGGGCTGAGGTGGGGTTATATAATCACCGACCTTCGTCCACGCAGACAGATCCAGAGTGGGCAGTTCGTAGTCGTACATAGCGGGGTCAGGATTGGAGAAGGCAGGATTGTCGTTATTCAAGCAGGAGTTCGGCAACAGGTAGTCAGGAGTTCCCCGCTTCAGCTTAGGAGCGTGAGCGCGGGAGCGACCTCTGCGCGAGGAGCGGGCTCGGCCCATGACGCCGGTCTCAGCAGGGGGAGTCAGCAGGCTGGCCAAAGTACACCGCGGGGCAGCGTCGGGGAAACCAATGCTTCAGCACAGAAGCCCAAGGCAGGCCTCTGCATGGAGATTAGCAGCAGGCCTCAGGAAACGAAGGGTAACCACTGCCAGGGGAGAATGCAGCAGGTACCAGTGCTGGCTAAACAACGCTTCAGCACAGGAGTCAGGAACAGGCCTCTAGATGCTCAGTAACTAGAGATGAGAACAAAAGAGGTTACTACACAGGGAGACAAGCCTGGGTGGCTTGTGGCAGAGACAGTAACATCCAGAGAAGGATTTCTTACAGTACCCTCCCCCTTCAGATGAGACCTCCGGACGAACAGGGTCATTCACAGATTTGGGGGACATGGAGTTGTTCCTAAACCTCCTTAGGCGAGAGTTGGCATTGAAAGCCCACGGTTTGTTGGGATTCCTTACAGTACCCCCACCACTGGGTTGAGAAACCTGGGTGGACAGGACCATTCATAGTTCTGGGAGACATTGAGTTGTTCCTGAAGTGTCTCAGGCGAGGATTAGGTCCAAAATCCAGGTGTACATTGGCGAGTGCCACAAAGGACAGCGGTGGCACTGCGGTTCTTGGTACATGGGCAATGGGACCAGGGGGCTCCGGAATAGGGACATCAGAAGGGCAGCAGCCAGGTGTCCGGTGCATAGTAATAGTCCAAGAATACAAGACACAGATTGTCGGACATAAATGGCAGAGGGACCTTCAGAGAAGGCAATGGCTTTGGTGGAATCAGCACGAAAGTATTTAGCTTCCAAGGAATGGTGATTAGCGAGGGAATGGGGCGGGAGGGTTCACTGCAAACTATTGATGCAGTACTTTTGATACAAAGCAGGGTTGCTATCCCAAGCAATTCGAGAGAGTCTGTAGCAGTGTATACGCAATTCTTGGTCATGGTACTGGCAGTTGAAGGGTCTGCCTCCTTTGGTCTGTGATCCTTAGAGAGAATCAAATCCGAAGTTATGGCCTTGGCGAAGGGCATAGTAAGCATCAAGGAGACAGTAGGGGACAGCATGTCCATACCCATAGTCCCCCCATAGAGAACAGGGATGGATGCTTCAGGTAAAGTGACGAGGTCCAGTAAGGGTGACTTCATTTTAGAGAAAGGCCAAATGCCATCCAGAAAGGGCACTTTAGGCACTGCACAGAGACCTGCTAGTAAGGAGTCTGTATTAAAGGTGAGAAAACAGATCTTTTCCAAAAAAACAGGAAGCCGGGTAAGCGGTGCATCAGCCTTAGGAATAGAAGTCTTGGGGTTAAAGCTGGGTACCTCCAACACAGAGAAAGGAGACAGAGAACTAGAGCTTGGTTTAGGAGTGGGGGTCCCAGGTACCCAGGTCTCACATGATACTGTGGCAGAAGCAATGCAAAATATTACTGTTTTAAACATAGGGTTCTTAACATCTGTAGCTCCAGGCACCTTCCTGAGAGGTAACCCTAGTTTTGCGACAGGACAGTCAATAGTAAGTACCCCAAGTATTGTGGAAGACACAGGGAAATATTAGTCCATCTTAAAGATGGGGTTTTTCGAAAAAAGGGACACAGCAGGTATTACTGAAAGTTCCAAATGCGATACCCCTGAGTTCGTGGTAGTAGACATGCAGTCAGTAGTGTATACCCCGAATACTGTGGGCGAATCAGTGTGAAACAGTATTATTAAAGGAGTGGACATCCCAAACTTAAAGTCATTTTTAATCATCCTGGAGGCTGTGACATGATCCATGAAAGAAACTGGGGTAGACTTTCCAATAGAAACAAGGGACATCTTGCTAGTCACTGAAGTGGGTGATTGAGAACCAGCAGGAACTGAACTAGCTACTGTAATAAAATCAGAGAACATTGCGCTTGTTTCAGAATTGGATCCCTGAGAATTCCTAGTGATGGCATCAGACTCCATGGGAGACTCAGTGACAGGGGTCTTGGAACCAATTAAAGGAATTGCAGGTATCACAGACTTAATAGGAGAAATATCTTGCAAAACAGAAATTTTAGTAAAGGTGATAGGCATCTCACAGACTACTGCAGAGGTGGAGAGCAGGCAGTCAGGCTCTACCTCAGGAGTCAGAGAGAAGCCAAGGGTTAACACAGGAAGTGCTGGGGAGACCCTAGAAGCCGTAAGGGGAGACTCAGAGCGTAGTAAGGGATCAGGGGCAGATAAGCTGATCTCTGAAGTGATAGCCTGAGGGGCCATAGAAGGGGGGCTAATAGCTGTCACCGGTACCAAGGAGACAGACTTAGAGTCAAGGACAGGAATAGCAACACTCTGAGACAGAGGAGGAAAATCATTGGGAACAGGCATAACAGATTGGACAAACGGAAGTGAGCTAGGGAAGGTTGCTTCTACAACAGAAGATTTAGTAGCGGCAGAGCTAAACTCAGCAGCTGCTGGAGAACTTTTAACTACAGTGAGAAGGGAGTGAAGGTTTACAAAATCAGGGGTAAAGGGAGTTTTAAATTTGAAAACCTGGTCCTTCAAAAAGGAGGGGCCTGACTGTAATTGTACTAAGGGAGCATCAGCAGATACGCTGATCTCAGAAGGGGTCACTTGGGAAGGGGCATAATGTGCACTGTTCGCTATTAACCCTAGGATTTGCGAAGAGGAGAACACAGACAGTACTATGGGGGCAACCACAACTGTGCTGGTCTCTGAAGTGGGTATTTGGGAAAGAGTGCCTGGGACATCAGAAACAACTACAGAAAAGGGGTCTATGCTCAGAAGCAGGGATTTCAGCTCTCTGAATGACAGACGGGTTCAACGAAATACCTAGGAGTGGGGATTCTGCGAACAGGCTTAGGGAAACAAACGGTTCCAGAATACGTTTAACTGGAGCCAGTATTATTGCCGAAAGTTCAGGGGCCGTAGCCCCAATAATTTTAGCTGAGCCAGGGGATTTATAGTAAGGAGTATCCAAAGGCTTAGCAACTTGAGCGTTAGGGAAGTCATTCAGAGCAACCCCTGCTGTGAGACGTGAGGGTTCATTCTCTGATGCAAAGAAAGACACATTAGCCTGAGGGCAGCAAGGATTTACAGGGGTTAAGGCAGATAGTACATGAGAACCAGAAGGGAGATTTGTCTCCGAAATTGGGGACATAAGGGGTTCATCCTCTGAAGCTAAGGAGGTGTCCATGACTGGCGGACTACAGGGATTTACCAAGGGAGGCACATAGGGCTGACCTGCAGGGGTTAATAAAGGAAAAACCTCAAGGGTTAAGTTAGGCTGTACCTGAGAATCAGAGAAAGGGAAGCTAGCCTCCGAGAGTGGGGTCATAGTGGATTCAGCCTCTTGCCCTAGGGACTTAACATTAGTCTGTGGAATACAAGGGTTAACAATGGGGACCTCACAGAGCAGACTAGCAGGGGTTAAAACAGAAATAACCTCGGGAACAGAGCTTAGAAATTCTGGGTTAGAAAGAGAGGGCAAACAGAATTCATTCTCTGGTGCTAGGGAAGACACACTGACCTTGGGAATACAGGGATTTACAGTGGGGGACTCATAGGCCTGACTAGCAGGGGTTAAGACAGGAATAACCTCAAGGGCAGGAGTTAGGGATTCTGAGTTAGAAATTGAGGGTAGAAGGGGTGCATTCTCAGACACTAGAGCCATAGCTTTGGTTTGGGAAATACACGTATACTGCACGGGAACCTCACAGGGCTGATTGGCAGGGGTTAACGTAGACATATCCTTGGGGTCTAAGTAACAGGAGGTGCAATCAGGGCCAGAGACCGTGGCAGCTTCTAACTTAGGGGGCAGTGATAGTGGGACGGTCTGGTCATTTTTTGGAGAGGAGGGTACCCCCACAGGTTTAACAACAGAACTGACAGAAAAGGGTTTGTGAATAGTCTGTGCGTAGGCAGCAAGTAGAGGTTCCCGCTCACTTATGTTCCTGTCAAATTCCAGGAATAATTTATTGGTGGTGTTTATGGCCTGAGCCGGTACCCCAAAATCTGCAGTTTCCAGACCTGGAGTAGACATAAGAAGGAGTAGTTGGGAGTACTGGGCTTGTAACATCTTCTTTACCTCTCTACATTCCTGAGACCTTGTAAGTATTTCTTTATGAGTTAGTCTTTCTGCAGGGGTTAACCCTTCATACATACAAGCAAGATTAGGTGGAGGCAGTCTTTCAAACAAATACTGTTTTTCAAACAGGGACTAGTCCGCAGCCTGGGACATAGGTACAGTTAAACATTTACCAACACCCGCCATGGCACGGCCCGGTTTTGTAGGGCCGAGCATACTGTTACGATTCTGCTCGCCACAAACCGGGACCGGACCATGGGGCTGAGGTGGGGTTATATAATCACCGACCTTAGTCCGCGCAGACTGATCCGGAGTGCGCAGTTCAAGCAGGAGTTTGGCAACAGGTAGTCAGGAGTTCCCCGCTTCAGCTTAGGAGCGTGAGCGGCCTCTGCGCGAGGAGCAGGCTCAGCCCATGACGCCGGTCTCAGAAGGGGGAGACAGCAGGCTGGCCGAAGTACACCGCGGGGCGGCGTCGGGGAAACCAACGCTTCAGAACAGAAGTCTAAGGCAGGCCTCTGCATGGAGATTAGCAGCAGGCCTCAGGAAACGAAGGGTAACCAGTGCTAAAGGAGAATGCAGCAGGTACCAGTGCTGGCTAAACAACGCTTTAGCACAGGAGTCAGGAACAGGCCTCTGGATGCTCAGTAACTAGAGATGAGAACAAGAGAGGTTACTACAAAGGGAGACAAGCCTGGGCGGCTTGTGGCAGAGACAGTAACGTCCAGAGAAGGATTTCTTAAACTGTAGTGGGAAGAGACAGGGTTACCCCTTGTCGCCGCTGTTGTTCGCCCTCTGTATTGAACCCCTGGCGGCACATATCAGACTAAACCCAGGTATGTCAGGGTTCTCTGTAAAAGATCACCCATACAAGTTGGCACTGTACGCGGACAATGTGATTTTAACACTGTCAACACCTCTTACTTCTCTGCCCAATGTCTTTGAGGTGTTGGGGAAATTTAACCAAATTTCAGTGTTCAAATTCATTCAGGCCAAATCAGAAGCCCTCAACGTAAATCTACCAAAACCGGTGGAAAAATTAATAGAGCTCAACTTTAATTTTAAATAGCAAGCCTCCGCAATCAAATATTTGGGAATTAACATCACAAGGGACAACAATACCCTATATAAGGCTAATTATCCCAGGCTAATAAAGACTTTAGGGGAGGATCTCAGGACATTGGCGGGGTACGGCATCTCTTGTATCGGGAGGATTCAAAGTGTGAAAAGGAATCTCCTTCCCAGGTTGTTATACTTATTCCAGACCCTATCGATACCACTAGTAAAGGATGACATCCTCTCACTTCAGTCCCGAATTATGAAATTTATCTGGAATAAAGAAAGCCTGAGACTCGCAAAAGGTATTCTGAAGAGGCCAACAGCGAATAGTGGGTTAGCGGTACCTTGCTTGTTAGCATACTATAAAGCAGCCCAATTAAGCCAAATTGTCCAGTGGCATGCAGACCCAAGCCTGTGGAGATCGTGGCACTGGAAAAGGTTTGTTGTGATCCAATAGAGTTGGACATATTAATCTGGTTACCCAAAAAATGTAGGAATTCACAGGCGTGCCGCTACAGGCTATGACCAACTCCTTGGCGGTGTGGTAGCTCTCCAAAAGTAGTTATCATCTCACCATGAAACACTCCCTAATGACCCGCTGATGGGTAATCCGGATTTCGCTCCAGGGCTGAATAGTAACAACTTTTTGATCTGGACACAGTCGAGATTCACACGACTAAGAGATCTGGAGGGGAGGAAATTTATTAAAACATTCAATCAAATTAGGTCCGAAAAAGGATTACCAAACACGGATTTTTTTAGATACCCCGAGATCAGAGCTTTCTACAATAAATTCCCAATTAGGTCGGTAGGACAAATTTTGAGCAGCTGTGTTCCAGAGGAACGGACACTAGGGGACTAACATCTAAGATGTACGGAGAGGTGATATGTCCTGCCACACCTGATGTCCCTAGACTCAAATACATCAGACAGTGGGAAGCAGACTTAAGAGAGACACTAGAGGACGAAAACTGGATCCAGATCATGCAGGCAGCTGCAAGGAGCTCGATCTGCACAACATTAAAAGAGAACACGTATAAAGTCCTTATGCGCTGGTATCACACCCCACTTAAATTATCTAATTTTCTCAGCGGATACTCCCCGCTCTGCCCAAAACAGTGCAGGGAAGTGGCTGACTTACGACACATGCTGTGGTCCTGTACAAAAGTGGTCCCGATTTGGGAAAAAATTAGAGACTGGTTACAAAGCATACTCAATTTGGAGATCCCCCTGGATCCGTGGCTGTTCTTACTGGGCAGGCGAATCTAGGGAGTGTCAAATGCGACACATAAATTAGTTGCGCATTTCACAACAGCCACAAGGTGCGAGATTGCAGCATTGTGGAAACCAAACGAATTACCTATAATCCCTAAAATCAGGAATATAATCTGGCACGTATGCCGGATGGAATAGTTGAAAACTCTGGTCAATGACACTGGCTCAAACTTCCTAAAAGTCTGGACGCCTTGGTTGGCCCAGACGGATATCCCAGGAGTAGATACCACCACAATTCTGCATTGATAGTAGCAGACGCGTTCTCTGGTAACTAAGCGGGGATCCTAGACCACATAGTACCCTGACAGGTAGGTCACGGTGGGAAATATGGACGTCACAAGGACACCGACTACGAGTAGTCTATAAATGAGAGGTCAGAGGCGAGAATCTGAAGCCGAGCCAGAGGTTGCAACAAGAAACAAGAAATAGGAGCTGCTCCCCCCCTCCCCACTCCCAATGTTTTCTCCCTGTTTGTCTCTTGTCAGTTATGTCCATTTTGTCTTGTCCAGTGTCTAGATGTCATCTGTTAGTGTCGCCCCATGTCAGTCAGTTTCAGCGTCAATTCAAAAGCTGAGATATATGTATACGACAATGGATTGTGACACACTGTATGAACTGTAAAACCTAATAAAATTGAAGTTTAAACAAAAAAATGAGGTATATATATTTAAAAAAAGGTCCCAAGGAAATGCACTTACAGGATTAAAAAAAAAAACACACATGTGTGGGAGAGAAATCTCTAGGGGGAGTAATCAACATGGATGGAGGAGCCCGAGATAGATTCTGTGCACCTGATCATCAGTTAATGCCGCATACAGCTGCTGCCCACAGCTCACAGCATCTCAGCGTCTCACAATGCCTCACTAGTTTTTTCTCTGTGTGAAGATAGAAGATAGATAGATACCATAAATACCATAGATACTATAAATACCATAGATACCATAAATTAGGGTAGTTTATTTATATTTGTTATATCTGTTATGTAACTTGTATGTATTGTCTATAATGAGTATTTTAAAGTAGATTTCATTACATGGTAATACTGAATCAGTAGCAGCTAGTTTCTGTTGAATCTGCATTCAGCAGATTCCATTGACTGAAGTTACCTTTACCTGGAGGCTCTACTATTTAACTAGCCACTATACATTGACCAATCAACTCCTGATGAAGTCACCAAGCATGACGAAACGCATAGAGACGTGGTGACATCATCCAATGCGGTCGTGAGAGAGGTGTTTCCGAGTCTCCTGCAGGTCCAGCCAGCTGATCCTCCCACCGTTGGTATCTATCTTCACACAGAGAAAAAAACCAGTGAGGCATTGTGAGACACTGAGATGCTGTGAGCTTGTGGCAGGAGCTGTATGCGGCATTAACTGAGGATCAGGTGCACAGTATCTATCTCAGGTTCCTCTGTCCATGTTGATGACTCCCCCTAGAGATTTCTCTCCCACACGTGTTTTGTACAAATCCTGTAAGTGCATTTCCTTGGGACCGTTTGTTTTAATAAATATACCTAATTGTTTTTATAGAGTTACGTGCTATAGAGCTAGCGCTTCTTTTCATTTTTTATCTAGAGGTTTATAGTGGGAGGCTACACCACTTTTTTTTTTGAAGCTGCACAGTACTCCTAGGATCTGATTGCTGGGTTTCTATTAGACTTCTCTGGAATATCATCAAGCTGAATCAATTGGACTTTATCCTTTTTGGACTATCCTATACTGTTTTCACATCATCACTGGTTGGTGTATAATAATATATATATATATATATATATATATATATATATATATATATATATAGAGAGAGAGAGAGAGAGAGAGAGAGAGAGAGAGAGAGAGAGAGAGAGAGAGAGAGAGAGAGAGAGAGAGAGAGAGAGAGAGAGAGAGAGAGAGAGAGAGAGAGATACACTTACAATTAATACAGCAATATTCAGCATTCAATCCACAATGGGACTCAGGAACTCTGCTTCTGGTGACCTTTTCTCTGTGTGTCTTGTAAATTTATTTTCCACACGATACTTCCAGATAGCTGTTACAGCATGAACATCCGTCTGCCGCTTGATGATACCCTTCGAGGGATGAATCTCACAGGGGGAGGGTGGGGGGTGGAAGGGAGGGAAAGGGGACAAGGAAAAGATAGAAAAAGGAATAGTATAAAACCTTTTATTAAAATCTATCTAAAAAACGATTGGTAGTCAACTCACGTGCTGTGAATGAAAAACAGGCAGTTAAGAGTTTCAATTGAGACTCTCACACTCATAGAACGCCGGTTCTCTGCACTGCTGTGTGCGGCCACTTCCGCGTCATGTGCTCCGGCTCCAACTCTCACGAGACGCTGTCTCCCACTGTAGTTAGTGCGCTGGTTCCACTCCGTTGTGAAGGATCTATCCACAGCGCGTCTCCAACTGCTCTGCCAGTGCGTTTGCCCTACGCATTTCTCCACTTGGGCTTCGTCAGGGGCTAATGTCCTTAACCTCTCCCTACCCTGGATATATATACCCTACTCTCGTGACTGATTGGATAATTAAAAAATCAAGCAATTGCATCTTAATTACTTTATGAATGCCACATTCGGATGCTAAAACAAAGCACATACAAAGAAAGGGGGTGTGTATACCTGATACTATGATAGATATACATCAACTAATACACAACTTTCAATTCATCACATTGGGAAACACTTAACCCCATAGTAGATGGCAAGCATATAATACGGTGTAGACCACTATATGTATTATTATCTAGAAGAGTCACAAATGGTCATAGGGGGACATGTTGTATAACACATTAATTAAAGTTAAATCACAATCTATTTTAGTAGATAAGGGAATTGATACATATATTGAATCTATATATATCTTTGGTTACTATTAGCATAGGAATTACTCACTTCATACAACATTTTATATAATGTCTCAATTCATACAACATTTTATGTAATGTCTAGAGGAAAAAGGAGAGGGGTAGTCGATTACCATTTAACCCAATAAGCTAGCCAGAAATCTGCTCAAAAAATAATATATTATACACCGTGATAGTGATATTGAATAGTAATATTAACCAATAAATAATTGTGAAAACACTAAAAGATACCATGTTATGTGCGATATTTAAATTAAATTATTATTATTAGATTACATATTCAACTTGAAATAATTATTAGTGCCTAAAATACCTTAAACTCATACCCTTATTAAATTATTAAATTATTCCAAGAAGCTGCACCTATATCATCCAGATAATACATCAACATCAAATGCACCACATATCAAAAGGGGACACATATTATACATACTTAATCAATTGTGATATATAGTGTACATAATTATATCGGCAAATCCAAACCCAACATGTACATACTCATTTAACCTGTAGAGAATATATTGACTCATCACCACATAATTCCCACAAAATTAATTCAAAAATGGGGATTCCCCGACATCTGGTGGATAAATATAACATGAGATTAGTATATCATATTAATTACTACTGCCTTCAATCCCAACATATACTTGATTATACAGTACAATGATCTTAATAAGGATATAAAATATATAATTACATGGTTATTGAAATTTACCCATCTAATATTTAGATCAGGGTAAAAATAACATAAATTCGGCAAACATATACTTATACAAATGTTACAGGCTACTTATTCAGAAAAGAGACCCCAACTCATAGTGAGCTTATTATGAATTTGTTATCAGATAATAAGTAGAGGATGAAAAAATGCAAACAGAAAATGAACAGTTACGACCAAACTCATACAATGTATACATAGGAGACTAAAGCTGATATACATAAGAGACCCAGGATGGTTTGGAATTAGAGAGGGGTTTATGTAACTGTAATCGAAAACAATAATATTCTGTTATTGTTATTCTCTAAGAAATGATCCCAGATCAATATCGATATTCATCCCTTGTGGTATTAATGTTTTTAAGGTATAAATCCAAAAAGTTTCTTGTCTGGAAATCTTAATGACTTGATTGCCACCCCTCCAGTTTGGATGAATCTTATCAATACCAAAAATTTTTAAACCACTTGGATTTTGATCATGATGTTCTTTAAAGTGTTTCGATACACTATTTTGTAAAAAAAACCCTCTCTATATTCTTTATATGTTCTGCTATCCGCAACTTGAGTTTACGTGTTGTTCTTCCTATGTATTGTTTGTTGCATGGACATTGTTGCATATAGATTACATAACTTGAGTTACAGTCAACAAAGTCTTTTATTTCATGTTCCTCCTGTGTTATTTCTGATTTTATTTTCTTAAAAGATTTCTGCGCATTATGATTCAATTTACATCCTCTGCATGTTAAACACTTGTAAAAACCATTGGTAATATTTATGGTCTTGATACATTCTTTTTTCAAGCAACTTGGAGCTAATTTCTGTTTCAGATTTGGAGCTTAAGTGAATATTATTTCTGGTTTCATTGGCAGTATTTGCTGCAGGATGGGGTCTTTATGGAGAATATTCCAATATTTCTGGAATATCTTCCTAACATGATGAGAGGAATTCGTGTATCTTGTAATGAATGGTACTGAAATTTTACCTTTCTCTCCCCTTTGACTCTCTCCATCCTTATTTTTGTAGACCAGCAAATCTTTCCGCTCCATCTGTGTGACCTTATTGTATGCCTCGTCCACTATATCTTTTTTATACTTCCTCTCAGTAAACCTGTTCATCATTTCATGTGCCTGTTTGTGAAAAACGACATGACTATCCACCTAAGGAAAGGGAGAGAGAGGAGGTATTTGTAGACGAAGAGAGACCATCTACCTCTGCCTCTTCTTTTTTAGAGAGGAAACAACAGAGAGAAAGACCAGGGGAAACATTTAAATTACAACAGAAGGAGGAAATCAAATCAAATACTCCCCAGAAAAGGAAGACAGAAAGTCCACAAAAATAGGAAAGAGAGGAGGGACAAAAACCAGCAAAAAAACAAACAATGTAGAGAACCAGACAAAGGGTATCTTTAATCTAAGTGATATTTCCCTAACTCAAGAACAAACAAGCATTTTACGAAAAGGCTTGGCTTTTGCTCCAACCAACAAGATCAACACCTTTAACACTTTTATCGACATTAGCAAATTTGCCAGAAATCTGACACTCAAAAATATTTTATGAAACAAAACATAACACAAGAGGTTAGTAATGGTAATACAGCTACCTGTGAAAGATTTGTACATACAGCATGCAAGAAAAATGCAATCTTTTTTCCCAGCTATCTAAGAGGGGGACACATAGATACTTTCACTAAATCGGTACAGGAAGATATTGAAAAACTTGGAAGAGATAAGAAGCCTAGAACCATAAAAAAATCTAACTAAATGTGAGTTAGAAGCAATAGACCAACTTTCTAAGAGAGAAGATATTGTGATTAAACTGGCAGATAAGGGGGGGGTGGTCATCCTTAATAGAAGAGATTATGATAGGGAATCCCATAGACTATTGGGGATATTGAAACATATAGAGTGTTAAAAAAACAACCCCACTGAACAATACAAAAATGAACTCTTGGAATTGTTAAATGAAGGATATAGGAATGGGATTCTCAACAAATCAAAATGGGAATACTTAAATACTGAGTCTCCAAGAATCCCAATCTTCTATTATTTACCAAAACTTCATAAGGATGCCACCAACCCCCCTGGACGCCCAATAGTCTCCGGGATCAAAACCCTAACCGCAAATCTTTCAGGGTATATTGATACATTTCTGAAAAATCCAGTAAGAAAGTTAAAATCCTATGTCCAGGACAGTATCCAGATATTGAACATTGTACAGAACATGACATGGAGTGAGAATTATATATTAGTCACCTGTGACGTCTTTACACTCTACACAGTGATAGACCATACCCAAGGGTGTAATGCAGTGAAGGAAAATCTTATCCATAACAGTGAATTAGATCGCACACAAGTGAAATTTATTGTAGACTGCATGAAACATATACTCAGTCATAACTATTTCTGGTACGATGATAAGTATTATCTGCAGATTAGGGGCACCGCCATGGGTACCAGATTTGCTCCGAACTATGCCAACATATTTATTGGTATGTGGAAAGACAATTTCATCTGGTCGGGCCACGAGTTCGGGGCAAATCTGGTATCCTGGCACAGATACATTGATGATATACTATTTGTATGGGATGGGAGTCTAGAACTACTCATGACATTTCTAAACCAACTGAATAACAATCCCTACAACCTTAGGTTTACATATAAATATAGTCATACATGCATTGACTTTTTAGACCTACAACTATATGTTACCAATGGGATGTTAGAAACTAAACATATGTGAAAGAGGTTGATTGCCACAATTTTTTGATGGAAGATAGTGGACATCTGGATAAATGAATAAATAATATTCCATTAGGCCAACTGCAAAGGATCAAACGTAACTACACTCAAGTAGAGAAGAGAGTGGTGGAGCACTGCTGAAAAAATGAAAGGGCTGGAGGCTGCTTGCAAATAAAAAATGCTTTAATTTATGGCATTAGTAGACCGGGCTACAAAAATGGGGTACCTCTGACTCGTTTCGCGCTGTAGGAGCGCTTTATCAAAGAGTAACCTGCGTGTATGCAATCTCTCATTTATATATGCCAGAGCTACATAGCCTGTTCGCGCCAAAACGGGCCCCTCCGATCACATGGTCGGGTGTAATTACGGGTGCCCGTATAGGCAGGGACAGCCCACCCAGCGTGTGCACAATAAACCTAATTAAAATTAATTAAAAACAAGCTAACTAAATCGTCACTTAGCTGAGTCTGAAATCTGCAGATCATCTCTCCTCCCCAACCCGGTCTCCTGTCTAAATCCAAGATGGCGGACGGAGCCAGATATCTATGGAGGCCCTGGATGGACAAAAAGATCCGACCTGCAGATAGTGACTTCAAAGCAAAAATAACTTTAACAGCCTGATATTTGAACACACAAACAATATTGAAAGATATCAAACGAAAATATAAAGACAAGAAAAAGAGAAGAAAATTAAAAACAAATCTAACATAGTAAGCTAAATAATGAAATAAACAAGATAATAATAATAATGATATATAAAAAACACACTTTTATATTAACCCCCACTAGTGAACAATATATAAATACATTAATAATATTGTAACATAAATAGAATAGATCTACGTAAGATACCAGTGTGCCCTAGATAAGAGCCACTGTACTCATATATGCATATATATGGTTAACCAAATTAAAATATTTACTCCAAATAATGATAAATAATTATAATATATATAATAGATCTAAACATGTCTATAAATAAATAATGACCTAAATACATTTACTACATATTGTGAAATATCTGTGTAAGGTGATCATAATAAATCATCAAATGAATAAGTGATTGAATCCATCCCTATACATCATAAAAATATCAAGTATATAGAACAATCAAATATATAGAAAAATGTGAACTTCTAAGAATTTATAACAAAATAAAAAATATAATTAAATCAATCATAATACTGGACTACTTAAATAATATATAATATTGATGTTTAAAGAAAATGAACTAGTTCCCAATCCTGGTTTATTCCAGATGGAAATAGAGTATCCATACTGAATATCCAGAACATCTCTCGTCTGTTGAGCATGTTCAGTCTGTCACCCCCCCCCCCGTTGGGGCATGGGAACATGCTCAACAGCCGAAAAGGAGAAGCCCTGGATACCTCCCTGTGGACAATCAACAAAATGTCTTGCCAAGGGATGGATAATATTGGATTTCTTAATAGCCCTCACATGTTCCATTATTCTAAGTTTTAAAGACCTAATGGTTCGGCCTATGTAGTTTTTTCCACAACCACAATGGATGATGTACACTGTATAACTGGTATTACAATTAATGAGTGATGTTATCTTCACATTCCTATTTGGTTTCACTGTGGTGATGCCCGAAATAGGAATAGCATACTGGCAGATCACACAATGACCACATTTGTGGAAACCCTTAGGGATATTAGTAATTAGTGATTGATGGTGAGATTTAAACATACTGGGAGAGAGAAAGCTGGCCAATGATCTGGCCTTTTTAAACACAAATCTCGGTCCCTCACTGACTATCGGTTTCAAATCTTTATCTAATTTTAGCATATCCCAATGATTACTGACGATCCGTCTAATGGAATTAGCTTGAGTAGATTGCTGAGTTATGAAAAATGGCCCTAATTGATCTTTGTTCTGAAAACAATCCACTTTGTTATTAATATTCCTGCGTGTTTTTTTGTTAGCTTGAATCGAGAGAAGGTCTGTCCTATTGGTACTTTTAACTATGTCCAATGCTTCCTGAATATGTGAATGTTGGTAACCCCTTTTCACAAATCTGTTAAATAGGTCTATAGACTGGTTCTCGAAAGACTCCTCTGTCAAACACAGTCTCCTTAACCGTAAAAATTGTCCTTTCAAAATGCCCTTCTTCAATGGCCTTGAATGGTCACTATTGGCCATGAGGAATGCATTGCGAGAATTGGGCTTCCTGTACATGTCTGTTTGTATGTTTTTGTTGGTATCAACATACAACATTAGGTCCAAATAGCAAATTTTTTGAATGTGAAAATCATAAGTGAAAGTTAAATTGTACTCGTTTGTGTTTAAAGTGTTAAAAAATGATTCAAAAGAAAGAAAATCACCATCCCAAATAAAAAGTAGATCATCTATATAACGCTTATAATATTTAATGTGTTTCCTAAAATAATTGAAAGCACCATAAATAAAAGTGGATTCCCAAAAACCCATAAATAAATTGGCATATGAGGGTGCAAATGCAGTCCCCATAGCCGTGCCCTTAGTTGTAAATAAAAATGTGAATCAAAACTAAAATAATTGTGTGTCAATAAAAACGTGATAGCATCAATCAAAAAAGTGCAAAGTGTAGTGGGTAAATCAGATAAATGGAGATAATGTTGTATAGCCAATAGACCTTGATTATGTATAATGTTACTGTACAAGGACACAACGTCCATGTTAGCCCAACAATAGGTTGATTCCCATTTCACATTTTGTAAATCAATTAACAGATGATTTGAGTCTTTAAGGAAAGAAGGTAAGGATTGGACAATGGGTTGTAAGAACCCATCCACATAACGTGATACACCATCTCCCAAAGATCCAATGCTCGCCACTATGGGCCTGCCAGGAGGGCAGGTCAGTGACTTATGGATCTTTGGGAGATGGTGAAAGATGGGCACTATTGGGCATTGACAATATAGGAAGCCCAATTCTTTATCATTGAGGACACACAACAACTTGCCCGTATCAAGAAGTGATAGTAGTTCCTTGTTGAACACAGCTGTGGGGTCCCCCATTAGCTTTTTATAGGCACTAACATCTCCTAATTGTCTAAGAGCCTCCTGTTTGTAAGCAGCAGAGGACTGTACTACAACTGCACCCTTTGTCAGCATTTTTAATGACAATTGAATGGTCTTGTAGAAGACTAGATAATTCCATTTTCTCATCTCTTGATAGATTACCACGGGGTGCTTTTGGGTTGCGTGCACAGTCCTCTGCTAGTTTCTTAAGATCTTCCTCGACCAATCTCTCGAATGTGGCTATAAATGGCCCTTTTGATGTATATGGAATAAAAGTGGATTTTTTCTTGAATTGAGTATGTCGTTGAACAAAGAAATTGTTTGGTACAGACTCATCATTGAAACTCAAATCATCTTGTTCCAGAAGTAGCCCTTCCATATCTGATATGGCACATAATTCCTTAAAAGATGTTAATGTGTGGCGTGGGTCAGGGTCCAAGACCCCCCTAGTCCCAAAAGGGGGCTGGGAGACCAAGGAAACCTCAACCGCATCACCTCAAGACGTAAAGATTTTTTTAAGGCATAACTTGCATATGAAACATTGCAAATCAATCATAGCATTGAAAAGTCTGAAATTATTAAGTGGTGCAAAGTTCAATCCTTTGTTGAGGAGAGATAACTGTCCAGGGGTAAGCGGTTTGTCTGAAATATTAATAACGTTATTGCTATCAGATTCTAAAAGTATTTCTTTCTTTTCATAGCTCCACGCGTATCCCCGTTTCTTCCTCGACCTCCTCGTCCTCTTCCAGAGCCGTTTTTTGCCTCCTGGTCTTTCTGCATTGGAAGCCAGTAGCTAGTTTGTCCTGTTGAGTTGGATGTAGATGGATAATTGATATCCTCTTGTGACCTGCTACTGGATCTCCATGAAGGTGTGTTGTCATCAAAAGCCACTGATGTATTCCTGCCTTCTCCCTCCGATGCATCTGATTCAAAGCTAGATATTTCCGCCACTCTGCTTTTAAGAATGGATTTACTGGGATTTCTTGAGGATTTCTCTGGATCCCTAGGGACAAAAGGAGACTTTCCAGATCTACCTCTGTTGTTAACAGTATAGGATTTCCTCTGCCATACATATATTTGATTTCTAACATAATCTTGCTTATCGCGTTCAAACTTGATCTGCTTCTTTGTGATCAATTTTTTTTCCATACATTCTAGGTTTTTTGACAAGATCTGGTCATTTCTCTCAAAATTATCCATCTCTTCAAAGGCTTTCAATTTCATCTGCAATGTTTCTATATCTTTAACTAATAAAGCAATCTCTTTAGTTTTATATTTGATTATTAAATCTATGAGTTTAAATGAACATTCATTGAGAGTCTGTATCCAAATTTTTTCAAAGTCAGCATTATTGAAGCCAAAGGAGGGAGCCTTTTTAATGCGAAGTCCTCTTGGTATACGTTTAGTGCGGACATAATTTTCAAGGGATGTAATATCCCACCACAGTCTCAAACGAAGGGTTAATAACCTTTCTAATCTAGAAAAGTGTGCCCCTAGATCAGATGGTTCGTCACATAAAAGTTCTCCGCTGTCATCAAAAGCAATCTCTGCCCTTCTAGTACATTTAATATAACTGCACTCAAGATCAGGTTTTTCACGAACAGGCACATGAAATGATGAACAGGTTTACTGAGAGGAAGTATAAAAAAGATATAGTGGACGAGGCATACAATAAGGTCACACAGATGGAGCGGAAAGATTTACTGGTCTACAAAAATAAGGATGGAGAGAGTCAAAGGGGAGAGAAAGGAAAAATTTCAGTACCATTCATTACAAGATACACGAATTCCTCTCATCATGTTAGGAAGATATTCCAGAAACATTGGAATATTCTCCATAAAGACCCCATCCTTCAGCAAATACTGCCAATGAAACCAGAAATAATATTCACCAAAACTCCAAATCTGAGACTAGAGACTAGCTCCAAGTTGCTTGAAAAAAGAATGTATCAAGACCATAAATATTAACAATGGTTTTTACAAGTGTTTAACATGCAGAGGATATAAATTGAATCATAATGCGCAGAAATCTTTTAAGAAAATAAAATCAGAAATAACACAGGAGGAACATGAAATAAAAGACTTTGTTGACTGTAACTCAAATTATGTAATCTATATGCTACAATGTCCATGCAACAAACAATACATAGGAAGAACAATACGTAAACTCAAGTTGCGGATAGCAGAACATATAAAGAATATAGAGAGGGTTTTTTTACAACATAGTGTATCGAAACACTTTAAAGAACATCATGATCAAAATCCAAGTGGTTTAAAAAAAATTGGTATTGATAAGATTCATTCAAACTGGAGGGGTGGCAATCAAGTCATTAAGATTTCCAGACAAGAAACATTTGGATTTATACCTTAAAAACATTAATACCACAAGGGATGCATATCGATATTGATCTGGGATCATTTCTTAGAGAATAACAATAACAGAATATTATTGTTTTCGATTACAGTTACATAAACCCCTCTCTAATTCCAAACCATCTTGGGTCTCTTATGTATATCAGCTCTAGTCTCCTATGTATACATTGTATGAGTTCGGTCGTACAGTAACTGTTCATTTTCTGTTTGCATTTTTTCATCCTCTACTTATTATCTGATAACAAATTCATAATAAGCTCACTATGAGTTGGGGTCTCTTTTCTGAATAAGTAGCCTGTAACATTTGTATAAGTATATGTTTGCCGAATTTATGTTATTTTTACCCTGATCTAAATATTAGAGGGGTAAATTTCAATAACCATGTAATTATATATTTTATATCCTTATTAAGATCATTGTATAATCAAGTATATGTTGGGATTGAAGGCAGTAGTAATTAATATGACATACTAATCTCATGTTATATTTATCCACCAGATATCGGGGAATCCCCAATTTTTAATTAATTTTGTGGGAATTATGTGGTGATGAGTCAATATATTCTCTACAGGTTAAATGAGTATGTACATGTTGGGTTTGGATTTGCCGATATAATTATGTACACTATATATCACAATTGATTAAGTATGTATAATATGTGTCCCCTTTTGATATGTGGTGCATTTGATGTTGATGTATTATCTGGATGATATAGGTGCAGCTTCTTGGAATAATTTAATAATTTAATAAGGGTATGAGTTTAAGGTATTTTAGGCACTAATAATTATTTCAAGTTGAATATTTAATCTAATAATAATAATTTAATTTAAATATCGCACATAACATGGTATCTTTTAGTGTTTTCACAATTATTTAATGTTTAATATTACTATTCAATATCACTATCACGGTGTATAATATATTATTTTTCGAGCAGATTTCTGGCTAGCTTATTGGGTTAAATGGTAATCGACTACCCCTCTCCTTTTTCCTCTAGACATTACATAAAATGTTGTATGAATTGAGACATTATATAAAATGTTGTATGAAGTGAGTAATTCCTCTGCTAATAGTAACCAAAGATATATATAGATTCAATATATGTATCAATTCCCTTATCTACTAAAATAGATTGTGATTTAACTTTAATTAATGTGTTATACAACAAGTCCCCCTATGACCATTTGTGACACTTCTAGATAATAATACATATAATGGTCTACACCGTATTATATGCTTGCCATCTACTATGGGGTTAAGTGTTTCCCAATGTGATGAATTGAAAGTTGTGTATTAGTTGATGTATATCTATCATAGTATCAGGTATACACACCCTCTTTCTTTGTATGTGCTGTTTTAGCATCCGAATGTTGCATTCATAAAGTAATTAAGGTGCAATTGCTTGATTTTTTAATTATCCAATCAGTCATGAGAGTAGGGTATATATATCCAGGGTAGGGAGAGGTTAAGGACATTAGCCCCTGACGAAGCCCAATTGGAGAAATGCGTAGGGCAAACGCACTGGCAGAGCAGTTGGAGACGCGCTGTGGATAGATCCTTCACAACGGAGTGAAACCAGCGCACTAACTACAGTGGGAGACAGCGTCTCGCGAGAGTTGGAGCCGGAGCACGTGACGCGGAAGTGGCCGCACATAACAGTGCAGAGAACCGGCATTCTATGAGTATGAGAGACTCAATTGAAACTCTTAACTGCCTGTTTTTCATTCACAGCATGTGAGTTGACTACCAATCGTTTTTTATATAGATTTTAATAAAAGATTTATATTATTCCTTTTTCTATCTTTTCCTTGTCCCCTTTCCCTCCCTTCCCCCCTCCCACCCTCCCCCTGTGAGATTCATCCCTCGAAGGGTATCATCAAGCGGCAGACGGATGTTCATGCTGTAACAGCTATCTGGAAGTATCGTGTGGAAAATAAATTTACAAGACACACAGAGAAAAGGTCACCAGAAGCAGAGTTCCTGAGTCCCATTGTGGATTAAATGCTGAATATTGCTGAATTAATTGTAAGTGTATATCTCACCACCTAAACCCTGAAAGTGCTCAGATATACTGCCCTATGATGTTTTTCTCTTTTTTTCTTTCCCTGCTCATTTGCGCCTAGGTCATTTCTTCTCTATACAATTCCTTGCGGCAGGTGTGGAGCCATGGACTTAATTGGCAGCATTTTTGTAGGGTTAGTGATTTTAGGGGTTAATACCTCTCAGTTGACTGATTGGCCAGGTGTGGTTGTTATTATCTCAACATTTAACTAAGTGTTTAGATTTGCGCTGTTTTTATCTTGCTGTGTTTTATATATATATATATATATATATAAAACAAAAAAAGAGAGAGAGCGCACGCCCCATAGCATAACACTGTATGTTTATTTTAAAAGGGGAAGGGAGGAAGGGGAGGGAAAGAATCGCACTCACAAGATTAAAATGTTTAAAAGGCAGTTTGTGAATATATATCACCACCATCCGGTTCTGTAAATCGGTATAGCTCTGTGGGCTCCTCCAGGACTGCCTGTACACACCGCTGCTTCCCGGATACCAGGAACGCCGTGTGCCGCCTCTTTGCTGTCCAGAAATCAGCTCTCCACTCCGAATGGCCGCTGTAAAGTTCCCACGCTAGGTTTGGGCCTCGTGCGCGTGTGCAGCGTCGTCGTGACGTAATCGCGCTCTCAGTATCCCTGACGCGTTTCGTCACCAATGGCGACTTTCTCAAAGGGCTGATGGTTCTTGAGATGAAGTCCTGCCCCTTTATAGTCAGTCAATTGTTTGGCAACCAATAGCAGAATGATTGAAAACCCGCAATTTGCTAATAGGGTGGTATTCATAGATGCATACAATTTTGAACGACTGGACTTGTGAAAGGAGACAGATCAAGGACAATTACATATAAGAATCAACACATAATGCGGGAATGATCTGAAACTCATAATGCTTACATAGAAAAAACATATTTGAAGCTCAAATTAATTCTTGCTACAGAAAATATATATGTATATATATATAATAAATAAAAAATTGGAATTTACTATAACACAATCTATAATTCAAACTAAACTAGATTTGATTTTCTGGACTTTTTTATAAGTAAAAATTTACTGGTAATATATTATTTAGTTATTAGCATATTTACACGATATACATGTATTTTCACCTATCACCGAACTAATTAGCGCTACTTTTTGAGTGTGTAGAAGGCTCAGGCCGAAACGCGTAGGAGCAAGTCTAGTAGGCAGGATCCCCTGTTTTGTCCCCCTCTAGGGACATGCTTACATGCTATGAGCTTTGCTCCTTATTTCTTTCCCAGACTTTGCCGTGTACCTGACCTAAGGTGACGTATTGCTTATTTGCTGCTGCAGGCTAAGGTGTGGCTTTCTGACTGCACTATGTGTGTTTTACATTGAGTCCAATTGACATTGCATTACTTTATATTTATCCCAGATCTAAGGGAGATAGAAGTGTACTGCTGTCTTTTTGCATTAACCACGTAGCTCAGCCACCGTTTTTTGTCTGCTGTTAGCTTTACTGTTCCCACCTTGTCAGATACTGTAGAGCATTTATCCTGTTCATTCAGGCTTTTGTATTGTCCCAAGTGGGACCCTCTGGTTGGAGGATATAACAAGTTTTGCCATACACAGGGGATCCATGCCTTTATTTTAATTTTCTTTGCTTTGTATTTTAACTTTTTGTTCTGTGACAACCCTTAATAAAATTTTGTGATTTTGTACTGCAAGGCAAACTAGAGTGCTTTTTGTTTAGGGCTCTTTTTCTCTCTTGCAATATTTTCTGCCCTTATAGCACCACCGACAGATTTCTATATCTAGATTTACCTTGTCGGTTTTAAGTTGCCTTAATTTGTCTTGTTGATGCGGGGTCATCTCTTTTTCTCATAATATATATATATATATATATATATATATATATATATATATGTGCGTGTGTGTGTGTGTGTTTATATCTATACAGTACACTGGCGACAAACTTTATTCTTACTTGGCAAGCTCCGCGAATTTCAGAGTATCCCGGTGATGTGCGGTTTTGTATCATTTTCTCCCGGGGTATATAGCGTTATTTCCGCGGCTGTGATTTAAGCATTTTATTCCGGCTGGCAGCAATACTGCAATGCCGTGTAAAAACGCATGGGGGCGTTTGCGAGCTGTTGTCTTTGAAGCCGAGAAATTCATGAATTGTAATGCAGTATATACTGTATATATACAGTATATACTGTATAACAACAACCCCTATAACCCCTACCATACACATACAGTACTGTATATGCACATCAATGATACTATAGGCAGTCCCCTGGCGAGATATGTTTGCAGCAGAGAGAGAACCGCTGCTCTCTCTGCGCAAACATCTACACATTAAAAATTATTTAAAATAAATTTTTATTGATAGTGTAGATGTGCAGGGGGTCTTCGGAGCTGAACCTCGTTGGTTTCAGGTCTGGGGACCCCCTGCTCCCTGAGATACAGCCCCCGTTATGAGGTGCCGGTATCCCTCTGCATTTAAAGGTCCCGATCACGTGATCGCGGCCTGTAAAAAAAGCAGAGGGATACCGGCACCCCATAAAGGGGCCTGTAACTCGGGAAGCAGGGGGTCCCCAGACCTAAAACCAAAACGTTTCTTCTCCGGAGACCCTCTGCACATCTACAGTATGAATAAAAAACATATATAAATAAACACTCATTCCTTACCTTAGCGGCTATGTGCTACGGTAATGAAGCAGCATTTCTGTATTTTAATAATATTGTACAGTGAGCAGGGGGTTCCCTGAGCCAGAAATTAATGCTCAGGGGACCCCCTGCTCCTGCACAATATTATTAAAAATACAGAAATGCTGCTTTATTACCATAGCGGATAGCCGCTAAGGCAATGAAGGTGTTAACCCACCGTGCCCGCTTTATTGTGGGTAGTGGGGGTGGGTGAAGGGGGTATTTGGCCCTTGGTGTGAGTTTAGGACTTGCAGGGTGTTGCGGGTGCACTTAACCCCTTCACGGCCGTAGCAGTTAATACCGCTACGGTCATGAAGGGGTTAACCCCTCCCGCTACCCCCCCGCAAGCCCTAAACAATCATCGTTGGGGCTAATACCCCCTTCACCTACCCCCACTACCCACAATAAAAAAAACTCACACACAGCAGCCGCCAAAAAATAAATAAATAAATCTAAATAAATAAATGACTATAAATAAATACATTTGAAATACATTTTTATTGATAGTGTAGATGTGCAGGGGGTCTCCGGAGCTGAACCGCGTTGGTTTCAGGTCGGGGGACCCCCTGCTCCCTGAGATACAGCCCCTTTTATGAGGTGCCGGTATCCCTCTGCGTTTAAGGGCCCGATCACGTGATCGCGGCCTTTAACCCAAGCAGAGCAGAGGGATACCGGCACCCCCTAAAGGGGCCTGTATCTCGGGGAGCAGGGGGTCCCCAGACTTAAAACAAAAGCGGTTCAGCTCCGGAGACCCCCTGCACATCTACACTATCAATAAAAATGTATTTTAAATGTATTTATTTATATTCATTTATTTAGATTTATTTATTAATTGTGCTGCTGCTGCTGTGTGTGAATTTTTTTTTATTGTGGGTAGCGGGGGTGGGTGAAGGGGGTATTAGCCCCAACGGTGGTTGTTTAGGGCTTGCGGGGGGGTAGCGGGTGCACTTAACCTCTTCACGACCGTAGCGGTATTAACTGCTACGGCCGTGAAGGGGTTAAGTGCACCCGCAACCCCCCCGCAAGTCCTAAACTCAAACCAAGGGCCAAACACCCCCTTCACCAACCCCCGCTACCCATAATAAAAAAAATTCACGGACAGCAGCCCCACAATTAATAAATAAATCTAAATAAAGAAATAAATACATGAAGATAAATAAATATATATGTATATATATACAATATATGTATATATACAGTATATATATATAATAACAATCCCTATACATATACAGTATATACTGTGTATATATATATATATATATATATATATATATATATATATATATATATATACTGTTTATATACATATATACATATGTCATTACTGACACTAGCGAACTCTCTTCCCATGAGCGCTAAAGGCCATGTCTGTACATACTGTGCTATATGTATGCACACACAGCTGTCTCTCACACATACCAATACTCCTTATTTTTCCATCCCTATACACCAATAGGGACCACATAGTATCCACACACACTTTTAGTTGTGCTACAAACTCTCACATTTCCACACCCACCCACACCATTTATATCCCCTCTCACTCCACACACACCTTGTGTAGAGCACTGTTTATACTGTGGGCTCTCCATTCATTCTTATTCACACTGATACACATACACACTCTTTCTTCACTTGCTTTCAGTAACCCTTTGACACCTCTAGCCATAAAACACATCCACATCGGGGGAGGGACCAGCACAGATAACATTCCAAGAGACACTGTTTTTAAGTAATCCTTGCTTCATTCATTGTAACATCGCCGGAAGAAGAGATCAGTGTATCTCGAAAGCTCGCACAAATAAAAGCATTTCGTTAGCCACAGAACGGTATCATCTATTTATTTTTTGATTATATATATATATATATATATATATACACAATATATACACACACAAGATGAACCAATATACAAATAAATGTAGAATGGTTATCAAAATCATACTGTCCTACAAATAACGCTTCTCCATACAGACAATAATAATAATAATAATAATCCATTTAATAATCCTAACTGATCTTACAATATAAAACCTCACATTCCAATCCATACAGTACAGTACATTGCATTTACATTGTATAAATGATGCATAAAATCTATGCACCATATACATTCTGCAAATGAATGTTAACAATATCATTGCAAGCTACTGTACCAGTAAATACAAACACGTCAACTATTTTAACCAATCAAGTAAACAAAAATCAATATATACTGTAAGTACCAACCAGAAAACACAATTTAAAACCAAAGCTTATCCTTACAATACCAAGGATTACATCTATCTAATTGTAAAAAACATTATACATTATACACACATTGAAGCATTGCAATAAACAACATACAGTACAGTACATCCCCTGTATCTCCCTGCCTTCAGTGTAATCTTTTTAAAGCCCCCTCCCCACTAATGTTTCTGTTACATTTCTCTGACTTCAGTGTAATCTGTTTAAAGTCCCCTCCCCCCTAATGTTTCTGTTAAATCTTTCTGCCTTCAGTGTAAGCTGTTTAAAGCCCCCTCCCCCCTAATGTTTCTGTTGAATCTCTCTGCCTTCAGTGTAATCTGTTTAAAGCCCCCTCCCCCTAATGTTTCTGTTAAATCTCCCTCCCTGCCTGTATTGCTGTGAGTGCAGTGTATGTAAATGTGGGGAGGGGGAGGGGGTTATAACCCCACCTCCTTGACTGTGGTCTGTGTAAAGCCCCCTCCCCCTAATGTTTCTGTTAAATCTCCCTCCCTGCCTGTATTGCTGTGAGTGCAGTGTATGTAAATGTGGGGAGGGGGGGGACCCGATGTGCATACTGTGAGGTCTAACCACCCTCACCCCCTACCCACATACCATTACCCCCCCCATCCTGGCCATGGCCCCTCCGCTTCTGCAAAATAGACACAAAAATTAAAACATCCAAAGTAATGTCCCCTAACCCCTTAATCACCATAGCGGTTATTAACCGCTACAGTCATTAAGGGGTTAACCCACCCTCACCCACCACTCGGGATGCCTACATACCCTCCCACACTAACCCCCCCCCCGTGAGGCCTAACCACCCAGTACCCACAAGGGAGGCCTACCCACATACCGTTGGGGAAACACCCCCCCACCCACCCCCAGTACCCACAATAAAAACAGTACAGTGACCCACAATAAACAGCATTATATTTATTAAATACATTACCCACCCCTTGTGCCCCCCCATAAATACAAGATTTATTCTTTTACATACAGGGTTCATAACGCAGCCCCACGCGAGTCCCCGGTGGGTTGGCAGGGCACCTGGACAGACGTACAGTTTACCAGCAGCCCTTTTTACACAGGTTCTGGAGGCCTGCTGGTGGATCCCGCCAGCACCATGGTCCCCAGGTGGTCTCCTTGGGTACACCGTGGGCCACAATTTGGTCCCCACGGTAGGCCCAAGGATGTCTGGGAGCCCCGGGTCAGACCCACTGGTTTCAGCGGGGCCTCGGGTGGTTCCCTCGGGGGTCTGGGGAACTCACGGGTGCTCACTACGGGTCCGCGGTGCCCCCACAGAAGTGGGACCACACATCATCATCCCCGCACCTACGGGTCGGCGGTGCCCCCAAAGAAGTGGGACCACACATCGTCATCCCCGCAGACTACGGGTCGGCGGTGCCCCCACAGAAGTGGGACCACACATCGTCATCCCCGAATGTGTCACCCGTGGAACCACCAGCCTGGTACCCTTGGGATACCCGAAGATACCACAGGTGGTCTCCAGAGGTCCCACGCAGAACCACGGAACCAACCCTGAATGTAAAAAAAATAAACCTGGCCTATACATTCAATACATACACCCTCCCCCCAACACCTACAGTACAATAATGTGCAAAATAACTATTATCCAGATATGGATAATAGATTAATTGCCCATTATTAAAAACATTAACTAGCATATAAAAATAAATAAAGTACTACTGAGCTCATCAATACGAAGTGTCCGTCGCCAGCAAAATCCTTGTCTTGTCCACAAAATACATTGCCAATACAAAGCCAAAACATTGCAAGTACATTCAGATATCAATTAACCCCTTAAACACCTTATCAGATAATAACCGCAAAGGTGATTAAGGGGTTAAGCCACACAGGCCCGATACCCACCCTTCACCCATGAATTTGTACAGTGGCTTCATCATGCAACTATATACTGTATATATATATATATATACTGTATACAGTAGAGGCAACGTTTATTCTAACAAAAACCAGTGGCAATTCCTCAAAAGACCCAGGTACACCCAGGTACATTCTGAATACATGCCTTAAACTTTCCTTAAACTAGCCCCAGCATTCCTGCATTGATTAATGGCCTATGGGGGTCCTTGGCAAACCCATGCAAACTGAATTGGACTGCCAGGGATCCCTGCTGTGTTAATCCTATGGGTCATTAGTCAATGCAGAAATGCCTTAAATGTGCCTCAAACTAGCCCAGAACATACCCAGCACATACCCAGCACATACCCAGCACATACCCGCTTTCATGCCACATTCATGCCATATTCATGCCGCATTCATGCCGGCCGTCACCTGCGGTTGATCTGATAATGGTTCGGATTTAATTTGGTGCAATTCTTCGCGTATCCGCCAGGTGGCAGAAATTCATGAATTGTAATGAATTCTAATGTGTACACTATAGTACTGTACATGTGCTTCAGTTATGTGTCGACCTGCAGGTGTTTAAAAAATACCACAGTGGTCCATTGTGAATGGACCTTGTTACTGAAGAAGTTACAATACTGTAACAATTTAGGCGTTTCATATTAAAAACTAAATGCACTGAGTCTGGTGTTCTACAGTATTGTTCAGAGTTCCGAGATGAGTACACCACCGCAGTATGTGTTCAAAAAGCCCGACTTAACGTACGCTTATTTAATATGGTCCGCAATTAATGCAGCAGATGATAAGATGGCCACAGTTGGTCAAATTTATCAATATTTTATCGAAAATTATGACTTTTACAAATTTTCACCAGATGCTCGTGTGTGGAAGCGTGCAATAAGGAAAAAGTTATGTATCGAGACGTGTTTTTTTCGTATTGATCCTGCACCCGGAGTTAGAAGAGGGTATTGGTGTGTTGCGCCAGATTTTTCCAGTATCTTTGATCATGAAGACTTCAAAAGGCGAAAGGTCATGGTAAAACCAACTAAGAAACGTCTGTCTCAGGCCAGCAATGGAACAGCGCCAGTGCAGGTGCCAGCGCAGCACCGGCTTCCAATAACGGTCTGACCGTCAGTGAAAACCTGCTGACCGGCAAACCTTGCAATCTGTCCCCGCCTTGATACCTGCATCCTGAGCAAGCTTGTATGTACCAAAAAGATTTCCAGCTTCATCAGCTGTCAACTACAGTTATAGCAGGTCTGCTGTCAACTGTCAACTACGTGTATAATCAAGAATAGGGGACTTGTGGCAGTGGCTCGGCGCCAACCGATTGGCAAAGTCTATGGTGAGTATGACTGACGTATTTTGTTCTTTTTTTGAAATATCAATGCACAGTCAAGCGATTCTCCTGTCATCAATTGCTTTGCTTATGGTTATATAGTTCTATTATTTTAGTCTCAATTCATGAAAATATAATATCATTGGCTGAGCAGCTTCTACAGTAGATACTGAACAATTGGTGGACAGCTAGGCGCATGCGCCTACTGTATAGTATGTCTCATTGGAATCTTGTTGAAACGCATATGCGTGTCATCACATTTAGGCGCATGCGTGTATGTGAACAAGAGACGCCCCCGAGAAAATTATTGTGGGGACTGACCGAGGGGACTGTGGGAATTTCTTTCGGGGGCTGACTAATTTTAACCAACAATTACAGTATGTGAAATGTTATACAGTACTTACTGTATGTTTTAGAAAACACTGACATTTTTATAAAACGTTGCACAATGAAACAATGAAATTAATTAAATAATATTCAACTTTTTTTTTTTGGAGTTAAAACATTATGGTATATGGTACATTATGGTATACATTTTGAACAATAGAACAATGTTATCAGCAGCAATAACGGAAAAATAAAACATACTGTACAGTACGGTACCAGTAATACTTTTATTTTTTTTATTTTTCCTCAGAAAAGAAACTTTGTCATCAGGCGGAGAATGGCTAATGAAGGCATTTCGATGGATACTACAGCATCGCTTTTTGTAACGATGCTTGCACATTGCTGAATTTAGTGGCAGTGCCATTTTTATTGATTAGGATAAAATAACTGTGAGCTTTATACAAAACCTTAAACAGTATGCTGTTGTTTTCATACAGTGTACAATACTTTTTTACATACTGTATAATAAACCCCAAAAATAAAAAGTATGTATTTCTTCTACAGTATGCATTACTGTATGTGTATTCTATACCTGTAGAGTATGTATTGTTTTAATATTGTTTTGCTTACATACAGTATGCCTCATGGAACCTTGTTGAAATGCTAATTTCTTGTGTTTACTACAGTCATTAGCCAACCATTACTTTCTGTAAAGTACTGTACAGTATGTTCTAGACAACACTGTATTTTGTTATAAAAGGCGACACAATGAAACAATATAAAAGAATCAACATTTTATTTATTGGAGAACAGTAAAAACATTTATTTATAACTTTTGAACAGACGAACAATCACGCAGCGAATTCGATCCCCACCAGTCTGTCCTTCCAGGGACGATGCCTTGTATTCTGCAAAATTCCATTTATGGAGTCTCTCACGATTCTCATTAAATGATCAGTAATGGAATAATAGCGCCACAATTCCTCCAAAATAGTTTTTCTTAAATTTTCAGGAAGAGCCTTTTTGACGCAACTCCCTTCGTAAGTGACATTGTGGGCCCACACGCAGTACAACTCGTAACTCATGTGGTGTTTGAAGATGTACATGGCATGTTTCTGGGCTATACCACCACTTGCAAGCCTATACTTCTCCCTTACTTGCTGGGACAGGTCGCGCAAGATGATGTCGGGCACCATCTCAATGCAAGCGTGTGTGCATGGGATTCTCAGAGCGGGCCAGGGTAGATGGTCTGGGAGGATGCTTTCCTCCTGTCCTGGTCACCTTATCTGTGTTGTCTCCTGGCGTGGTCTTGACGGGGTTGTCATGTCATCCTTGTCAACGGCATACATGAACACATATTCTTCTGATGGAGGGGGTGCGCTTGGTGATGGAAGGTTGAAGGCCCCATCCATGCCACCCTCCTGCTCCTGCGTTCGAAATACAGGGACAGGCACTCTAAACAAACTATGTATCCCCGCTATGTCAGTCTCTATCTTCTCCATGCGCTTATCCATCTTCTCCATCTGCTTATCCATCTTCTCCATCCGTAGATCCATATTTAGCATAGTCTCTAAAAGAAGATCTATCTTTACCAGCATTGTATTCTCAGGGATATCGATACTGAACCCATTCAGCATGCGGGCTAACGAGCTGGATCCTGTGCATGGGGTGCTGTGGACATCTTAGTAGATGGGTTCTGGAGCGGATGAGATAGGGGTTCCCTGGAGAGAAGCGGCAGCATGGAGTGCAGGAGAAGGTGACCTGTGGGTTCCCGGGAGAGCAGCGTTGTCACGGAGTGCAGGAGAAGGTGTCCTGGTGGTTCCCTGGAGAGAAGCGGCAGTGTGGAGTGCAGGAAAAGGTGACCTGTGGTTTCCCAGGAGAGCATTGTCATCGTGAAGTGCAGGAGAAGGTGTCCTGGGGGTTCCCTGGAGAGAAGTGGCAGCGTGTAGTGCAGGAGAAGGAGACCTGTGGGTTCCCGGGAGAGCAGTGTTGTCGTAGATGGGTGGCTTCCATTTGTTTTGCATTAATGCTACATCAGCAAATTTTTTCTTGCCATAATAAGGCCCAGGCTTCTTAGACTTAGCTTTGGAGTCGTCAGAAGGTTTTATTTATTAGCCTTGGGCTTTCGCTTTGGCTGTGGCTTGGAAAAGGCTCCCGCCTTTTGCTTTTTCGGCACTGCAGGCACGGCAGAAGACAGTGGGTTCCTATGTCCGTAGAATCAGGGTTGATCCATGGATGCAGATGGTATAAAGCACAATGCAGTAACTGGACAAGAGCAAGTTCGGATACAGATCAGAGTATGGAGGGCTAAGCAATTTGAGTCACCTTTTATACACTGTGTCCCTATTGTGATTGAGGGGCAGGTGTTAAAAGTGGGCGTACTCTAATGTGCACTACAAAATTTTTTCGCGTGCATTGCCACGAGGTGCAGATGTTAAAAGTGGGCATACTGTAATGAGACCCATTAAAGTATAAATACACCATCCATTTTGTTGATTCACTGCACATTGAATACACATTGACTCAACATCGACTATACATTCTTGTGCTTGTATTACTGTCTACACGCAGCTATGCCTGTTTAAAAAATTCTAAGGATCTCAGCATGAGAATACAGGATATGTATAAGAGAGGACACCGAATTTCAGATATTCAACGCTGGTTAAGTACTTCTGGCCTCGTTGTACCAGCAGCCACCGAGAGCTATCATGCCCACGGTAAGACCAAAAAAGTCAAGAGAACACCAACGGTAAGTATTCTCAATATGTTTTCTTTACCGTGCAGTACTGCAATAGCACTTTTATTGGTTAGATGGCTTATTGTTTTTAACAGAACCATTTTCCTAGCAATTATTAGATATACTGTACTGTACAATTTTTTTTATGTTGCACCTCCTTTCTCAATTGTCATAATTTCATTCTTACAGTACATTCTTATAATCAATTCTATTTCAAAGTGAGTTGCACCTTTTTCCTTAATTATCACTCACTTCATTATTACTCATTATGACTCACGCACTAACAACCCCCATTCCAGTACACATTTTAGTGTATACTGTAAACAGTATGACACACACACATAAAGTACCAGTAATATTATATTATAATTGTTATCGCTGTATATTTATACAGTAACTATTATTTATATATATATATATATATATATATATATATATATATATATATATATATATATATATATATATATATATATATATATATATATATATATATATATATATATATATATATATACATACCACCAAGGGCACATCTCTTCCTTCATTAATTTTTCCAATTTAAAAAATTGGTCCTTAATGTCCAGATCTGTATCTGCAGATATAATAGTATCAATTACTGGGGAGGAGATGAGCCCATTTCTTCTAATTTGTCTTTGGCTGTTTGCATCATTTTGAACAAATAAAGACTCTAGATTAATTAACACCTGTGTCAACTTAAAAGGCAGCTACTTGTGGGTTAAATTGGTTGACAAGAAAAAGAAAATAAGTAGCGCCACTTGTGAACTGATGTGCATACAGTAGATGTATGTAATAATATGTGTATTAATGAATAATTCAAAGTGAAAATTAATAGTTATAGAGGTTATGCCCTAGCCTGTGTAGTATAAAATAATTATGTTAGTGTAGTAAACAACTGAAAAACAAATGAAAAAGAATATACATTCTATGAATACATAAAAGAGAGTATAAATGCATATATGAATTCCAATAAGGAAAAACGTGTGCAAAAGTCCAACCCTTAAATAAAATCCTGATAGGTTCAACAGAACAGATAAAGAGTCTAGGGGTCCACGGATGCTCTCAAATGGAAGAACCAGTTCCAATGATGATTCTATAGAAACGAAAAGAGAACAGATAGCGCACTCCCCATAGAGTACAAAAGTACATTTAATTAAAATAAGGTTTGGGGGAAAGAATAAGAACACTCACAAAGGTAGTAAATAACATGCGATTTGTGATAATATCACAGCCAACGAAGTAAACACCGTCCTGGATCACAACGACAGTCCAAAAGGAAAGATCTTGCCGATTCACCAGTAAAAGTTTATCCTCTATTAGTCCTGCAGATGGTAAGCCGCGTGTCTACTTCCAATGTATCTTATGAGTAAGACAACCTCAATACAGCTCCCTGCATGCTCCGGCCGTAAAGCGTGCACTTGCGTTATGACGTAGTGTTGTAATTTGCGTACCCTAACACGTTTCGTCACACTAGGCGACTTTGTCAAAGGAAATGACACGAACATGGAGGGCTGTGTATTTATACCTGTGCGTCAGGAGTGATTGGTGGAGTCCCCACAGTAGCCAGACCCAGAATGCATCTACCAATATAGAGGCACCAGAAACTAGCCACTAGGTTGCCAGCAAACTCCCCCGACACTATTATAATAAAATAATCATGAACAATTATATATATACTATTCTATGTACTTAGGAAAAGGTAAAAATTATATATATATATATATATATATATATATATATATATATATATATATAGAGAGAGAGAGAGAAAGAGAGAGAGAGAGAGAGAGAGAGAGAGAGAGAGAGAGAGAGAGAGAGAGAGAGAGAGAGAGAGAGAGAGATACACTTACAATTAATACAGCAATATTCAGCATTCAATCCACAATGGGACTCAGGAACTCTGCTTCTGGTGACCTTTTCTCTGTGTGTCTTGTAAATTTATTTTCCACACGATACTTCCAGATATATAAAACACAAAAAGACTGAGACAATCCCCAAAATAGCACTCTAAATATACCACAGAATAACTAATCTAATATAAAGAAAAAAGACTAGGATTCTAAGTCAAAATAGAAAAAGGAAATGATTTTATAATGAGCAATAAGACACACTAACATTAAAAAATATAAACACACTGTAGGCAGCATAACAAAAATAAAAAAGCTGTGACGAAAAATAATGCATTTAATATCGCTGAAAGTAAAACCAAGAGCTTAAATGTATCAAATAATATACCTCTCAAAAATATGAGGTGATACAAATGAGCTAAAGGATTACAACACCCCCTAAGGATCCTAGCTACAAATAATATAACTAAATCCAAAAGAAAAAATAATTAAGTATATACAATGCATAAACTTATATACACAATAGTGAACATAAGAAAAAATAATATATCTTAAACCAAGGGGGAGACACAGGGGAAAATAAGATGAAAAGTACTCAAACCCTGTGCAGCAATAATCAAAAATAATAAAAATATCAAAAAACATGAGTGCAAAACATTCCTGTGGATTCTGACAAAAAGGCAAAACACATGGCTATATAGGATGAAAAATAAAGCCCGTACTGGATGCTCAATCAAACTAGCGTTTGCCTACATCCCACAAAGGGGAAAGGACTCAGAGCAGCAGAGAAAGTGATACTCAGCTGTCCATAATAGTGTATGAGTCAGTCCAAGGGAGAGTAATTCCAACATAGATTGCAGTCTCTCATATCGTCCACAGGAGTTGCATCATGAAGCAAAGGTCACGCTGTAGAAATCATATATACTGCTACGCGTTTCAGCCAAGGGGGCCTTCTTCCCGGAGTGGTAAAAGGGTAGTGGAGGATTGCTAGGCTAAATACTGTGGCCAATCAAAATCGGCGTCATCATCTCCTCCCCACAGCCAATTGCAGTAAGGTAAACGGGGGGCGGCAACATCTGCACAGGTGCCCGAGGTAGAGCAATCAATGCCGGTGCATCAAGGGGAGGAAACATCCTCTGATTCAGGAGGTGAGGTGATGTCTTCAGAGCATAATAAACAGACAGGAGCAGCATATAAAAAGTTCTAATCTACATAAAAAAAGAAGCACAAAAAATTAGACAACTATGAGGTGATTTGCCCTGTTAAATATAGGGCACTGATAATAAGAAAGCAGGCACCGAATACATAATATTTAGAGCATAAAGAAAATAATAACTGATAATTATTATTTATTTATTTTTTTAATTTAAAAAAATAAATAGTAAAACAGAAGAGGGAAAAAGTATATTATAAGAGCGCAGAGAGATAGAGTGATAACCATAAAAGGAGTATATACAGAAAAGCTCATACAGCCTCATATACAGAAATGAAGCTATAGGAACATAGCAAAACCAAGGGAGTCATTCATTCCCCTAGGGTGCATAGTATTAAGAAGGACTGTCCTCCTGTCCTAGGTCGGCTATACAGCACACGAAGTTGGAAATCACTGCAGTATTGATTGGAAGACGTTGCAGTTTCAAAGTTGAATGTCGCGCGAGACGTGAAGAGGCCCACGTGATGCGGAAGCAGTGAGTGTGGCGGAGACAAGCCGTGTGTTTGGAGAAACTGGATGGAGTGATAACCAGTAGTTAGACTAGTAGTTAGACTGAGTGATTCCCAGTCTAACAACAGAGGAGGAGATTGAGGTAGAGGGTAACTGTGCGTCTGGAGACGTGGATCACAACAACATACTAACTTCTTGAAGAGGGGTGAGTGAGTTGATGGAGTAATAGGAAGAAGAGGCAGGCTAGCCCCTTTCTTATCCCCCCCTCTCTTCTTCCCCTCCCTCTCTCCAACAGCATTCTACACTGCCCCAAAGCAGATATATTATACTAATCCCACCACCCAGAAGATCATCACGGAGGGTAAAGAGAACTACTATCAAACTTTTTTCTGTGTGAGCATCAATATATGCCATAGGAACTACTCCTAAAGTCTTTCTAAAGACTTGGATTAATACTGGGACATTGTCAATTGATATTCATTAAGTGTATCCTCTCTCATTTATTGTTGTTTTATTTATTTTGTATTCTATGAAGTTTTTATAATTAAATATTCAAAGAAGACCACTATCAATTCAAGTATTGCACTGAATATATTTTCCACAATCCTAATCAATAGAAATATATCATTGAGTCAATATTTCCTTATATGTATTCTATACTCCTAATTGTTTACAGCAAGGAATCTCTCTTTCCCAATTGGATACAGTGACAGTTTAAAGTATGCACTTAACTGCACTATTTTATTCTTTTCAGAGAGAGCTGCACTACCAATCTTGTTACAAAGTATTTTACAGTAGTTATACAGTAATTGTAATGCAGTACAGAGTTCCAGTATACACTTGTTTGACAGTAGTAACTGCATAGTCCAATATGGAATAGTTATACTGTACACAATGCCATTATACAGTATGCACTTAACTGCACTCATTTTTTCTTTCCTTTTCAGAGAGAGCTGCACTACAAATCTTGGTACAAAGTACTGTCCAATAGTTATACAGTAGTTATAATGTACTGTAGGATAGAGTTCCAGTATAGAGTAGTTTGACAGTAGTAAATGCATAGTCCAATATGGAGTAGTTATAATGTACGCAATGCCATTATATGCACTTAACTGCACTCATTTTTTCTTTCCTTTTCAGAGAGATCTGCACTAAAAAGGACGGCGTGGGGAGTGAGGGTATCATGTGTAAATTTTGTGAACTGTGTGTATAGTGTATCAACAGTCATGATTTACATAAAACCCCTCTTCACTCAATGAACTAAAGAATGCAATGCAGAATGCAATGCAGAATGCAATGCAGAATGCAATGTGGCCATGATGAAGAAGATAAAGACTGAAAATTTATATTACTGTTTTTACTGTAATTCATCATTATTTGTATTATTTATTTATTTATTTGTATGTTTCATTCCTGATAAAATAAAATAAATATTTCTTTAAATTATGATAATCATTGAAACACCCCCCCCCCAAAGAAAAAGAAAAAATGACAAAAATTGGTAACTTATCAAAAACATGATTCAGATTATGTTTTTTTTAAATAAGTCCTTAAAAAAAGGATGTCTTTTATTTTTTAAAGAACTTTAAATTAACTTTGAATGTGTGGGGGGGATTCTTCAAGAAGGGTTTGGGTTTGTGTGTGAAGTGGTTAGTGGTGGGCTACACTACTGTAGTTGCCAAGAAGGGCTTATCAGATTAACATATTAAATTAGGGAAGGTGTGGATAAACATTTCTATTCACGTTGTAAGGCTTGTGTGTGAAGTGGTGGGGGAGAGAGGTTGAAGGTTATCTGTTATCGTGCGTGCGTCAACGGGGGAGATAACACATCTCAGCATAGCCTCAAAGCCTCACAAGTTATTGATGAATGGCTCTATCTACACTAGTTGCTGTATTTACCAAGAAGGGCTAATCAGATTAATTTATTAAATTCGTGAAGGGAGTATCACACGTGCGCATGCGTTACCGTAAACAAAACATCAAAGCCTTGTGTGTGCGGGGGAAGGGGGATGGGGGGAGGGGGAGCGGGCTGTATGATGGATTACCTGTAGTTCTTCATCATAATGTTTTGATCCCCACACCCCCAAATAAAAATCACAGTACTATGCCACACACCTCATAAAGAACCTACATGACTAGTGTAGAATTAAAAAGCAACAGTAGTGATTGATTCTTATAATATCAGAATTGTTATTCAAGCCCATGTCGATAACCGAAAAAAAAATATATTTTTAAAACTTGATTCTCATAATATCCAGAATTGTTATGCAAGCCCATGTCGAAAACTGAAAAAAAAATATATTTTTAAAACTTTTTTAAAACTTGATTCTCAGAATATCCAGAATTGTCGATAACCAAAAAAAAAAATATTTTTTTAAAAAACTTGAACTTCTAATTGAATGGGAAGTCATACACGCATGCGCAGGAATATGTTGCCATGCTCGGGAAGATTCAAGCCAGAAAGCCATCCATTAGAACAGAATGGTTTGGGAGAGGTGTCGATAAGAAGTAGAAATCCTTGAGCCTTGTGTGTGCGGGGGGAGGGGGAGAGCGCTGTATGATGGATTATCAGTTCAAATAAATATTTTCAAAAGGTCATCATAATGTTTAATGCGCAGAAATGTGATACTGTAACACGCCTATGCATTTCAGAAATGTTCAAATGAGACATACACACATGCACATAAAATAAACAGTATGAAAAGAGCAAGCCTAGTAAAAGTTTTGATTAATAAATAATACATACAGTATAGAAATGTGATAATGTTATTTTCGGAAGAAAACGCAACGTTATATTTTTGTAATACTGTACTTCTTTTCCCTAAGGAGCCTAATACAGTACTACTACTGTATACAGTATTAACTCGGAACGTTAATTAATCTCTGCTTCAAATATAAATCTTCCAATTTACAGAACAATTACTGCACGCGCACACACAGACTTGCTCAAATGTACAGCAGGTTGAATTGCTATTAGACTTTTAAGACAACAGCTCGCAATCGCCCACCTGAGTTTCTAGATGGTATTGCAGACAACGCTAAAAAAGCGAACGCTAACATAATGAAAATTGTTCGGAAAAATACGAAAACCGAGCGCGTCTGGCCGCAGTTATCAAAGCGGCGTGGCTTCGGCTGATTTAGAATAAAGGCTGTCGCAACTGTAGTTTGTGTTCACAGAGACGTTCTAGGACAATGCGAACATTTTTATTCTCCTGAAGATTGTCTGAGAAAATCAGGATGTTATTCAGATAAGTCACTATGAATTGGTTAAGGAAATTTTGAAGAACTTCTTTGATGAAATGTTGGGAGGTGGCCAGTGTGTCACAGAGACCGAAATGCATAACTAAAAATTTGTAATATCCATAGTGTGTTTCGAAGGCTGTCTTCTATGCATCCCCTTGTCAGATATGAACAAGATTGTAGGATCCCTGGAGATCAAGTTTATTGAAGATTGTTTTGAATCTTAACCTTTATAGAAACTCAGAGATTAAAGGTAATGGGTAAATGTTTTTATTAGTTGGTGATGTTGTTTATTTCTCAGAAATCTATAAAAGGACATAAGGTACCATCTTTTTCCCCAGCGAAGAATGCTGCAGCAGCAGGAGAGGTAGACGGTTTGATGAAGCACTTAGAAAGTTACTCTTGTAGCTATTCTCTCAGAACTTGCAGCTCAGGTTCAGAGAGAGAAAACATTTTTCCAATGTGTATGGCTGCTCTTGGCCACAATTAATTAGGACATGCATATGGTCATTGTAGAGAAAGCATTTTTCTTATTGCATGCATACTGAAATTCTTGATATTGTACTGTAGTGGTTGCATACCAAAATTTGTGGAAGAAATTCAGCTCATTGCCATCCTACAATGTGGGCTTTTATTGGAGGCATGAGACAAAGGGGCCTATGCAGAGAGCAGCGCTAGAATAAATTGGAGCGTTTAAGTAAAAGTAGCTTTAATGGAGAGTTTTATTCTCCATATGCAGAAATGGGCGAAATCCGCTATTTTTAGCATTACTGCATGTGGAGAATTGTAAATGAGGAGATGCGCGCAGCTGAAGGGGAGAAAAAAAAAATCGCGCATTTTTATTTTTTTCCCTATAGCCGGCGAGCTCCTGCTTCTTGCCAACTTTAGTTGGCGGAGAAAATTGACGAAAATCGCGCCAAAAACAGCCGCTAGATGGCGAGCGCGCCTTTCTGAATTTGGATATTTTTCAGACTGGCGAGATGTAGGTTCTCGCCAGCCGCGCGGCGAGATTTATAAATAGAAAAAAAAATGGCGCTTTTTTCATACCTCGCCATTTTCGGCTGTTTTTAGCGCGATTTTCGCCGGAAAATGGCGAGATTTTAAATAGCGCTGCTCTCTGCATGAGGCCCAAAGTTCATTATGTTCTAAGCAAGATTTACAAATCTTGTTATCCAGCTGATTTGAGGATGTTGGACCACAAGCAATGGGAATTCCAAGAATAACTGTGGTTAAGGTATGAGGATGAATGAAATTTCTACTAGATGGCTAGGCTCCACTGTGAAAATTAAATTACCAGTTTCATGGGCAACAGGACCACATCTTAGTGGAGAACTGTCAACTAATTCCATCTTTACAGGACAGTCTTTGGGCCTGTTAAAATCAAGTTATCTTTAGCCAATTCAGGTATATGAATATCCCCCCACATCTGATACAATCAGGGCAGTGGTAGAAATGTGGAGAGTGCCCTTTTAAGATTAATAGTCTGGAGAAAGTGAGGATACTGTATCTGATGGGTACGTTGCTATCCTCTTTAGTGGAGAAGAACACAGGTTGTGCCAGACTGTAGCTGGTCAGAGTGAAAGGCATACATGTTATTCAATTTTTGCAGCCCGTGAGTGGATGAAGGCCTCCATTGGTTAGCGTGAGTGGCTAGGAATTGTCCAGAATTGCCATAATATAAACATGTCTTTTGAGCGAAATCGACTTCTTTCCTTATAGCTGATTTATCCTTGAACTGTATTCACTTGCATAGGTTCCACTTCTGGGACTAGGGTAACTATAATTCTTAACACTCTTGAAGTGAGGGAAGTAGTGGAACTTCTTTAGCCAGGACTGCTTATGGTGAAACCTTGCCTCTCTAGTTTTTTTTATCTAAAATCCTTACTGTAGGTATATTTGGATACAGAGATGAACAAAGTGTAAGGATTCTGCTCCTGGGTTTGGCTGGAAACCATCCTTCAGGAGCTTGGCAGGTTCCAGACAAACTTTTCCCTGCTTCTGCAATCACCTGCCTCTTGCTGCCTCCTGTGCAGCTCTGGCCTGATTGGCCTCCTGTGCTATTTAGATACTGCCCCGCCCTCAGGAAGTGGCTGGACATAGACTTTGCAATACCAGTTGCAAGTAACTGTGCTTGTCACAGACTCTCTGTCTGGCCTGCTAGACCTCCTTGTGCCTTGTCTCCTGCTCCTATTCCCCAGCTTCCCAAGGCCTTCTTGCATAGTAGTCCCGGCGCTGCTTTCCTTGTTCCTGGCAGACTTTGCCTTTGCCGTGCTGAAGCGGCTACACTGCTTCCCCCAGTGTTTCCTGTGGCGTGTCTGCACCCCTGGTTCCTGTGGCCTTTGGCCTTCTCTGTTCCTGTTCCCTCCTTCCAGAAACCCTTCCACGCGGAAGCGGCTTCACTGAACTTTTCCTGTCTTCCCGTGCTGAAGCGTTGGATTTCCAGCACTGTGGCTTCTGGTTCCTGCTTCCTCCAAGTGGAGTTTGTTCCTATGCTGAAACACCTGTACTGAAGCTTCTTATTCCTGTGACTCCTGTTCTTTCCATGTCGCGCTGCAGCACCTTCGCTGAAGCGTCTCCGCTGAAGTAGCTTCACCCAAGATTGCCTGATGATGACCTCGGCTTATATCCTCGACCACCGCTCCTGTGCCGCCTGCCTTTACCCCTGCCTGAATAACGTTAACCCTGCTTTCTCCAATCCTGACCTGGCTATGTTTGACTATGGAATGTGCAACCCTAAACCGGCTTCGAGGCCTAAGGTCGGTGTTTTCATATCCCCCTCAGCCCCGCGGCCCGGTCCCAGTTTGTGGCGAGCACGATCGTGACACAAAGTCTTCCAGTAACATTGAAGGAACCATCCAAGTGAGTTCATGTTTCATCTGATTGGACAGGTCTCTGCTAAAATGGTACATCTAGGCTTATTTATTCCAGGCTGTGTAGCTACTCATCTACAGAAATCTGCTACAAACTCAGCAGCTCCACGTCTATACTAACAGAGGTTTATCAGAATTACTTCTGCCATAGTACAGTGATTAGGGTCATCGGACACAAAGCTAATAGCGTCAAGGAAGAATTGCAGGTTCCTTAAAAAAGGACTATCTTAGTCAAGAATAGGGAATATCCAGGAGAGGGCCTTATCGTTTAAAAAAGAGATGAGTCCTATTTTAGCAGTGTCAAATGGGCTGCATCTGAAAATGGGGTCTGCACTGGTTTAGGAAAACTCTGAACTGGTGTTGCTCACCCTTGAATTTTTCTGGAAAGATTAGATGACATAGTAGATGGGCAGTTGTGACTGGCTGAGAAGCATGTAAATCCTGCAGCTGAGTGTCTCTGCCAACAATTTTACTATCTAAATACACCACTTGATCTTGCAGAATCGAGGGAGTAGTAGGGCTAGCACATAGTTCCAGGAAATCGAGTTTCTGCATTACCAAGCCGAGTAAATACATGCCCATTTTGTCCTGTAATAATGTGCAATAATGTGTCATGGTAGTAATTTACTGAGCCATAGCTGATCCCATTCCAGTGGGCTCCATAAAGGGCCTGTTTATTTTGTCACATGGAGCAACTGTTGGGCTGGATTTCTGTTTCTGGAACAGGCTACAAGGTGGGTGATTTCTATGGGGCCTCTAAATTGTGCAGTGCTTGTCAATCAAGTGTTTTTCTGTTTTATTTACCCTAATCACACTCAGTCCTTATAATAAGAGAACTGAAAAAGGTAAGGCGAGTAGGATATCCCTGGTGGGGACTAAAATCTGGTCGCTCCCAGCTAGCAATTCTCCTGCTCTTTCACTGGGACTGCTGTTACATGCTTTAGAATACTTGTAGAGAACATTCTGCATTTCCTTGTTACCTCACTGCCTGCACCTGCTTCCTTGGCCTCAGCCAGGCCTCTATAAGACCTCCCATTTCTGCTCCCAGTTGCAAGTTTATCATAGTTTGCCTGGTAAGCAAGATCATTGCCTCTTTCAGCCCCAGTACGGAATTCTACTATCTGCCTTTCACCAGCCCTGATCTCTGCTTCATTCCTGACCATCCTTGCCTACCACCAGCTCGGGCCTCTGCTTAATTCCTGACAATCCTATGCCTACCTCTAACCCTGGCCTCTGCTTTGTCTCCTGACCTCTTGCGATCATTATAATGCTAATGTGTCATTTTATACCATGGTGTGGCCTTGTTAACGTGTGCATAACGTGTGCATATTTTATATTTTATCAGTAATAAATAGAGCTAGAATGTGTGGTAGCTGATCTCTTTTTCTTTACAGCAGAATAGATATTTGTTAAACTGGTATGCATTCAAAAACAGGAACTAAATGTTCAGGCATTTTGTGGGAATGACAATTAAGTATAATTGGACAGCATGCCATTTTCTAAGAGGATGAATTAAAAAAAAGCTTGAGAAAAGCTAAACTTGATTGGATAATGGGGTATGTATTGATTTTTAGATGGCAAAATGACAGAAAGTGATGAGCTATTTGGTCTTTTGTTTCTTTTTTGAGTGTTATTGCTGATTTTGCTGTGTTCTCTTGTATATATTGACGTAAACTGATTGCCATGTCTGCATGCTGTTGTCTGAGTCTCATTTACAAAAGAATTGCAACATTGTAATACTTCTCTTTATATGCTGAATGATGTTACACTGACTTGTGTGTACTGTATAAACTGCACAAATATGACCATGAACCATCAAGGTCTTTTCTGAATACAGCATTTTACATTACAATTAACCTGCACATTCTTGAAACTTTCCCATTATGATTTAAAACATCAAGACTGGATGTAGCAGTCATTGTAAAATGTTTTAAAATAAGTATAAATAAGAACGTTTAAGAGTATGCTAGGACACTGAGTGCCATTCTATTTTTTTCCATGCTACATGTGTCAAGTGGTTATGAACGAGATTTAATCCAAACTTTTTTAAATTGCATATTTTTATTAAATGAATGCTGAATGTAAACTTGTGTTGTGAGCCAATAAAATATGTTTTAAGATAGCTTTTTAGGTTATTCAAATATACAGTAGAAAGCCAAAAAAGTGACATGCTCACTAGGGGCCAGATGCACTAAGCTCAATTCGCCTACAGTATTTAACTGAATTTTAACCTAAATTAATGTTAGGATTAACCTATCACCTTTCCACTAAATAGAATGTCCTACAGTTAATCAATAAAGAGATGTTAATATTATTCATATGCAAATAACATCCTAATGATCTATTATCCTAATTAATGTGCAAAAGTCTATTAATGTTAATGCATGGGAATAACATTAAGCTAAATAAGTCACACCAAAACGGGCCGTTATTTCCAGCAAAACTCTGATTATCATAATGTTGTTTCATACAACTGTCTATAAAGAAAAATACATGTTTATTTTAAACAAAAATATAGTACCATAATTTAACCTTTTGGTCAGACACTTAGCCCTTTCTTTTAAAATATTGGAGTTACTGTAGAACAATAACAGCTACATATTTATTTTAAATATTCTAAAATTACTAAACACAAGAAGCGTTGCAGCAGAGGATGTGTAAAATAATAATTATGATTGATATGGTGGTGGTGACTTCAGAATATGTTAGTGGCCATAGTTTGTATGATAGATAATATATTTTCAAGTAACTAGAGTATATGTGCACAATTACAGGTTCTCTACCACATCACGGGACAAAAGTGCGGGCATCTCTCGTGTTTCTCAGATGACATATTCCATTTACATTCCCGCTACTCGCGGGTTCGCGGCAAGTTGTCTAGGGTGGTGAGTTGTCGGCGGCGAGTTGTCCCTCCTGTATTTAGTGGCCTCGCGGAATTATTATTTGTGTGGTTGAAGTTCAGTGCATGTCCGGCAGATGGCATAGTGACTGTCGTTGCCTATTGAGGACATTGGATGCTGCAGGACATATATACTCAATGTTGAAAACAGGTGTTTTTAAGGACAGATTAAAAGCATGGATATTGCAGTAATCCATTGTTAAATGGCCTTTGTCACTCAAGACGTTATCAAATTTAGGCGTTTCAAATGTTATTTCAAAACAGAATATTCAGTACATTATTTAACATTGACTTCACTGCCGACTGTTGCATACAGTTCGATGTCAACTCCTTTGAGTAGACCGAAATGCAGTTTCAAATACATTATATTTCTTCTATTAATGCTGGAACAGAAAAGAAGGCGACTGTATCGTAGATCAAGACTATATCATTGACAAGTATGAAAACTTAAAAAATTCACCACACCCGCATGGTTGGAAGAATTATATACTGTACGGCATAATTTGTCAAATAATCATTGCTTTATAAGAACACCCCTGTGTGCAGGCAGCAAAAGAGGTTGTTGGTCACTGCACCCATATTTTGCTGGTATGTTTGTTCATGACAACTTCAAAAAGATAAAGATCTGGACAAAGTGATTGAATAATCGTACTTCCCAAGCCTCCAATGAGCCACCACCAGTTTACCAGCTTGAGTACCTGCCTCAATACCAATACTACTACCATTAAGGTCCAATTGGCAAATCTAATACCTAAATAACATACAACAAGCTCTAATCTACAGAAACATATATCAAAACCAATAAGGTAACCTGTGCCTAATGCCAAAACTTAACTGTGACCTGTTAAAAAGGGTTACAGATAGCTGACGTAGAAAGAATGGCTACCCAGGGGACTCCCAAACACAAGTACTCTGACTGCACTCGCTACAAATCACCATAAAGAAAAACGAAAAGTCATCCCGGCGCTAGTTGTTAAATGGTAAATAATATCATCAGTCCCCAATATCGTGGATATGATCCAGACTTGGTTCCCAATCCGGGAAATTAATTCAATTTGAGCAATCCAGGCGTGATTCTTTCACTCTGTATCTCCTCAAGTTATAAAATACAAAGGCAACACACCATTGCGCAGTAAACCAGGACTGTTAAGGGATTATTCTTGAAGACACTAAAAAATGCCTACTAACAAGATGATAACTTGATATATACGGTGGATACAATCTGTACTTTTGCCTGCATCTTCACTCAGACCTTCACGATGACCGGGTCTTTTTGGATTAGGGTGCCGGACGTGGCATGAGGGAGGTGGGGGTTTTGCCTAGGTTGGATGCCGAGATCTTGCATGGCAACAACCTAGGACACATTACCTGTGTTTTTGTAACTGAGCCGGCACCTGTTGCAGTGATCACCAGGAGCCAGTCAACAAGGATCGCAGCAGAATCATCCCCTGTCCCCCTGCATTTGGGACCTACGGTTCCGGTAGTCTCTGCGGAAACCAGACAGGTAAACCAGACTCAGTCACTTTCTGACACTGACTTACTGTTCTCTGTACCGGTTCCCTCTCCCCCTGACTCAGATGTGACCGGTGGTGGCCAGAGTTAGGTGCCCAGATTAGGGATGTGGTACGATCTGATCCCAGCTTGGAGGGCATGAGACTGTGGGCGTCCGAGTTTAAGCCAAGCAAGGGATCTGATTACTTCTTGTGGCACCACGGGCTCCTGTATAGAGAGCAAGAGACCACCGGTTTAGATGAGGTATGGACAGGGAAGAGACAGCTAGTGGTACCCTGGGAGTATAGGCAGCAGTTGTTGCGAGTATCCCACTGCATTCCACTAGCGGGGCATCAGGGGTCGCTAGGACGCGAGCCCGGCTGTTGCAGCGTTACTACTGGCCAGGGGAATCCAGTGAGGAGGCAGAGTTCTGCCGGTCCTGTGATGCCTGCCAGCGAGTAGGTAAGACCGTGTAAAGGCACCCCTGAACCCGTTACGGTAATAGGGGAGCCCTTTCAGTGGGTAGCTATGGACCTTGTGGGACCACTCATGGTGTCTAGCTGGTCCGTGAAGCGCTACATTCTCATGGTGGTGGATTTTCAAACCCGGTACCCTGAGGCGGTAGTGCTTGCCACTATTGATGCTAGGGTTGTAGCTAAGGCTCTATTAACCATTTTTTCTAGGGTAGGTTTCCCTAGTGAGATCCTAACCGATCAGGGGTCGCAATTCATAAGTGAATTGCTTCAGTGTCTCTGGGATGCGTGCGGGGTGAAGCACCAGCGCACGACCCCTTACCAAACTCAAATCAACAGACTATGTGAGAGGTTCAATGATACCCTGAAGCAGACGCTTCGATTCTTTATAGAGGCAGAGCGAAAAGACTGGGAGATTCACCTGCAGCACTTGCTGTTTGCATACCGAGAGGTACCGCAAGAGTCTACAGGCATCTCTCCCTTTGATAAAAATGTGAACGAGTGATGTGCGCTCAGAATTCTGTGATTTTATAATAATTGTATAATTGGATAAGCAAATGTCAATATCCCCATATAAAGTGCAAATTATAGTGCATATATAACAACCAATTGTGAGGTGAATAATATAACCAATTTATAGTGCGGTGTTATTTGTGCCAAACAATGAAAACCTGTTGGTTAAAAAGTGATAGGTAGGAGGTTGCTGCTGCTGTGCTCATGGATTGGCTCCAAAAACCATCGTACTAAGGCAAAAAACAAAATGAGAAAACAGCGCAAAACCTCATAGTGTAGTAAATAATTTTATATTGATATATATCAGCAGGTGAGTATTACACGTACATCAATCAAATAAAGTATTAGTATGACATGTTAGGGACATGTTACCACATCTGTTACTGCATCCCGTCACGTTAGCTGCGGCTAGGCAAGGAAATCTGTCCTCTTCTCCCTCAAGTGTCCTCTCGCTTTGGTCAGTGCACGTCTCACTATGGGGGGAGGAATACTGCTTCCGTAGATGCTGGCCGACACAGGCTCTTCACTAGGCTCTTCACTAGGTCCGGGTATCAGAACTCCGGGAGCACACTGATGACATCACTTAAAGCTCCGTCGCGGGTTATGCAGATTTCGCCGATGTGTAATGTACACATATAAACACCAGTTTTGATGTAATGATGCAAGGAAAGGTTCTCAATCCTTTTAGAGCATGGGCAGGAAAGCACCCTCTTCCTACGCGTTTCGTATAGCAATACTTCATCAGGGAGTGACTGGAGGTTCTCATTGGGCACTTTTTATAGCTATATCTCACACGTGAATGGCCGTCGGAGGACGGGACGGCCCCTCACTACAGCTGCTGCATAATTTAACCTAAACACCCTTAAGTATAGAACTAACTTATACAGATGACAAATAACAATATATTTCTTTAACATCTTATACATAAATATAAAAACAGCATAACAATTTAATTTATAAAAATATTAGTGAATATCATACATTTCTAAAAATAAAGAAAACAGAAAATTAGTGCACAATTAACAACACAGATAATCACATATTATCTCATTAAAATATAAAATAAATAAGAATGGAGCTTAGATTCTAAATGTTTAAATCACATAAGTGATGTTTTATAAATCAAAAAAACACAGGAGGGAACTTATATAATTTTATAAGAGTCTATTATCATGTATATATTTTATATACATATATAGTAACCAAGATCTAGATAATGGATTGTAAATGCATCTGTCATATTTTTACAAATGGATTCCCAGATTTTATTTACATTACTAATTTCATAAAGTTTATAAAAAATAAAAATTAAAATTAAATTAATGTTATATTCCATAAATTATATTTACAATGTAAAAATTAATAATTTTATAATAGAATAATGATTTTAATAGAGTGACCAGACATCAATCTCTTCATTGAGGCTTAGTGGTGCTAGTGTCTGCATTTTAATAAATCCAAAAACTTTCCTGTTTGGATAACATTTTATCCCTATCACCACCACGTCTCCCCAAAGGAACAATCTGGATACCAATATATTTAAGAAGTGCAGAATCACAATTATGTTTTATCTTAAAATGTCTAGACACTGTGTTTTTTAGACCGTGTCTAATGTTTCTTCCATGCTAAAGTATTCTAACCTTGAGAAATCTTTTTGTATGTCCAATATATTGGTACCCACATGGACACTGTAAAAGATACACTACGTGTGTAGTTTTACATGATATACAGTCTTTAACCACAAATTCTTCTTTAGTGTATTAGAGACAAATGTTTTCCTTTCTACATTAAGCATACTACAAGATTTACATTTTCCACAGTTAAAATTATCGAATGGTTTTTTTGGGATCCAAGTGGCCCCCAATGATGTGTGTATTGGGGGTCAAATATCGCTTGGTGCCAAATAATGTTTTAGATTTTTTGCCTTCCGGTAAATAAAGCTGGGATATGGCTGAAGGGAAGGACCAAGAATAGGGTCATTACATAAAATGTTCCAATTTTGATTAATGATTTTCTGAATATTCATACTGACTGAATTAAAATCTGTAATAAAAGGAATTTTTATCTTTTTATCAGTTACTAGCTGATATACCTGGCGTTGCCCGGGCGTGGAAGGGAAGGGGGCATGGAGTGTAAGGGCAGGGGGCATGGAGTGTAAGGGCAGGGGGCATGGAGTGTAAGGGCAGGGGGCATGGAGTGTAAGGGCGGGGGGGCATGGAGTGTAAGGGCGGGGAGGGCATGGAGTGTAAGGGCGGGGGGGCAAGGGACATGAAGGGGCGTGGAGGGCAAAGGGCAGGGAGCGCAAAGGGCAGGGAGGGCAAAGAGCAGGTAGGGCAGAGGGCAGGGAAGAGGGGGCAAAGGGCAAGGAAGGGGGGCAAAGGGCAGTGCAGGGGGGCAAGGAAGGGGGCAAAGGGCAGTGCAGGGGGGCAAAGGGCAGGGGGGCAAAGGGCAGGGGGGGCAAAGGGCAGAGGGGGCAAAGGGAAGAGGGGGAAAAGGGAAGAGGGGGCAAAGGGAAGAGGGGGCAAAGGGCAGGGAAGGGGGGGCAAAGGGCAGGGCAGGGGGGCAGGGGGGGGCAAAGGGCAGGGAGGGCAAAGGGCAGGGAGGGCAAAGGGCAGGGGGGGCAAAGGGAAGTGGGGTAAAGGGAAGGGGGGCAAAGGGAAGGGGGACAAAGGGAAGGGAGGGCAAAGGGAAGGCAGGGCATAGGGAAGGAGGGGCAAAGGGAAGGGGGGCAAAGGGAAGGGAGGGTGAAGGGAAGGGAGGGCAAAGGCAAGGGAGGGCAAAGGGCAGGGCGGTCAAAGGGCAAGGGGGTCAAAGGGGCAAAGGGCAGAGAGGGGTGGGTGGGCAAAGGGCAGGGAGGGGTGGGGGGGCAAAGGGCAGGGAGGGGCGGGGAGGGCAAAGGACAGGCAGGGGCGGGGGGGAAAAGGGCAGGCAGGGGTGGGGGGCAAAGGAAAGGCAGGGGCAGGTGGGAAAAGGGCTGGGAGGGGTGGGGGGTCAAAGGGCAGGGAGGGGTATGGGGTCAAAGGGCAGGGAGGGGCAGGGGGGCAAAGGGCAGGGAGGGGTAGGGGCAAAGGGCAGGGGGGCAAAGGGCAGGGGGGGACAAATGGCAGAGGGGGGCAAAGGGCAGTGGGAGGGAGGGCAGGGGGAGAAAGGGCAGGGGGCAAAGGGCAGGGGGAGGGGGGGCAAAGGGCAGGGGGGCGCAAAGGGCAGGGGGGGAGGGCAGGAGGCAAAGGGCAGGGGGAGGAGGGGCAAAGGACAGGGGGAGGGAGGGCAGGGTGCAAAGGGCACAGGGAAGGGGAGTCAGGGACACGTTAAAGAACCCATTCCCCTGCGTTTACTCACCTTGTACACGGCCGTGCTCCTCTTCCTCCATGTACCGGCCGCCTCCTCCTCCACCTCAGGCTCCTCAGCGGAGAGGCTGAGACACTCCAGTGAGGATGTGCTGTGCCTTGCATGGGAGAAGCAGATAGAGAGCCGGAGGAGCGCTCTCGGGGATGGGGAGCTGGGGGAGCAGCCTATGTGAGGGGAGAGCCACAGAGAGCGTGCTCTGTGGGGGGTGGGGGGGAGTGGGAGTGCAAGTGCCGGGGAAGGGTGAGAGCGCCGGGTGAGGGAGAGCACCAGGTGAGGGAGAGCGCCGGGGAAGGGAGCTGTGTGTGAGGGAGGAGAGCGGTGTGTGAGGGAGGAGAGCGGCGTATGTGAGGGAGGAGAGCGTTGTGTGAGGGAGGAGAGCAGTGTGTGAGGGAGGAGAGCGCCGTTTGAGGGAGGAGAGTGCCGGGTGAGGGAGGAGAGCGCCCGGTGAGGGAGGAGAGCTCCAGGTGAGGGAGAGAGCTGGGGAAGGTTAAGAGCCGGTGGGAGGGAGTGGCCTATGGGGGGTGAGAGCCGTGGGGAGGGTGAGAGTCGGGGGGGGGGATGTGAGAGCCATGGGGAGGGTGAGAGCCGTGGGGAGGGTGAGAGGCATGGGGCCGTGGGGAGGTGAGAGCCGTTGGGAGGGTGAGAGTCGGGGGGATGTGAGAGCCGGGGAAGGGAGCAGCCTGTGGGAGGAGAGAGCAGGAGAGAGCGTGCTCTGGGGGGACCAATGAGAGCCATGGGAGGGCGGGACACAGGGGGGGGGCAGACACACTGGCCAATAAGAGCTGTGGGAGGGCGGGCGGACCGACGGACCAAGCAAATAGTCTCCAGACACTCACAAACAAGATTTTCGATTATATAGATATAGATATTATCATTGTTTTTATATTCCTTTTGCATTAAAAGTGACTCTACTTAATTCATTAACCCTTTTCAAAGAATTTTCTAACATGGTCCTATCATATCCTCTTTGAACAGATTTTTCAAACAGAATCACTGATTGAACCTCAAAATCTGTCTGAAGGAAGGACGGCGGCGGCTGAACTGCATGGATGTCTGAGACATCTGCTCCGTCTTCAGCCGGCGGCAAAATCAATAAAAGTTAACACAATCACACGATAATCCAATAAACAAACTGACTCAAAGCTGCCTAAAGACAGCAGGATGTCGAAGGGGACTCGTTCGAAGCGCTCATCAACAGTCCTCACTGACTATTTTACAAAGGGGGACTCTGCACGCACGAAGAGCCAGGAGAATATGGCGCGAAGCGGATCTGAATCCGAGGAGGAGGAAAGAGAGGACAGAGAGGGGAACCCCAGGGACAACCAAATAATGCGACGGAGAGACATGAAAGAATTTTGCCTGGACATTAAGAGGTGTCAAATGGCGGAGCTCGCGGCAATACGTACAGAGTAGTTGATGCAACGCACAGCAAGAAGGGGGTGACAGCAGGTCTGGCAAAAATCTTCTTTATTGTAGAATCATTAAAATGTGGAAGGCTGCAACCTTCTACGCGTTTCGTGCAGTGAGAATTGCACTTTATCAAGAAGTCAGTCAAACATGGTATGTTACACACTATTTATAGAGACAGTCTGCCGTTTGGCGCCAAAAAATGCTAATTAGAATTTGCATAATGATTTGATAATACACAGCTGTGCCAGCGCCACAACAGAAGCGTTTATTTACCTGTTTAGCCACTGAGACATCCGCCCACCAAACACTCCTGCTCTGTGGAACGCAATGCAGGGCAATGGAGGGCTAAATCTCGTGAGATGCGTTCCAGGTAAGACACGACTGTTCGCGCATGCGCAGTCTATATCTGGTAATAAAAAAAAAAAAAAAAAAAAAAAGAGACCTCGATCCCATTACAGGGAACGGTTATTGTCCTGAATATATGCGCATGCGCATAAATGGCTCAGCAAGTCTAAATTAAATAAAGACGGCAAATAATTGGTGTAAACGACCACCATAAGGGGAACAATGATGGTAATGCCCCATAAACCCATGGAGACACCCATACATGTGCCACACCAATGGAGGAAGTGACACACCAAACATATGGCACATAGAAAATTCTAAAGCAATGTAACTTATGAGGCAGACTGTACCCTATACATACAAAACACAGAATTATTGTCAAATTAAAAACAAAAGGTTTAATCAAATGATTTAAAAAATATATAAATCTATATCTTTAATTATACTTATACCTATATTAAACCCATTTATACAGCCCTCCAGAAGAACAGAGGAAAGATTATAAAGACAAAAATATTCAATTATTTCCTATACACTTAATACAAAAAATTATTAGAAAAACTAAAAAAAAACTCAGAAAAAACTCTCAGAAAAAATCAGAAAAAACAATCAAGGTATACAAAGCAATTCTCCTTTGTGAGTCTTTTAACAATTGTCATAAGTCAATAAAGCTATTGTTATTATTATTAATAGAAATATGTTGCTCAACTTATTGACATGAGGTAATTCAATAGTTGTAACCTGTTTATTTGCACTTCAATATTTTAAACAAGAGTCTAAATATTATATTATGAAGTTTGGAACACTAGAGCCATTTTGTTTAGTCCTCATGTTATAATCTTAGACTATACATCCTTAGCTTATTTATTTTAAAAAATGATTAATGCTCCATTCAATGTTTATTCCATCAGGAAAACGGGTTTTTAGCGTGAAGATCCAATAGGACTCTCTGCAATCTAATCTTTTTACCGAGTCTCCTCCCCTTACTTTAGGTAAAATTCTCTCCATTCCCAAGAATGAAAAGTTCTCAATACCACCCTTCTTACATTCAGAAAAATGTTTAGAAACCGGGTGTGCAAGGTCCCCTCTTTTAATTAATCTGAAGTGTTCTTGCATTCTGATTTTGAGGGACCTTGTTGTCCTTCCGACGTATCTTTTCCCACAGCCACAATTGATCACATAGACCACGAAGGAAGTATTACAATTAATAAAGTCTCTAATTTCGAAACTTCTGTGGGGGCTGTGGGAAAAGACATATCTGGAAGGTTTCATGTATCTACACATATTACAGTTATTGCATCTGAATGAGCCTTTAGTCCTGAAGGTGTTGATATTGGTGTTTATATCTGGAATTACACTAGGGGATAGATAGTTGGCAATAGTTTTTGCCTTCCTATAGACAATTTTAGGACCCATTTTTGTATACTCTCTCAAAATGGGATCCATGCGTAATAGGCCCCAATGCTTGTTAATTATCTTGTTCACTTGGCCACTGGCCTGACTATATTGTGTGATAAACAGAGGGGATATATTTCCCAATTTTTTCTTTTTATCACTTTTCTTGTCACTTTTCTGCCCAACATCCTTCACCCTTGACTCTCTGGTGGGTAACAATGTCCTTCTTTCTTTTTTAATTGTTTCCTCTACTATAGGTTGGAGGGTCTCCCTGTTATAACCCCTTTCTACAAACCGATTGGTAAGCGCCTCAGACTGAGTCAGGAACCCATCTAATGTGGAACAATTCCTCCTCAGTCTGAGGTACTGGCTTTTAGGGATACCAGTAATCACCGATCTGGGGTGACAACTGTCCGCCCGAAGAATTGTATTTCTCGAATTACTTTTCCTAAAAGTGTCCGTTTGAATCTGTTGGTTCATATCCACATATAATAAAGTGTCAAGGAAGCTAATGTGATGTGCATTAAAGTTGGTGTTAAATTGAATATTTAAATTATTATTATTAACATATTCAAAAAATGATTCCAATGTGTCTGTGCTCCCATGCCAAATTATAAGTAAATCATCAATAAAACGTTTATAGAAAACTATATTGTGTCTAAATTTATTAGTGCTGTTATAAATAAAAACATGCTCCCACCACCCCATAAAAAGGTTCGCATAGGAGGGGGCAAAACTTGTCCCCATTGCTGTCCCCCGTTGTTGCAAATAAAACTGGTGCTCAAAAAGAAAATAATTGTGTGTGAGAAGAAAAAGAATGGATTCAGTGATAAAAGTGGTCATTAACATTGAGCTTCCCGGACATTCAATGAAGTGACGAACAGCTGCCAAACCCAGATCGTGCGCAATAATTGAGTACAGGGAGACCACATCCATAGATACCCAAAGATAGTCAGGTTTCCATATGACTTTTTGTAATTGTACCAACAAATCACCAGAATCAAGGATGAAGGAAGGTTAAGCCCTAACAAAGGGCTGTAAATAAGCATTAACGTAACGAGATAAACCATCTCCCAAAGATCCAATATTAGAGACAATTGGACGACCAGGAGGGTCGACCAATGTCTTATGGACCTTTGGGAGATGGTGAAAAACTGGGATTATGGGGTGGGGGTTAACCAAAAATCCTATCTCTTTTTTGTTGAGAACCTGAGTTGCTGATCCCAAATCTATCAAGTCCTGCAATTCATTCATGAAGGTTGGCGTTGGGTCATGTGGTAGTTCAGAGTAGGAGGACACATCCCCAAGTTGGCGAAAAGCCTCCTTGAGATAGTCAGTCCTACTCTGAACCACCACTGCACCTCCCTTATCAGCATTTTTGATTATCAACATTGGATTATTCTGTAATGTTTTGATGGCCAAACGTTCCTCCCCATTCAGATTGTCATTACTAATACTTGAAAATGAAAAACCATAGGCCAGAAACCTAAGGTCACGAATCACTAGATTTTCAAACATTGAAAGATAAGGACCTTTAGCAAAGGAAGGGTAGAACACCGATTTTTCTTTAAAATTGGAATCCCAGTCTCCAAAACTATAAGTCTGGGAGTCCTCCACATAATTTTGGTCATCAAGGTCATTCAAATCCCTTAGGGCACATATGTCTTTAAATGAGTCCAACATAACCTGTGGGGGGGGGAGAAACAGAAGTACCTATAGTCAAGGCAGAACTAGCCGAGTTCATTGGAGGATTAGCCTCGAGTGAAGTCTCAGTCAGAGATTTGTCCCCACTTTTTGGATGAAAAATTTTTTTTAGGGTCAGTTTGCGGACATACTTGTGTACATCTACAACTGTTCCAAACAAATCAATGCCCATAGTGGGCGCATATTTTAGGCCTTTATTGAGGAGAGAAATCTCTGGCTTGGATAATTCAATACCTGAAAGGTTTATAACATTATTGGGGTTGGTTAATAATTCTTCTTTCTCTTGTGTGCTCTTTTTCCCCCTGCATCTTTTCTTCCCCCTCCTGGTTCTTTTTCGTTTTTCCTGAAGACTGAGTAGTTTTTTGACTGCTGTACATGATGATAAGAATCATTTGATCTGCCCGCCTGAGAATCTCCTCTTGAAGGACTAGCATCAGTTGAGCCCCTTATGTCCCTTGTTTGAGAGTTGGTTTCATAATCAACATTACTGGACCTTGTCTCCATATCCACAAAAGAGACAGAATGTGAAGCGTTATCTCCATCTGAGAATTCAGAATCACCGCTTAGTGGTTCACTATTACTGCCTTTTAAAATTGATTTATTAGGTGTTGATCTACGTGTATTACTCCTAGATGTATTTTGGGTGGATCGATCAAAGACAGTAGCAGTTCTTTGCCACCTATATATTTGTTTTTTCTCATAATCTATGCGGTCTCGATCGTATTTATTCTGTTTCCTAATCATAATTTCACGTTCTGCTTCATCAACAGTGTTAGATAAAATTTTGTCATAATTGGCGAAACCTCTCATATCCTGGAACAGGCGCAACTTATCCTGTAAATCTTTAATCTGAATATCAATAGAGTCCTTCTCCTTAATCTTTTGCTGCAATATTAGATCCATCAGCTTAAAAGAGCAGTGGTTAAGCGTTTGAATCCACTGATTCTCAAAGTCCTTGTCAGGAAAACCGAAAGTTGGAGCTTTCTTCACCCTTAAACCTCTGGGAATTCTTTCCATTTTAATGTAATTTTCAGTAGCAACAATGTCCCACCAAATCCTCGTCTTATAAATTAGCAACCTTTCCAATTTCTGAAAATATATCAGATTTTCGATTATATAGATATAGATATTATCATTGTTTTTATATTCCTTTTGCATTAAAAGTGACTACTTAATTCATTAACCCTTTTCAAAGAATTTTCTAACATGGTCCTATCATATCCTCTTTGAACAGATTTTTCAAACAGAATCACTGATTGAACCTCAAAATCTGTCTGAAGGAAGGACGGCGGCGGCTGAACTGCATGGATGTCTGAGACATCTGCTCCGTCTTCAGCCGGCGGCAAAATCAATAAAAGTTAACACAATCACACGATAATCCAATAAACAAACTGACTCAAAGCTGCCTAAAGACAGCAGGATGTCGAAGGGGACTCGTTCGAAGCGCTCATCAACAGTCCTCACTGACTATTTTACAAAGGGGGACTCTGCACGCACGAAGAGCCAGGAGAATATGGCGCGAAGCGGATCTGAATCCGAGGAGGAGGAAAGAGAGGACAGAGAGGGGAACCCCAGGGACAACCAAATAATGCGACGGAGAGACATGAAAGAATTTTGCCTGGACATTAAGAGGTGTCAAATGGCGGAGCTCGCGGCAATACGGGCAGACATACACGGGATTGGGGAGAGGACTGACTCCCTAGAGAAGAAAATGGACGCCACAGCAAAAGCACTCCATCGCACAGATAAAAAGGTGGCACAAGTACAAGAGTCAGTCAGGGAGCTCATGGACAGGCAGGAAGATGCCGAGAACCATGACCGACGGAACAATGTACGAGTCAGAGGGGTGCCAGAAACAGAGACGGACGCTGAGGAATTTATGGGGAGATGGCTACAGCACCTAATGCCTGACCGAGCAGAACGAGACCTACACCTCGACCGCTGCCATAGAGCTTTGAGAGCGCGGCCCCAACCTGGAGAACCACCACGTGACATAATTGCTCATTTCCACTTTTTCAGAATTAAAGAGGCATTTGGACAAATGACCAGAAACGAAGTGGAATTTGAAAGTCATAAAATGCACGTGTACCAAGACATTTCTCCCACCACACTAATAAAAAGAAAACAGTTGACCCCAATCACTAAAGTTCTAAGGGATGAAGGAACCCGGTATAGGTGGCTGTACCCCTTTGGCCTTCTTGTTGTCCAGAACGGAAAGACCCACACCATAAGGCGCCCAGAAGATGGAGTGACCTTCCTCACAAAACTGGGGCTCCAAAATAAAATTCCGGAGGGGATGGAAGCAGGGGAGCCAGCGCCCGAGCCATCCTGGAGAGACGGCAGACGAGGGGAAAAGAAGAAACAAGCCCGCAACCCAAAGTAAGACTCCACGCGATAGTTCCAATTTGCCACTGTTCCCTACCTGTTCCAGTTGGGGCCTTGATGTTGCGAGCCCAGTCCCGGACTCCCCCAGGTCAGTGGCGCTCCTGACGGCGCTCTGACGGCGCTCTGACGGCGGTCCCCTCCAAATGGCAGCCATCTTGGATCAGCATCCACCACATACTGAGGGAGGGACGGAACGGGGAGGAGTCAGGGGAAGATCTGCCTCCTCTCGCGAGAGACCTGAGTGCCAGTAGCCCTGCCACACACAAGATGGTGCCGAGACCGGAAGAGGAGATGACGTAGCGCCCAACAGACGGCAGGCGTCTTGGATGCCCGCGCTGGACAATGACGCTGCAATAGCATAGCTGTGGGGGGGGGTCGGGGGCCTGGGGGAGAAAGGAGAGAACAGGGAAGCATACAAAGGGTGAAAAAATGTAGAAGAGGGAGAAGTTATAGGATTAGGAATAGAAATGGGAGAAACAGAAAACATAAGGAGCGCCCTAACCAAAACCAAAGCTAACGGGAAGGGGGGAATAAATAAATAAATAATAATAAAAAAAAACGATGAATGATGATAAAATACTACATGGCGCAACTACAAAACAAGCCCTAAATCTACAAAGGATACAAAACAAAAAAATAAATAAATAAAAAAAACCTACATGCAACTATACAGAGTAGACGGAGGGGGAGTGGACACCTGCGACACAGGAGACACATTAGGAAAACTAGAACGCCCTGAGCACAGCAACCTCAAGCTCATATCCCTGCCCCCTTCCTAAGCCACACAGACAAGTGACACAGAGGGAGCACTCCGGGAAGGGACAACCCCCCCCCCCTAGAGCTACACGATCAGGCTGGATTCATAGAGTACAGGTAGGGAACACATAGTTTAGAGGTTAGAGTTAACGATTAAAGTTAGAAGTTATCATCAATGCCCACAGTTATAACCAGGGAGTCCAACTGGACCTAGGGCAAGACTATAGGGAGAAAGAGATCAAGAGCAGTAGAGTCAGTTCATTAGAAAATTAGTTGTTAACACCATAAAAGTTACATATACAGATGCAGCCACCGGACGGAGCTGCAGTCTGGTCGGTGCAATGAGCCTACAGTACAACCTCGACTCGGGGAACCCACCCCGAAGTGTGAGGAAGTCCCTGGGAGGAGGGGGGTCGGAGCTGCCAGGCGGGCGGGAGGGGTTCTGGAAGCGGCACCAGTGGACCCCCACACTCCAAAGGCATGGGAAGGACAGTGGCCCGGAGCCATCAGTATCTTCCCCACTATATGTATCTTTCCCAATGTATCCTTTGTCCCCGATGTGTATCCCACCCCCCCCCTATCTTCTGCCAAGGTGGAGCAACGTTGTGGCCTAAAGCACTGCAGGACATCACAGGGCGGCGGGGGACTCCGAGGATCGTCGGATCACCTTGCGGGGAACCTCGACTGACGAGAGGTGAGATACAACACATACTATGGCGTTAAAGGTCATATCACATAATACTAAAGGGCTAAATTGCCCTCGCAAGAGAAAGGTAGCTCTCACGGACTACAGGAGAAAGGGTGCAGACGTTGTACTACTACAGGAGACACACTTTAGCTCCACCAGCTTTCCAAAATACTTTGATAAACATTATACGCAGGCGTTCCTATCCTCCACAAAGGAGAAGAAGAGGGGTGTCGCAATACTTATTCATAAGGGAATAGACTTAGTGGTAGACACAATCAAGAAGGACAGAGAAGGGCGGTTCCTCCTGCTGACCGGGACTATCCAACAAAAACATATTACACTTGTGACTATTTACGCTCCAAATGGACATGACACTGATTTCCACAAAGCAACTTTTAAGGCAATCCAGAGACACGCCAAGAGCACAATAATAATAGGGGGCGACATTAACGCAGTGCTGAACACAACTCTAGATAGATCAGGACCCCGAAGGACTGGCTTACAGGCAAGACCAAAAGCACTGGAAAAGGGCCTATGGGACTTAGAACTGGTGGACATATGGAGGGAACTACACCCCCTAGATAAAAATTATACATCTTACTCCCACCCACATAACTCCTTTAGCAGAATCGATAACTTCTTTGTCAATAGCAGACTGGTCCCGCAGATCTCCCACACAGGGATCCACGATATTTCGTGGTCAGATCATGCACCCATAGAGCTACGGTGCACACAAATAGGTATGGACAGGCCAGGAGCAAATTGGAAACTAAATGAATCCCTCATTAAAATACCAGAGTTACACAAAAGGATAGGTAATGAAATTAGACATTTCTTTAAAGAAAATAAAGGGAGCGTTAAATCTCATATCACCCTCTGGGAGGCACACAAAGCAACACTAAGAGGGATTTTTATCAGTATTGCGGCAAAGAGAAAGAGAGAGAGAAACACTAAAATATTGGCGGATCAACAAGAACTGAAAACTCTCTGGGATCAGCATAAGAGGTCTCCTGACCCCGCTACCCTTCAAAAGATTAAGGACACTCAGACGAAGTTAAATTTGTTACTCACATCTCAGGCCGAGAAGGCGCTGACTTGGTCAAAGAGGAAATTTTTTGAAAAAGCGAACAAGGCAGATACCGTGCTAGCCAGAATGCTCAACCCCAGGGGAAAAATTTATAGCATTCAGGCGATTAGAACACAATCAGGCGCAACCTCAGCTAACCCTCAGAATATAGTGGAAGAATTTAAAAAAAATTATGAGCAATTATACGATGGAAAGAAGGTGATCCGCTCCTCTGCCACAAACGGGGCCCTTCGGGATTTCCTTAGGGGTGCGAACCTACCAGGGCTGGGGGCGGTTGAAAGAGAGGTAATGGGTAGGGATTTCACCTCGGAAGAAATTATGGAGGTAATCACTAATTTGAAACCCTCTAAGGCCCCGGGTCCTGACGGATTCTCTAATCTTTACTATAAAAAATATAAAAAGCAATTGACCCCACATCTCCTCCGCATGTTCAACCAAGTATTGGGGGGAACCCCTTTCCCTCGACACATGCTCCAGGCGTCCATCTCAGTAATACACAAACAGGGAAAAGACCCGCAGGACTGTGGTAGCTACAGACCAATTTCCCTGATTAAAAAATCTATGCGAAATTGCTGGCCAACCGTTTGAGTCTAGTCCTACCCAGGCTGGTGCACCCAGATCAGGTCGGGTTTATCACGGGCAGGAAAGCAGCAGATAACACCAGACGAATCATTGATCTGTTAGAAATAGCCAATGTTAGATCGATTCCAGTTATGGCGCTCAGCCTGGACGCAGAAAAGGCATTTGACAGGATAGACTGGCCATACTTAGAGGCCACGCTTGGAGCATTTGGTCTGGGGGAGAAGGTGACAAAAGCTATTCTGGCCCTATATTCAGATCCGTCAGCAAGGGTGACCCACCGAGGATTCGCTTCGGATCCCTTCTCAATTAGAAGTGGCACGAGACAGGGCTGCCCACTCTCCCCACTTCTCTTTGCATTATGCATGGAACCCCTAGCTGCTCAGATTAGAGACAGTAAAGACATCTCAGGTATTGTCATTGGAAGCCAGTCGCATAAAGTGGCACTATATGCGGATGATGTATTCCTGACAATCGCTAGGCCCCTTACCTCTCTGCCAAACCTATTCGACTTACTGGGGAGGTTTAACAGGATCTCCGGATTCAAAATTAACCAGTCTAAATCTGAGTCCATGAACATAAATTTACCAAAACCACTAGAGAACCTGATCACCCTCAACTTTAATTTTAAATGGCAGCAGAAACAAATTAAATACCTGAGAATTAACGTGACAAAGACAGCCAAGCTGCTATACCAGGCCAACTATCCTAAATTAATAAGTACCCTGAAAGGGGACATACGGCGATGGGCTACATATACAATTTCTTGTATAGGGAAGATCCACTGCATTAAGATGAATCTGCTTCCCCGCCTCCTTTATCTCTACCAAACCTTACCGGTGCCAATTAGATTGAAGGAAACCCTCGCACTTCAATCAGCAATAGATACATTTATCTGGGGAGGTAGGAAGGCGAGAGTGGGCAAGCAGATAATGCATAGACAAACGGGGGCAGGAGGGCTGGCGGTACCTTGCTTGTTCTCATATTACAAAGCGGCACAATTATGCCAAATTGCGCAATGGCACGCCGCCCCGACTCAAAACGATGGGTCGAGATAGAAAAGGAGATTTGCTCCCCAATTGACTTGAAAAGTCTAATTTGGCTCCCTAAAAAGGTGCGATCAGGCACCAAATGGTCGCTATCCTCAATGACCAACTCACTCTCGGTGTGGGAGAGCAGGAGACTTAAATGTAACTTGACCCACCAAAAATCAGGTATTACCCCCCTCTGGGATAATCCGTTATTTGCTCCGGGACTGAACAGTACCAATTTCGCAATCTGGAAAGCTAACCACCTCAATAGATTGGGTAACAACAAAAGAGCAAGAACCCCAAGGAGAGCACTCACACACTAGTGTATATAAACAGGTGTACCAGATATCATGTGGTGATGGGGAGGAGTGAGTAAACTGTAAAATTCTATAATTCTTTATTTGAGTCGTAACTCAGAACAATAAAATATAGGGGAAACGCTGTGGGTCAAGTGAGATACTATTATGAGCCAGTATACAGCGAATTTAAAATTGGACGAATGGACCAGCGTAACAGTCCATGTGCTATCTAAACTCCTATATTAACCACTGCTGATGTAGACAACTGCCTATATCAGTATAGGCCCCACCATAGTATGTGGTAGGGGATAACACTGATGTCCTATGATAAGGATATGGCCAAATACGTGCTGAGGTAGATAGTCACAGTGAATAACTATAAGCCTAATAGCAAATGAGCAGTGCGTATTAGTGGTTATCTAAACAGTACACTAGTAGTGTCTGTTAACATGTTAGATTCCCAGTAATGGGGTACCGTATGTAGGTGGTAATATAGGGTCCAGGCTCCTAGGTCCTAATTACTACCACCACAGTAAATAAGGAATGGTGTGGTGGTGATCTACAGCAGGGACATGTGCAGATATCCACACAGGTAAGTATCAAGGTGAGTATCTGTATGGCCCAGTGATCAATAGGTCATAGATGTATCAATAATGACTCCATTATTGCACACACAGTGCCAGTTCACATGCATAGGGACCGTAAATTGCCCTGCCTGTATGGAGGCAGTATGGAGTGCAGAGTCAGTAGCTGCTGAACAGTGCACAAGTCGTGCCTGTTAACATGAGTCGTATAGTCATGTGTGTTTCCATGAGGTGAAAAGTCAGTAACTGCTACTACAGTACACTAGTCGTGCCTGTAAACATGAATCGTAGTCATGTGTGCATCCATACAGTGTATAGAGCAAGATTGGTAAGTGCTACTACAGTACACAAGTAGTGCCTGTTAACATGACCAATGGAGGAATCACGGGATTCATTCGTCCTGTGTACACGAGCATACCTCTAATGACATGGCCGGGCACCGTCAGCTGGAAACCGGGTGCCCAAATGTATCAGCCAGGGGTGCGCTCGTGGTTTAGATAGCTATTAGCAAAATACTTTAGTAGCAAAGCCCCATTTCGGAGCCTGCTGGGGATAGGAAGCGCTCCCACCGCAAGCGCATGTCCCGCCCCTCTGACGCGATGACGTCATCAATCGCCGACGTACGTTTCGCTAATACTACTTTGTCAAGGCTGGCCCCAGCGCTTCGGAGCGCTTCCTATCCCCATCTATATACTATATACTGTATAGTAAAATTATTTTTTCTTTAGTCTTTATCTTTTCCTCATTCTGTCTGCAGTACAGTAGTTCATTGAGAGAGGAGAGGTTTTGTGTACATCATTGCTGCTGTTTATATACTGTACATTTGACTGTACAAGCAGATTTGACTGGACACAATGCCCCCATCTCCTCCTAGGCCACCCTTTTTCCTGGAACGACAAGAAAACAAAAAATTAGTGAAGTTATGTGCGTACTGTATAATGGCATTGTGTGATGTGTACTGTAATACTACTGTACATGGCTGGTGATGCTTTCTCTGAGAAAAAAAATTGAGCAGTTAATAGGCAGTTAGTAGGCAGTTACTGTAGTACTGTCAAACTAGTCTACTGTGCCATACTTACCTGTAACATACTGTACTTACAATACTACAGCACAGTACTACTTTCCTGTTGCCTGCCCATTACGCGCGATCACAATGGGCAACACAGTGGCAACATGGTCTATATATTTATTGCAGCGTTCCACGGTGAGTACATCGTTCCAAAAACTCATTATGCCTTTCAACAACTCGTCCTTTTTGGAGGGTTTCGCCACTTTCCGGATATGGTCTTTCAGCTGATGCCAGACCATTTAGATCGGATTGAAGTCTGACGATCTGTCATTGGAAAAAAAGGACAATTAGTTTAAGAGATACAGTACACAGTAAAAACAGTGGGGGGAAAAATGAGACACGGTCTATTGCATTTACTCCGCTGGTGTCTTCACCCAGTTGATACCGAGCTCAAGGATATGCGCTGTTGGGACAATGTTGTCTTGGAAGAAAGCTTTATTCATTATTCCTATAGCAAGAAAAGAAAAGTCCTCAAAAAAACTGCACAATAGTACAGTACAGTGCATAGAGTAAGGTTACCCTAGTAAAGTACAGTGCATAAGGCTACATTATATTTTATATATTTTACCTTCAAAGATGACAATGCATCCTGGTCCACGCCTAGAGATGGCACCCCACACATGCAGCTTCACGGGGTGTTTTGGCCGCGGCTTCAAAGATATGCAGCCTTTTTTGTGGAATGCAAAGCTTGCAAATCTCTCCAGCGACACAGTAAACTCATCAGTGAAGATGCAATCCTGGAAAGTCTCCCCACGGTCGATCCATGCCTGGGCCTGGACTACTCTTTTGATTTTGTTTGCGTCCCGTATCATGGGGTACGCTCTGTAATGACAAGGAATAAATAATTTTAGCGGTACAGTACAGTTTCCTAAACAACACTTTCACCTCCTATACTGTCCAGTACTAACCTCACACGTCCATATTTCCATCCAATGCTGCGTCTCATCTTCTTTATGCTGCTCTAGGATACAGTCAGATTGTGCTTTTCCTGCAGAGTGTTTTTGACCCTTAATGCACTCTTCTCATCATTCTCCTCACTTATTTTGACCACCAGAAGAGTTGTCTCCCTACAATGTAAAGAAAAAATATTGTTTTGTTAATATGCAGCAATACAAAATTTATATATAAATATACAAAATATATACTGTTCTAATATAAATATACAAAATATATATACTGTTGTAATATAAATATAAATATACAAAATATATATACTGTTGTAATATAAATATAAATATACAAAATATATACTGTATACTGTACTGATATAAATATAAATATACAAAATATATATACTGTTGTAATATAAATATACAAAATATATATACTGTTGTAATATAAATATACAAAATATATACTGTTGTAATATAAATATACAAAATATATATACTGTTGTAATATAAATCAACAGAAATAACAAAAATATTTGATTTAAATTAAAATTAATTTTATTTTAAAGTTGTATAAGTATACTTAAGCGTTTGTTACCCTTGGAGACCTTTTGCGGTCTCTGTTTTATACATGTGCATGATAGCTCACGGTGGTTGCTGGCACAACAATGCCAGAAGTAGCTAACAAGCGTTGGATAGCAGCAATTCGGTGTCCGCTCGTGTACATGTCCTTAATTCGCATGCTGAGCTCCTTGGAAATCTTTTTAACAGGCATTGCTGCGAGTAGAAAGAAATAAAAACACATGAATGTATATTCAATGTTTAGTCAATGTGTATTCAATGTGCAGTGAATCCACAAAATGGAGGGTGTATTTATACGGTAATGACTCACATTAGAGTACGGCCAATTTCAACACCTGTACCTGGTCGCCATGCATAAAAGGTTACACACTTTGCATAGCCCACCACTCGATGATCTTTATCTGAACTTGCCCTTGTCCATGTACTGCATTGTGCCACCTGCTTCCATGGAGCAACCCCATTTCTATGGACGCAGGAACCCACTCGCCTCTGCCGTGCCTGTCAAGCAGAAAAGGCGAAAGGCGATTGCCATTTCCACGCCAAGGCAAAAGCAACAGGCTAAGGCCAATAAAGAAAATCTTCTGCTGACCCAAAAGGCTAAGGGTTTTCATAGACGTCAGCCTTATTATGTCAAGAAGATATATGGTGATGTACTCTCGACGCAAAACGATTTACAGCCAACCCATCGAACCCGCAGACCGCTTCCTCACATACGCTTCGACGACTCTGCCGCAGCTGTCCCGGAAATCTTCAGCCCGTCTTCTCCACCCCTCGTCCTTGACGCTGCCGCCACCCTCACGGAAACCCACAGGCCATCTTCTCCAGTTCTATCCAACGACGCTGCCTCTGAAATCCACGGGTCACTTTCTCCTTTGCTCTTAGACGACTCTGCTTCTCGCCCGGAAATCCAAAGGTCACTTTCTCCATCCCTCTTCGACAACGCTGCCGTTTCTCCTCTACTGGATATCCACAGGTCACCTCCTCCACTCTTCTTCGATGTTGCTGCTGCTTCTCTCCATGGAACCCCCATCTCATCCTCCATTGCACCCATCCACCCAGATGTTCACACACCATGCACAAGAAGCAGCTCGTTAGACCGGATGCTGAATGGGATAACTGTGGATCTCCCCGGGAATTCTATTGTGCTAGCAAAGATAGATCTGCTTCTGGAGACAATGATAGATATGGATCAACGGATGGATCGACGGATGGAGAAGATAGAGGCTGACATAGCGGGCATACATTATTTGCTCGGTGTTAATACCCCTGTTTCCCCGACGCTGGAGCAGGGGGGTGACATGGATGTGATGAATGGGACCTTCGACCCCCTTCCATCACCAAGCGCACCCCTCCACCAGAAGATGTAATGTACATGTATGCCGTTGAGGAGGACATGACAACCCCGTCAAGACCACGCCAGGAGACAACACGGCGACCAAGACCGGAGGAAAGCTTCCTCCCAGACAACCTACCATCGCCCGTCGCCTCAAGCACACCCGCTCCCAAAAGACCTACTGTCACTCGCATCGATACGGTGCCCGACATCACCCTGTGCGATCTGCCACCGGCGCTCAGGGAGAAGTATAGGGTGAAGAGTGCTGGTGCACCCCACAAGTATGCCTTGTTACTTTTTAAGCACCATGTTCCCTACTCGTTGTACTGCGACTGGGCCTTCAAAGTGAACTACGAAGGAAATCACATTAAAAAGGCGCTTCCTGCCAATTTAAGAAAGAACATTCAGGATGAAATGCGGCATTTTTATCCAATTACAGATCCTGTAATGAATGGCGTTCGAGACTGCATTAATGGCGTTTTGCGCCATGCAAGGAATCGGCCATGGACGGACAATGTGGAGGACTTTCTGTGAGACCATACTGTTGTGCTGAACTGTATTGTACTGTACATGTTTTGACCTGATGTACTTAAATAAAGGAGATGTTGTTGTGTGTTTTTTTACTTGTATTTATACAGAAATGTTTTAACTTGCTGTCCACACACAGGACCTACACAATTCCAGTCCCTGGGGGCCGCAAACAGGCACGGTTTTCAAAGGTTACCCTGAAAACCCACCCTGTTTGCTGCCCTCAAGGACTGTACTGGTGCAGACTTTTTTGCACACCATCCCACATGTTTTGACTTGCCGTTCTTTAATAAAGGAGATGTTGCATTTTGCTTATTTTATGAATAAAGAATTTGTTTTTAAAACATGTGACTGTTAACCATACTGACTGACATAAATGTTTTCACAAATGTAGCAATAAACCATACACCTGTTGATATTTTCAATTGCTGTGCACTTAAAATGTTTCTACATTGTACAGTATTTGTAAATAAATGTTTTTGTACTTACTCCACCAATAAAAGAACATGTTGATTTGTTTTACATGGTTCCATTTGCTCCTTTGCTACTGTAACAAAATACAATGTTTCTAGAATGTCGAGGCATACTGCACTGTATACTGGCATGCTCAGTATAAGAGTATTAAAAAAAATAGAAGACACAAACTGTACTGTACTATAGGTACTGGCACTGTATACTGTAGAAGACACATAATGTATGTGATACATGTAGAATAAATGCATAGTTTTTATTTTTTCGTGTTTATTACACATATTATACTGTACTGTATATAAAAAAGTATTGTACAGTATACTGTACGGCCGGAAAAGGGGGACTACTTGCTGGAAAAAGGTCTACGAAAACAGACTCAAGGTTCAAGGCAAAAATTTCCAATGACTGAGACACAAGAACATTAGCATTAGTGACAGCCGTATCATCTACCACAGAAGGACCAGAGACAGGGTAACCTGCTTTTACATCAGGAGTCCTAGAAATGGCATAGATTAACACTGGGTGTGCTGGCGAGTTCTTAAGGGCAGCGAGAGGCAACTGAAGGTTTCTAGGGGAAGGGGAGAAAGGGAACTCTAAGTTGGAAACCTGATCTTTCACTGCAGGAAGGGAAGGCTCTGACTTCAACAAGGGAACATAGGCCGATACGCTGACCTCTGAAGTGGTAGCTAGAGAAAAAGGGTGGCCAACCGCCGTGGATGGCTCTAAGGAAGGAGGTTGAGAGTCTAAGGCAGGAATTCCCACTCTCTGGGAAACAGGAAGGGTAATATTTTTAGATAGGGCTAAAGTTTCAGAAGTAATCTCAGGGAACTCAGTAGCAGGAACTTTAGCTGGGACAGGGGAATGAAATCAAAGAACCTCCGGGGAGACATAAGGTGCAAGGGCTGCCTTTAAACCTAGGTATTGAGAGTAGCAAGGGTTCAAGTAGGCACTGCATGAAAGTCAGTGAGAGGAGAATCTGACTTAGAAGCTGGGGGCATAAAAGGTTCATCTTCTGGCTCTAGGAATGCAACATTGGCTTTGAATTTCAAGAATGCACAAAGGATGCCTCATAGGGTTTGCAAGCAGGGGTAAAAGCAGGCAACACAGAGTCAGAAACATGAGAGGTTGAATCAGAACCTGGGGTCATGGCAAACTCTTCTTTTGGCTTCAGAAGAACAAAATCAGTTTGGTAATTTCCAGGGGAAGGGGGCATCCCCAAGGGTTTAGTAACAGGACAAGTGGCACAGGGGAACTGTCTAGAAACAGCGTACTCTAGCTGGTGAGGAGGGGATCCCCCGCTTTTATGTACTGGTCTGTAGAGAGGCACAGTTCATGGAGCATAATGCAAGCCTTTGCCAGTCGTATGGGATCCACGGTTCCCCAGTCCACAGGGGAAACAGGCAAAGCATCACAGGAGTCCAGGCCCTATTTTAACTCTCTAAGGTCCTGGGCATTAGTAAGGAGTCTTTTACAGAGCTGTCTTTCAGATGGAGTTAAGCCTATGAACAGGGACTGGGTTTCAGGCGGGGGCAGCATCTCGAACAGGAACTGGGTGTGATAAGGATATAGGTGATCCGGCCTGAATAAAGGTGTTATACCCGGCTGGTCATCCTCCCCTCGCATTGGGAATGAAGGGGTTAAACTTATTTGCCATGCATTGCTGTGTTTGCCCTGTCCCAGCCCTTTTTACCCCCCATTTGCAGGCCATTCCCTGCCTGCTTGTATTAAAAGAAAATGTATTGCCTGCTATATTCTGTGGAGATACAAGATGGGAGTAGTGAGCATCACAGTAAGCACTGATTGAATAAGCGTGACTGCGGTTAAGCCATCTATGTAAAGCATGGGTTTCCATTTTCTATGGGTTTGACCTGTAACCACAAGTCAATTGGATAAGTGGTTTGCGGTTAAGTTTACCGATAGAATGTATCCGTTCCTCGGTTAGCTTTCTGATTTGGAAGTCGGCCAGTAAATTGACGTGGGAACTGTGTCAATTGACGTGAGAATTCGGTGAACTTGAGTCCCCGAAGCCGTATTTCGATTAGGAAAGCTAACTCGAGAACGGAAGCACCCAGCACCCTGGTTTTTGGAGTGCATATGTAATAAAACACAACATACCTTTACATGGAACAATTACAGCAAAAATACACAAAGAACATAATGTTTTAATAAAGTGCGTAAACTGTGTGTTTAAACTGTATGGGCAGGACTTGTTCCTATAAGCCCGGGAAAATTTCCTTTGACCTTTGACCACCTGGTCGGGGGTGGATGAGCTGCAGGTATTTTATTCCTGATACTTCAAAGGTGTTCCGCTGACCAGGCGCCCCTCAGTCTAAAGAAGTGACAGGGATGAGGGACCGCAGAACACCCTAATGTATACATGGTCGGATTCCTGAGAAGTCAAAGATCCCGGGCCATGGACACCTTCGCGCCAAACCACAGACTAAGAGGTGCCAGGTTGAGGGTGTACACCAGGTATGCTAAGTTGCCTGGGTGTCAAGCCGACATGCACTTTGCAAACCGGGAAGCCCTTTTGCCCAGTTTTGCAAACTGCGGGCAACGCGGCTATTGGTGGGGTAAATATTCTCAGAAGGGGGATTGGGTGCTCATGTTAATGGTAGGCAGGAATTGTCTATAACTGTGCCTACCGAGCTATCCCTGGTGTGATACTTGATTCTATGATCCATGAATGTGAATACGCAAGACTTTGTTCCAGCACAGCGGCAGCCGTTCCTGAAGAGAAGCGGTTAATAACAACGTAACTAAGGATTTACCCCAAACTTCGAAATTCATTAGCCCTGGTGACTCTCGAATGAATTCTTTTTTTATAACTTGTAGTTTTTATTGTTTTTTTTTTTTTAAAGCACAGCATTAATACATCTTCTCGCCATTAATGCGACATGCAATGTCAATGTCGCATGTGTATCTTGGCTGTACATAAACATTAGTCAATAATTAACAAGATATAATAAACATAAGAATAAATAATATATAACTGGGAAAGGAAGGGGGGAGGGGGAGAAGGGGGAGGGGTGGGAAGCCACGACACCACTCAACGCCTCTTGACCTGCTGATTATCTACCAGTTTTGGAGGTAACTGTAACATTTAATCTGCTTTGTTGCTGGGCATCCCCTGGTATCTCTACCTAGCCTAGTGAGCTACCACATCATAGGGGAACGCATATACAAATATTAGAGCAAAATCGTGGTTCTCTCTACCCCTGGGATGTCCGTCTGTGCCAGCCAAGGCGTCCACACTTTTAGGAAATTTTCGCCAGTGTGATTAACTAAACTCGTTAATTTTTCCATCTGGCATACGTACCAAATTCTATTCCGAATCTTGGGGATCGAAGGAATTTCACTTTGTTTCCATAATGCTGCGATCTTACACCTAACAGCTGTTGCAAAATGCGCAATTAGTTTGAGATCTACTTTTGCGATTCCCTGGCGGGCTCTACTGAGTAAGAACAGTCCGGGGTCGAATGGAATTTCGAGGCCCAAAATCCTCTGCAGCCAATCTTTAATCTTACACCATAACGGAACTAGCCGAGGGCAAGACCACAGCATATGTAACAAATCGACGGATTCTCCGCATTGCCTTGGGCATAATGAGGAGCTTCCGTTTACAAATTTTGAAAGTTTAAGTGGGGTAAGATACCACCTCATTAGGACTTTATATGCGTTCTCCTTTAATGTTGTACAAATTGAGCTCTTGGCAGCTGCTTTTGCTATTTGAGTCCACTCATCTAGCTCTAGGGTCTCCCCCAGATCAGTTTCCCACTTTAGCATATATCCTAATTTGTGAATAATTTTGGAGCTAGAACCGACCACTTCTCTATACATCTGCGATGTAAGTCCCTTTGTGTTTGTCTCTCTCAGACAGAGCTTTTCAAATGTCGTCAATGTGGGATGTGGGTTACAATTGTTGTAGAATGCTCTGATCTGGAGGTATCTATAAAAAAATGTGGGATGTTTTTATCCGCTCTAATTTGTTCAAACGTTATAATTTTGTTTCTATCCTCCAGATCTTTTAATCTCGCTATATTATTGTGTTTCCAAATCTGGAAGTTTGCGCTATTCATATCTGGAGCAAAGTCTGGATTGCCCCACAGGGGTGTCATCAGGGTGTTTTTGGATGTAAGTCCACATTTAAATTTGACAGCATCCCAAATTGCTAATGAATTGGGGATAGCGGCGGTTGTCTAGCTTTTTTCCTTGCTATTTTTGGGGTCCAAAATATATTGCTTAGCTCCAATGGGGAACAAGCCGATCTCTCCAATGCAACCCATCTTTTCAATTCAGGGCGTGTTTGCCATTGGGAATGTTGACATAATTGGGCCGCTCGATAGTATGATACCAAGCAAGGTACTGCCAAGCCCCCCTCTGTTGGTTGTCTCAACAGTGTCTGCTTTTTGATTCGTGCCTTTTTACCTCCCCAAATAAATGTGAAGATGGAGGCTTGTAGCTCGCCTATTTCTTTCAGATTCAAAGGCACTGGGAGCGTTTGAAACAAATATAAGATGCGCGGCAGAAGATTCATTTTTACGCTATATATTTTGCCTATCCATGAGATATTGAACTTCGACCAGCGCCTTATATCGTCCCTCAGTGCTCAGATTAACTTGGGATAATTTGCTTTATAAATCGATTTGAAATTGCTAGTGATAAATACCCCTAGGTATTTGATCGCCGTATGCTGCCAACGAAAATTAAAGTTTAGAGATATTAGTTTTTCCTCTGCTTTTGGAATAGTAACGTTTAGGGCCTCCGATTTTGATTGGTTAATTTTGAACCCTGAAATTTTATTAAACCTATCTAACACGCTGAAGAGGTTGGGGAGAGAGGTGAGCGGCTGCGTTAACACCATGAGGACATCGTCCGTGTAGAGAGCTATTTTGTGGGATTGGTCCTCTATTTTGAGTCCTGAAATATCCGGATTATCTCTAACTTGAGCCGCTAATGGCTCCATACACATGGCAAAGAGAAGAGGCGAGAGGGGGCAACCCTGTCTCGTGCCGCTCTTGATCTTAAAAAGATCCGAGGGGAAGCCTTGGTGTATGACTTTGGCTGTTGGACCTGAGTAAAGGGCCATAATAGCTGATATTAATTTGCTATCGAAACCAAATGCTCCAAGCGTATCTTTGAGGTATGCCCAGTCAATCTGATCAAAAGCTTTTTCTGCATCTAGACTTAACACCATAGTTTTAACTTTTTGTGTATTGGCTATTTCTAACAGATCAATGATTCGTCGGATTTTGTCTCCCGCTTGTCTATCTTTAATGAAGCCGACTTGATCTGGGTGTATCAGTCTAGGTAGGATTTGACTTAATCTGTTGGCAATCATTTTGTCATAAATTTTGATATCTGTATTGATAAGCGAGATAGGCCTGTAACTTTTACAATCGAGAGGGTCTTTGCCAGATTTATGAATTATAGAGATCGACGCCTGGAGCATGTTTTCGTGGAAGGGGTCTCCTGGTAAAACTGCGTTGAACATTTTGAGCAGGTATGGGGCCAGGGATTCACTATATTTTTTATTATAAAGACCTGAGAAGCCATCTGGTCCCGGGGCTTTCGAGGTCTTTATATTCTCAATAACATGGGAAACCTCTTCTAGGGTAAATTCACAACTCAGTCTCTCTCTCTCCTCATCCGTCAGCTTTGGCAGCTTTGCGCTTGTAAGAAATAACTCACGCGCCCTATCCTATCCTATCCGTGTTCTGATTATGCCCTATTTTATCCCCGTTATATAGTTTCTCGTAATATAATTTAAATTCTTCAACAATTGCTTTCGGATTACCGGAAATGGAGCCTGATGATCGTCTAATGGCCTGTATACTATAGTTTGGGGGTCTATTCCTCAATTTGTTTGCGAGCATAGTATCTGGCTTGTTGGCTTTATCGAAAAATTTCCTCTTTGACCAATTTAGGGATATATCAGCCTGGGATGTTAGTAGTAGGTTTAGTTCTATTTTGGCATCTTTAATTTGTTTGAGTAGGTTGTGGTGATTGGTTTGCTTATGCTTGTCCGAGAGGTCTTTTAGCTTGGATTGTAGCAACTCTATTTTTGCTTCCCCTTTTTTTTTCCTTCGCGAGGCAATGCTAATTAATATACCCCTCAACGTTGCCTTATGGGCCTCCCAGAGGGATAGATAAGATTTCACTGTGCCTTCGTTCAGCTTGAAATATTGATCTATTTCTTCGGCTACTAACTGAGTAGTTTCTGGGTTTTTCAGAAGGGATTCATTTAGCCTCCAGTTTGCTCCAGGTCTGTCTAGAATTAATTGGTTGCACCTTATCTCTATTGGCGCATGATATGACCATGAAATATCATGGATCCCTGTATGGGAGATCTTTGGGACCAGTCTACTGGAGATAAAGAAGTAGTCGATTCTGTTATAGGATGAGTGAGGGTGCGAGAAGAATGTGTAGTCTCTCTCGTGGGGGTGTTGTTCCCTCCAGATATCAAGGAGATTGTTTTCTTTCAGACCCGAATGTAATGCATTGGAGGCGTTTTTAGCATATCGTAGTTGGGAGCCAGACCTGTAAAGCTTAGAGTTGAGGGTTGTATTAAAGTCTCCCGCTACTATTATTGGGCCTTGTGCAACTTTATTCAGCTTATTAAAGACTAGCGTAAAAAAGCTAGGGTCGTGATCGCCCGGGGCGTATATAGAAGCTAATGTTAGGATTTGTCCATTAATTGAGCTGGTTAAGATTAGGTACTGCTGCGGCCGAGTTTATTTGAGCATTTGCCCGTTCTCGGCCGCAGCAGTAACCTGGCGTGCGCCAGAGGGTGCCGGGCGCGTGCCGAAGACACGGAGGAGCGCCCTCCGATCGGGGCTTTCTCTCTCCCGCTGCCGGGTCCGCCGGGTCCCCCGGAACCCCCTGCCGCCGTCCCCCACATCGCGGGACACCAGGGCTCCCTCGGGGAGCCCTGGACGCGCGTGCAGGGGGCGCAGGCACCTGATGACGCGTGACCGCGCGTCGATGATGCGCGGCACGCCGAGGGAGTGCGGCTAGCATGCCGGGGCATCCCCAGGCTTGCGGAGCTAGCCGCACTCAAATAAAGTGTGCCGGTAGTGTATCTCCCCTCTTTATCTCTGATTGTTTTTTCTACTTTGAATGGGCATTTATTATGAAATATAATTGCTACTCCTTTTTTTTTCTTAGTGGAGGATGAGAGGTAGAATTGCCTGAATCATTTATCTAAATATTTTGGGGCGCTGTTTGTGCTAAAATGCGTCTCTTGCAGAAGTAGAATATCAGCATGTTTCCTCTGGTAGTCAGCGTATTCCACTCTACGTTTACCCGGACTATTCATCCCTTTAACGTTATGAGATAAGATTATTAACCCCATTTTGAAAGTGGTTAACTGACTTACCCTAACCATAGAGTTTATTGTGGAGTGTGAGTGTTTGCGTTTTACCTGATCTTCATCTGTCCGAGTCTGGGATGGATTTGAGGTCTGTCCTTCAGCGCTTCGCGAGTCTCGTGGCCAACCGGGGAGAGGGAGGGTAGGGAGAGAAAACAAGGAAGGTAACATAAAATAAAGTAACATAGGAGATCCTTGTGGGGTCCAGGACCCCAAAGGATCTCTTTCCTTTGGAGGAAAGTTTGTATCCCATGCACCGCTACCTGGTGCATGCCTAATCGAACCAAGTCGGTCCCTTCCTTCCCAAAGGTCTTTAGTGGATGACCTGTGGCTAGCCAGGGCATTCCCTGTCGGCAACATAGCGAGGGCTGGGAACGGGAGGCTCCCCCCCTCAGCTCTGCTTAACATAAAAATCTACTAAACACTACTAGGTAAATAACAACCGTAACTTAAGATATGCTTGAACCCAACTTGCAAAACCAAGGAAAAAGGTGTGACATCATATTTGGACAATACCCTATTGCAGACTGACATGAAAAGGACTGACCCCCCTGAATTCTGCAGTTTTCTTTAACATTTTTATTGGCACCCCTGCTATTGTACTCTCCTTTAGCCCTCCTGATCCCCTGGTATCACCCTAACTCCGAGAAGCTTATTCCCCCTGTCTCTAGCTATACCTGTCAAGGTGTGTCTCCACCCTGATGCTTCGCCACTTATCTCTTAGCCGGGCCATTTCCTATTGTGTGAGTGTGCTAGGTACCTATTTGGATTGTGCCTACGTCCAGTTCCCAATCCTCTTGGGGGATTGTTAAGGTGCCAGGTGTAGGCGTATGGGTAGGTAGGAACGTACTACTGTTCCTGTTCTGGGATCTGTGTGTTAATGAGTCTTTATATGTTTGTGTTCATGATCAGACCTTTGTGGTACCGTGTTTATCTAAGGACTCACATATATTCTTTACTGCCTCCTTTTCATGGGAGATAATGTATTTCTACGACATCCCCATTCAGGGGCCATATGTGTCTCGCATACGGTATAAATCTCCTGCACATGTAAGTCCTCATTCGCCTCTGGTATATCCCTACAAGCATATTACATTCATCCGCAGTCCGCTGCTCATGTTCCTGGCTAGAACACTCGATATGTGGTGCATAGCTAGACCTATGATACCTCTATTATACAGACCCTGTTATTATGTCCCTTCTGAGAATATATCTATTTATACTTATTTATTTATTTATTTATTTGTTTATAATCCCCTGTGTTATCCGCCACCCTCTATCCCCTTTATTATATTTAGTCGGATTATTATACCCCCACTACTGTTTGAGCTCAAGCGCACTAATCATTTATATCCCTTTCAGATCGCATTCACTCTGTCCCATGTCAAGCATAGCCCAAACATATGTATATCCCAGCTCACAAACCGTGCAGACAGTAGTCAATAATATAGAGTCCAGGGATCTAGGGGGCAGCATGGCCTCCTGAGGTTGGGGGCTGTCTCCGTTTGTCCCATGTTTTTACTCCACTTCTTCTTTAGGTATGCGTCCATCTGGTGCAGGGGAGGGGGGAGGGGGGGTGCCTTGTGTCCTTGGTGAAGGCCAACAATCCGTTTTGTGTCCACAGGTGCTGTGTCCTCGCTGAGTCCGATTTCTAGAATCATGTCCGGGTGTACCAAGATGGCCACCGAAACTGGATGCAATTTTGAACAAACAAAACTTTACTCCGACCTTTTGCGGACAAATGAACAGTCTGCTGGTATTGCCCTTTTAAAGCTTAATTGATCCATTATTGGTATCAATTAAGGGTCTTTTCTTGGGATTTTCGCGCCGTTTGCCTCACTCTGCTCCAGCCTGGCTCTGGAGAGGATGTTCCAGCACCATCCAGGTCAGTGTCGTCACCTTGCAGGCCCAGCTTGTGCTGAAATTGGCCCCTTTCTTCCAGGGTACACAGAGTATGGGCAGCTCCATTCTTTAGGTCCATCAGCCCGAAGGGAAAAACCCATCGGTACCGCACTCCCTTATCTCTTAACAGCCTGGTTATGGGAAGGAGGGCCCTCCGTTTAGCGAGAGTAGTAGGAGCGAGATCCTGAAATATCAGGAGCTTGACCCCCTCGAACTCAACTGAACCCGATGCCCTGGATATTTGGCATACAGCTTCCTTTATTTTAAAATAATGTAGGCGTGCAATAATGTCCCTTGGAGGGTCATTTGGCTGCGGTTTAGAGCGGAGGGCTCTATGGCATCTGTCCAAGTGTAAGTCTGATTCCGGCTTATCAGGGAAAAGGCTTGTCAGCCATTTTGTAATGACCTCTTCTGGGTCTGCATATTCTTCAGGGACGCCACTCACCCTGATGTTTTTCCGATGGTCCCGATTTTCTGCATCCTCTTGTTTGCTGGATAAGTCATTTATTTGTGCCTGGAGATGAGCTGTAGTTTTGTCTTGTTTGCGGACCACTTTGATCGTGGAGTCCAGCTTTGTTTCCAGCTCATCTGTTCTGGCGCCAATACTGTTAATATCACGCCTCAAGTCTGTGATCTCCTTATGCATATAGTCCTTCATTTCGTTGCAAAATTCCCGCATTACTTTCCGTGTAATTGACTCCGTGTCACCCTGGTCAATGTGATCCTCTGTTAGCTGCTCATCTTCCGAATCCGACCCTGCGGGTGGTGTCGCGGTTCCCGCGCCATTTTTGCACGCTGGATCAGTTTTATTAAAGTATTTGGTAAGTACTGTTGATGTGCGGGCCGGCTTGGGTCGTGTCTGCATCTTGAGTTTTTTCCCGATTGGTATATTTGTGGTGGGAGAGGTTTTTCTCCGTTTTTCAAGCTTTTGTGTGACTTTTATTTGCCGAGGGGTGTGGAGCTCACACTCTAGGCTTCCATTCACCTAGACCTCGCGTATGCGCCTATCTCGAATGAATTCTAACGAATCTCTTTGCATTGGCTGAGTTATTAGGTCGGCAAGTTGCGATCTAGCCACAGGACCTTTAAACCAAGACTGTATTTCTTGCGCTTGCCTGCAAAGGACAATTTATTTTGTTCCCTTATCCCAGTAAGTGTTGTTTTAAGTGTATTCTGCAGATGTCGTGTGTTTGTCAACCCAGGAAATAAATCACAATTTATTTTGCAACTTGTTCTGTTCAATCTAGTACCCAGAAATATAAATGTGTTGATAAAGTTGGTGTCCATTGTGACACTGGGGTTCAGACAGGGGCTGGTTTACAGACAGCAACGTAGACAGGAATAGTCCAACCGTCACCACAGCGGGGTCTGAGTTTGTCGGGATCGAGCATACTGTAACGGACGTGCTCGCCACAAACCGGGACCGTACGCGGGGTTGAGGTGGGGATGTGAATACACTGATCTTAGACCACGAAGCCAGTTATGGATTGCGCAGATCGTAGTCATTCGTAGCAGTATCACGGTTGGAAAATGTAGAGTAATCCTTAGCCAAGCCAGGATCAGGGTTGGAGACGTCAGGGTAATTGATATCCAGGCAGAAGTTCGGCAACAAGGAATCAGGTACGCCGCGCTTCAGCATAGCAGGATACTGAATGCAGGAGTTCCCAGGAACAGAATAAGTTAGACACTGGGAATCCAGAGGTTCAGCACTGATACCGGGAAGCAGACCCCTTGTTTGGGTTGAATACAGGAGGTCCCGGGAACAGGATAGAGAGACACTGGGGATCCCGCGCTTCAGCACAGGAAGCAGACCTCTGCAGCAGGTCCCAGGAACAAGGTAAGAGCAGCACTGGGGATCCAGCATGTCAGCACAGGAAGCAGTACTCTGCAGCAGGTCCCAGGAACAAGGCCAAGGCGAAGGTGTGTGGCAAACACTGTTACATCCAAGTAAACTTGGATTATGCTCGGCAAGAAGTCAGAGAAAGAGGCCAGTATAAGAAAGGCAAATAGCCAATCCCAAGAAAGGGGTGTGTGGGAATTCTTCCAATGCCAGAGCAGAGAGAAAGAGCAGCATGATTGCAAATGCAGATGAAAGTACTTGCAATAGTAAGGGGAGGTTTGTTTGAGAGAAAACCAGCTCTGCAAGAGTGAACTCCCGCCAAACCCAGGAATGGATTCCTCACAGATAGTAACCTTCTATTTTCTTTCACAATGTCTTCTGTGTTGAGTAAAACAATGTTCCCCCTTTTTGTCGGATGGTTTTATTGTTATCATTTCATTGGTTTGAAATTCTTTAAGGCTGGATCTTTCTGCCTCACTTAGATTACTCATAGTTGCCTGTGGTTGTAGGTGCTCAAGATCTTTTTTAACCACATTTGACCTTGTTTCCAGTATTGGAGTGAATTTGGATTTTGGCTTCAGCTGAGAAAATGTCCCTCATCTGGATTCCTCATACTCTCCTCCTGTAGGGCTGTCAGATCCCAAATGTTATAAAAATCAATTTCATCCAATTCCTCAAGAACCTCCTCTCTAAGTTGGAAGAGTTCTCTGCATTTAAAGAACTTCTGCAACAAGAGCTTCCTCCTGAACAGATGTACATCTTTTACCCAGTCAAACAATTTTAAATCAGCAGATGGTGAAAACAAAAGGCCCTTAATTAATGCCATAATTTGTTCCTTATTCAGGACAAAACTAGACAAATTGACTATGGTTTCAGTTATGTTGGCTACTGTTTGCGTCGTTACCACCGGCGTCTCGGTCTCCCCTGTAAGCCCAGGTATCTCTGCTTCTTAGACCTGCCCACCTTTCCCCTTCTAGTCTTTCACTTTCTGGGTAGTGCCAGTAGTGTGGGCCTACAGTACAATGTATCACTGCTTGCCGGAATCGCTAATCGCAGAAGTACTCCACCACTTGACCTTAATTGGTTAACGAGACCGCAGGATACATTGTTGTTTTCTTCCACAACTAGACCGTAAACAACTTATCCACTTGAGTTTGTGGTTAAGACTTCCCCAGAGGGTTTTGCGTTTTAGGAAGTGATACAGAGCTTTAAAGGAGCCGCTTACCACAGATGCACTTCAATTAACGCTTGGCACTAGAAGCTCCCCCTTGTGTTGCGAATACAGTTTGCACATTCAACGTACGTTCATAGGGCTGCAGCTAGTTTCTGAGCTGCAAAACAGGGACATTACAGGGGATGTGTAGGTGAAACATGTCATTGTGGTGACCAACAATTAACCCCTTTATCCCCAAAAAGGTTTAGGGGTAACCAGCATGTGTCTACATGTATCTGAGAATCAAGCATGATTTCAGGGTACATTTATGAGGGAACCAACAACTCCGGACCCCTGCCTCCTAGGCACATTCTGTCAACGGTTCCTCCACAATATCCCCTTGAAACTCATACCCTAGCAATCCCTGATTGATTGCATGCCCAGAAAGGGAAAAACACAAAAAATGCTTTTAATATATACAGTATAATACAATGTTACTGGGTCAAAGAGCTGACTCTCTGGAACATTTATACCCGGATCAGGGGTAACCAACATGGGCTTGACCTTTATTTGAGAGCCTGGTTACCCCTTTCCTTCACAATGACTGTGAGGAAATAGCAGGGGACAAAGGTGAAACTGACATAAGAATTTCAAACAGTCCCTAATAAAAAACAAATTAAAGCTACTACAGATGCAGCGGCCATTATTTTAAGAAATCATGGCACCGTTTTCGTGTGTGCTGCTATACTCCACGCGGCATGAACACGGCCAATCGCTCCAGGCACACGTGTTTATCACAGTTGCTTTGTTTGAATATCATGGATTGTGTGCAATGAAATGCAATGAAATGAATGAATTGTAATGTGTACAGTACTGTGCTACTGTGCTACTGTGTCAATTTCAGGTGTTTAAAAGCCACAACACTAAAATGCCATTTTATGCACTCACCTGCACTCACGTCTTAAGGCGGTAAGGTTGGAAGCAATCCCACGCCATGACATGGATATTCCGAGGTATACACCGCGTGATTTTTTAAAATAATGGTCGCTGCCTCTGTACCTGCTTCCTCTTAAACAAGGGTACTTTACACAACAACCTGTTTCAATGACAAAATAAACAGACACAAGAGCACATGTTTCCACAGGCACGCTGGGGTTGAAGCTGGCCTACTGGTCCGCATATTGTGGTGCCTGGTGCCAGCAGCAACAGTTGCTGGTACATGATCCACTGCTACAGTATGGCTCTTCTGCCCGCACTGCAAACTGAGACAAAAAATGTTTCACCTGCTCAGTATTATGGTATGGGCACTGGCAGAACTGGCACTACTCATTTATAGAAATATAGAAAACATCTGGAACACTTTTCAAAAGTAAGACAATAATATCTCTCACATTCTCTATCTGTTCTGTTCTCTCCAACATTGTCCTGCATCCATTCACACACCTAACACAGAAGCAAATGGCAGCATGTGCATATATTGATATGTTTATTTACTGTATTGTGAAGTTTAGCAATTTTGTATTCAGGATTTCAACAAATATCTAACCAATTAAACATTTTTGAATGTAGGTGTGTATTTTGACAACTACTGTATAAACCAGTAGCTTACGATCGGTATGTTTCCTTTATAATAATGTATTATATTCCAGTGTTTCAAAATAAATACAGTACATCAGGCTTAAGAGTACCAGATTTGTTTCTTTAAGAAGAATATAAAATATAATAAACCTGTTATGCCATTGACATAAAATTCTAATTTCCAAATATACTGTATGCTGTTTATTTCCATGTTAATGTAGGAATTTTTTGTTATTGTAATTGCTGCAGAAGACAGACCAGTAAGTTTGATCTGCTGCAATATTGTACTGAGAGAGACTATTCTTTCTATGAAAATGTGCAGGTTGCTAAGCAACAGAGAAATCCCAAAATACTTTCTAAATCTAATTTAAAATCTATATGCTTCTGGAAAAGGACACCCAATGAATCTTACATTGATCAATATATCTAGGAGCATGTTTTGTTTTTTAGTTTTGACAGATGTGTCATTGCAACATTTAAAAAAAAGATAAGATAAGTGATTAAATAAGATTGCTGGAGACTAGTTGGTCAATTTGCATTAAGTATAGAGCAGAGAAAACCATCAGCAAAGCATTTAAGGACATTTTTGTTTAGTTAAGGATTATGGAACACATTTATGCTGAATGATAACATTGCAAATAATAGGGATTATTTTTGCATGCTGTATATAGTAACTCTAAAAAAATTGTTAAGGATATCATAGAAAACAAGTAAACAATAGTTTTCTGTGTGCAAATTATATTAAACCCTGCACCAATGGAACATAGACACACAGATAAGATTTATTCAGTTTTATATAGTACTGTATGTGACCTTGGTAACAACTAGAAGGCAAAATACTGTACAGCCGTGGCCTCTTTTATTCTCCAACATCTCCGAATTTTTTCGGGGATTTTTTCAGAATGCCACACACTTCACCACACTTCACCACGTTCATGATGCAGTCTTACCGCATTCATACTGCAATCATGTTGCATTCACACCCGCGGTTGATGTGTTTATTGATAACTAGCTGAGAGACCCGGCGTTGCCCGGAATGTAAATGCGTAATAGGTAGTATTATTTATAAATCGTGGAACAATAGGTGAGTATTTGTTGTAAAGGTTGGATAATAATGTTGAAAAGAAAGATGGAATAAAATGTAATACGATGTTGTTTAAAATGGATTATTGTAAACACACCACAGTACAATGTATATTTTGGTGACATAACAGATGTAAAAATGTGAGGCGTGTGTCCTGCTAGGGTGTGAGGCGGCAGGTGGCGCGTGGGTTGTGAGTGCTGTCTGTGAGTGGGGGTCCTGCTAGGGTGTGAGGCGTCAGGTGGCGCGTGGGTTGTGAGTGCTGTCTGTGAGTGGGGGTCCTGCTAGGGTGTGAGGCGGCAGGTGGCACGTGGGTTGTGAGTGCTATCTGTGAGTGGGGGTCCTGCTAGGGTGTGAGGCGGCGGGTGGCACATGGGTTGTGAGTGCTGTCTGTGAGTGGGGTCCTGCTAGGGTGTGAGGCGGCAGGTGGCGCGTGGGTTGTGAGTGCTCTCTGTGAGTGGGGGTCCTGCTAGGGTGTGAGGCGGTGGGTCAGTGATGTCTGTGCGTAGGGGCGGGAGGCAGCAGGTGTGTGTGGCGGCAGGTATGTGTCGAGTGTGGCGGGTGTCTGTTGAGTGCATGCAGCGGCTGTGAGGTGGTGGGTGAAAGGCAGAGGTGGGCGGAGTTAGGGCGGGTGAAAGGCAGAGGCGGGTGGGCGCGAAAGCAGTGGCGGGGAGGCAGGAAGGCGGGCAGGAAGGCGAAGGGTGGTGGGAAGCGGGGGAAGGGTGTGGGAGGGGGGGAAGGGGGTGGGAGGGGGGGAAGGGGGTAGGGTGTGGGAGGGGGGAAGGGTGTGGGAGAGGGGAAGAGTGTGGGAGGGGGGAAGGGTGTGGAAGGGGGGAAGGGTGTGGGAAGGGGGAAGGGGGTGGGAGGGGGAAGGGGGTGGGAGGGGAGGAGGGGGGAGGGAAAGGGGAGGAGGGGGGAGGGAAAGGGGAGGAGGGGGGAGGGAAAGGGGAGGAGGGGGGATGGAAAGGGGAGGAGGGGGGAGGGAAAGGGGAGGGAAAGGGGAGGAGGAGAGAGGGAAAGGGGAGGAGGGGAGAGGGAAAGGGGAGGAGGGGGGAGGGAAAGGGCAGGAGGGGGGAGGGAAAGGGGAGGAGGGGGGAGGGAAAGGGGAGGAGGGGGAAGGGAAAGGGGAGGAGGGGGGAGGGAAAGGGGAGGAGGGGGGATGGAAAGGGGAAGAGGGGGGAGGGAAAGGGGAGGAGGGGGGAGGGAAAGGGGAGGAGGGGGGAGGGAAAGGGGAGGAGGGGGGAGGGAAAGGGGAGGAGGGGAAGGGAAAGGGGAGGAGGGGGGAGGGAAAGGGGAGGAGGGGGGAGGGAAAGGGGAGGAGGGGGGAGGGAAAGGGGAGGGGAAAGGGGAGAGGGGGGAGGGGGGGAGGGAAAGGGGAGGGGGGAGGGAAAGGGGAGCAGGGGGAGGGAAAAAGAGGAGCAGGGGGGAGAAAGGGGAGCGGGGGGGAGAAAGGGGAGCAGGGGTGGGAGAAAGGGGAGTGGGGGGGGGAGAAAGGGGAGCGGGAGTTGAGAAAGGGGAGCGGGGGGGAGAAAGGGGAGCGGGGGAGGAGAAATGGGAGCAGAGAAAGGGGAGCGGGGGGGAGAAAGGGGAGCGGGGGGGAGAAAGGGGAGCGGGGGGGAGAAAGGGGAGCGGGGGGAGAAAGGGGAGTGGGGGGGGAGAAAGGGGAGGGGAGAAAAGGGAGCGGGGGGGAGAAAGGGGAGCGGGGGGGAGAAAGGGGAGCGGGGGGGGAGAAAGGGGAGTGGGGGGGGAGAAAGGGGAGTGGAGAAAGGGGAGCGGGGGGGAGAAAGGGGAGCGGGGGGGAGAAAGGGGAGTGGGAGGGGGAGAAAGGGGAGCAGGGGGGAGAAAGGGGAGCGGGGGAGAAAGGGGAGTGGGGGGGGGAGAAAGGGGAGCGGGGGGGGGGAGAAAGGGGAGCGGGGGGGGAGAAAGGGGAGTGGAGAAAGGAGAGCGGGGAGGGAGAAAGGGGAGCGGAGGGGAGAAAGGGGAGCGGGGGGGGGGGAGAAAGGGGAGCGGGGGGGAGAAAGGGGAGCGGGGGGGAGAAAGGGGAGCGGGGGGGAGAAAGGGGAGCAGGGGGGAGAGAAACGGGAGCGGGGGGGAGAAAGGGGAGCGGGGGGGGGGAGAAATGGGAGCGGGGGGGAAAGGGGAGTGGGGATGGAAAGGGGAGTGCAGGGGGGAAAGGGGAGTGGGGGGGGGGAGAGCAGTGGGCATATGTATTGTCATAATTTATGTATGTGCATGTCCCCCCCCTCCGTGCGTCCGTTCCCCTGCTGGTTCGGCTGGTGCCCCCCCCCGTGACTCGCCCCCCCCCTTCCTGTGACTCCCCCCCCGTTCCCTGTGACTTACGGCTCGCCCCCCCCCGTTCCCTGTGACTTGAGGCTCGCCCCCCTGTTCCCTGTGACTCGCCCCCCCCCCGTTCCCTGTGACTCGTGGCTCGCCCCCCCCTCCGTGGCGCCGCTTGGTCCCCCAATGTGCCGTTCGGCTGAGTGAGGCTCGTGCAGGCGGCGGCAGGAAGCGCCCTGTGTGGGCCTGAGGCACGAAGCTGCGCGGAGAGTTACTGGCGCCATAAGCTGAGGCGGGACCCGCTGAGACTTACCTTAGGGGGAGGTAGTGCCGGGGAGGTAAGGGAGCGGCTGGGGTAGGAGAGCCACGCTTCCTGTCCGGAGCCGGTGCACGGCGGTGCACGTGATGGGGGGGAGAGAGGATGTGCTGAGCTGATCAAAGAGAGGTGTGTGTGTGTGTGTTGTGTGTGTGTGTGTGTGAGTGATCGATCTAAGAGGTGTGTGTGTGTGTGTGTGTGTGTGTGTGTGTGTGTGTGTGTGTGTGTGTGTGTGTGTGTGTGTGTGTGTGTGTGTGTGTGTGTGTGTGTGTGTGTGTGTGTGTGTGTGTGTGTGTGTGTGTGTGTGTGTGTGTGTGTGTGTGTGTGTGTGTGTGTGTGTGTGTGTGTGTGTGTGTGTGTGTGTGTGTGTGTGGTCCGTCACTCCGCCTCAGGCCAATGAGAGGTGTGCGGGGGCGGGCAGTTGTGTTTCCTTCCTTTCAGAAGAAGAAAGCAGCCTGCTTTCGAAATGCGTAGGACGGCAAAGGAGACACAACTGTTTCACTGGTTGATATTTATCCCTATCCCCCTCCGCGACATTGGTGGCGAATCAGCGTTTGTAAGCTGTATTACACATTGAAGTGCCAAACAAATCTGCCGTAGCTGATCCGGAAGTAACTGCATGATCTCCCTGGTGTATCGAGCCGGGCTACCAGCCCACGCGCCGTCCGGTGTGTGCACCCCCACGTTTGGAGAAGTTCCGGAGCAGAGGCAGCTTTACTCTAGAGAGGGGATACTCTCAAATTTATCCACCGCTTGCCTACAGTATATCATCCATCTGGTGAGTGGGCATTTCAACTATCTTCACCATTGTTGCAGTGTGTCTACCTGACCTAACTTCATTGTCCGAATCATTTTTTTATTTTTCTTATGTTCCATGTTTTATTATATGATAAATTATTATATGTTTTATTAAATGTTTTAAATTATAATGTTTTCACCTCTTGATCTCTCAGCTGATTGTTATTTGTAATATATGTGGTTTATTTTGTATGTTGTTAGTCTTTAACCATACAGTATTACGCTTTGTATTGTGCTTTTCTCTTATTTTAAGCACATCCTCATCAATTGGAGCCATTTCCTGATCGTCCAACAGGCTTGGTTTTTCATATATCCTTTTTATTGATAATAGGCGCCATTAGATACAATATTCCTTTCTCAAGTTAAAACACGCAACATCTCCTTTATTAAAGTACAGAAAGTCAAAACATTTATAGCACAACAGTATGGGTTAGTAAAAAAAATCCTTTATCATAAAATTTAAAACACGCAACATCTCCTTTATTAAAGTAGAGAAAGTCAAAACATTTACAGCACAACAGTAAAAAACGTATTTATTCATAAAATTTAAAACACGCAACATCTCCTTTATTAAAGTACAGAAAGTCAAAACATTTACAGTAGGATGGTGTACAGAACAGTCAGTCAGGCCTGCACAACTCCAGAGCTCGAGGGCCACAAACAGGACCGGTTTTATCCTGAAAACCGGGCCTGTTTGCGGCCCACGAGGACTGGAATTGTGCAGTTCTTATGTAGGTAAAAACATTTCTTTATTAATACAAGTTAAAAAAACGTAACAAGTCAAAAAATAAACAACAGTCGAACAGTCACGCAAATTCGATACCCACCAGATTGTCCTTCCAGGGCCGATGCCTTGTATGGCGCAAAATTCCATTAATGGAGTCTCGAACGATTTTCATTAAAGGATCTGAAATTGAAAACTAGCGCCGCAATTCCTCCACAATAGTCCTTCTTAAATTTTCAGGAAACGCCCTTTTTTTGCGCTTTCCTTCGTAGTTGACAATTTTGGCCCACCCGCAGTACACCAAGTTGGACACGTGGTGCTTAAAAATGAACATGACATACTTCTGGGGTAAACCAGCACTCATCACCCTATACTTCTCCCTGAGTGCCGGTGGCAGCTCGCGCAGGATGATGTCGGGCACCGTAACGATGCAAGCGTATGTAGGTTGGGTTCTGGGAGCGGGTGTGCTTGTGGCAGCGGGCGAGGGTAGGTTGTCTGGGAGGAAGCTTTCCTCCTGTCTTGGTCGCCGTGTTGTCTCCTGGCGTGGTCTTGACGGGGTTGTCATGTTATCCTCCTCCTCAACGGCATACATGTACACAAATTCTTCTGGTGGAGGGGGTGCGCTTGGTGTTGGAAGGCGGTCGAAGGTCCCATTCATCACATCCATGCCACTCTCCTGCTCCGGCGTCGGGGATACAGGGGCATGAACACCGAGCAAATTATGTATCCCCGCTATGTCAGTCTCTATCTTCTCCATCCGTCGATCCATCTTCTCCATCCGTTGATCCATCTTCTCCATCCATTGATCCATATTTAGCACGGTCTCTAAAAGCAGATCTATCTTTACCAGCATAGTAGAGTTCCTGGGGATTAGATACAATAATCCTTTCTCAAGTTAAAACACGCAACATCTCCTTTATTAAAGTACAGAAAGTCAAAACATTTATAGCACAACAGTATGGGTTAGTAAAAAAAATCCTTTATCATAAAATTTAAAACACGCAACATCTCCTTTATTAAAGTAGAGAAAGTCAAAACATTTACAGCACAACAGTAAAAAACGTATTTATTCATAAAATTTAAAACACGCAACATCTCCTTTATTAAAGTACAGAAAGTCAAAACATTTACAGTAGGATGGTGTACAGAACAGTCAGTCAGGCCTGCACAACTCCAGAGCTCGAGGGCCACAAACAGGACCGGTTTTATCCTGAAAACCGGGCCTGTTTGCGGCCCACGAGGACTGGAATTGTGCAGTTCTTATGTAGGTAAAAACATTTCTTTATTAATACAAGTTAAAAAAACGTAACAAGTCAAAAAATAATTCTTCTGGTGGAGGGGGTGCGCTTGGTGTTGGAAGGCGGTCGAAGGTCCCATTCATCACATCCATGCCACTCTCCTGCTCCGGCGTCGGGGATACAGGGGCATGAACACCGAGCAAATTATGTATCCCCGCTATGTCAGTCTCTATCTTCTCCATCCGTCGATCCATCTTCTCCATCCGTTGATCCATCTTCTCCATCCATTGATCCATATTTAGCACGGTCTCTAAAAGCAGATCTATCTTTACCAGCATAGTAGAGTTCCTGGGGATATCCACACTTAACCCATTCAGCATGCGGTCTAACGAGCTGGTTCATGTGCATGGCGTGCTGTGGACTTCTGGGTGGATGGGTGCTATGGAGGATGAGATGGGGGTTCCCTGGAGAGAAGCGGCAGTATCGTCGAAGAAGGATGGAGGAAGTCACCTGTGGATTTCCAGGAGAGAAGCGGCAGCGTCGTTGTCGAAGAGGGATGGAGAAAGCGACCTGTGGATTTCCGGGCAAAAAGCGGCAGAGTCGTCTAAGCGTAATGGAGAAAGTGACCCGTGGATTTCCAGGAGACCAGCGGCAGCGGCGTCGAAGAGCAGTGGCGAAGATGGGCTGTGGATTCCCGGGAGAGCAGCTTCAGAGTCGTCGAAGCATAATCGAGGAAGTGGCCTGCGGGTTCGATGGGTTGGCTGCCATTTGTTTTGCCTTGAGTGTAAATCACCGAATTTCTTCTTGACATAATAAGGCTTAATGCTGGTTAGCTGCTTCTGGCCTCATTGTGACATCAACCACCTTGTGCTATCATGCAGACGGAAAAAACAAACAACGCACGGGGACACCAACGGTAACTAACTCGTAAGTATATTTATACACTGGCGACACACTTTATTCGAGCTCGGCTAGTCCCACGAATTCGGGTATACCCGGGTGTATTGAGGTTTGTGACTGTTTTCTGCCCGAGTGCATTGAGTTATTTTCCAGGCAGGGATTGAAGCATTTTATTCCCGCTGGCTGCAATACTGCACAGTATATATATATACTGCATTACAATTCATGAATTTATGCCATCTGGTAGACACGCGAAGCATTGCAGCCTATTAAATCCTAATCATTATCATTTAACAGATCAGCCGCCCATCAGCCAGGCATGAACCCAGGCTGGGAAGGCAAATGCAACGGGGCTTGTCAGAGGTGAGGAGCGGCGCATTCCAGGTATCTGCCAGGTACATACTGGGTATTTGCTCGAATAAAGTGTGTCGCAGCAGTATAACTATATAATGCAGTATATCTATTATTGTTTATATTTCTGCATATTAATAGAACTATATAGTATAGATCCATCTAATTTTATAGTTATTTCGGTATATTTATATAACTAGAGTATATAATACAGTATATCTATTATTGTTTATATTGCTGCATATTAATAGAACTATATAGTATAGATCCATCTAATGTTATAGTTATTTCGGTATATTTATATAACTAGAGTATATAATACAGTATATCTGTTATTGTTTATATTTCTGCATATTAATAGAACTATATACAGTAGTATAGATCAATCTAATTTTATAGTTATTTCGGTATTACTAGAGTATATAATACAGTATATCTATTATTGTTTATATTGCTGCATATTAATAGAACTATATAGTATAGATCTATCTAATTTTATACTATTTTTACTGTAAATGATGTGCTGTACTTGTGGCCTACTGCACTGTAACTTACCGGATTGTTGTTTTTCTGTACACTGTAGGGAGACAACTCTTCTGTCGACAAAATAAGTGAAGAGAATGATGAGAAGAGTGCCTTAAGGGTCAAATACACTCTGCAGCAAAATCACAATCTCACTGTATCCGCGACCAGCATAAAGAAGATGAGACGCAGAATTGGATGGAAATATGGACGTGTGAGGTTAATACTGGACAGTATTGGAGGTTAAAGTGTTGTTTACGAAACTGTACTGTACCTATAAAATGATTCCTTGTCATTACAAAACGTACCCTATGATAAGGGACGTTAACAAGATTAAGAGAGTGGTCCAGGCCCAGGCATGGATCGACAGTGGAGATACTTTCCAGGATTGCATCTTCACTGACAAGTCTACTGTATCGCTGGAGAGATTTGCCACCTTGGCATTCCACAAAAAAGGTCGCATATCTATGAAGCCGTGTCCAAAACACGCAGTGAAGATGCATGTGTGGGGTGTCATCTCTAGGCGTGGACCAGGATGCATTGTCATTTTTGAAGGTAAAATAAGTCACACGCTTTTGCCTTATGCACTGTAATGTACTAGCTGTGCATTATTTTGAGCACTTTTCTTTTCTTTTTATAGGAATCATGAATAAAGCTTTTTTCCAAGATTAAATTGTGCCTGAGATTGTGGAATACATCACACGTGAGTTCCCAGATGGTCACCGTTTCTACCAGGACGACGATCCAAAGCACACCGCGTCAACAGCGCATATTCTTGAGCGCAATATCAACTGGGTGTAGACGCCAGCGGAGTAAGTGCGGTAACCGTGTCTCATTTTTTCCCACTGTTTTTACTGTGTACTGTATCTCTTTAACTAATTGTCCTTTTTTTCCCCCTCCAATGACAGATCGCCAGACTTCAATCCTATCAAAATGGTCTGGCATCAGCTGAAGGACCATAAACTAAAAGTCGTGAAACCCTCCAAAAAGGATGAGTTGGCACAAGGCATAATGAGTTTTTGGAACAATGTACTCACCGTGGAACGATGTAATAAATATATTGACCATATTGCGACTGTGTTGCCCATTGTGATAGAGCGTAGTGGGCAAGCATCAGGAAGGTAGTATGGTAGAGTACTGTACTGTAGTATTGTAAGTACAGTATGATACAGGTAAGTACAGTATGGCACAGATTTTTTCTTTCCTGAGAGAGCAGCACTAGCCATCTGGTTACAAAGTATTTAACAGTAGTCACAGTATACAGTAGTTCCAGTATAGACTAGTTTGACAGTACTAACTACATACTGTAGTCCAATATGGAGTAGCTATACAGTACACAATGCCATAATATGCACCTAACTGCACATTTTTTTTCTTTCCTGAGAGAGCAGCACTAGCCATCTGGTTGCAAAGTATTTAACAGTAGTTACAGTATACTGTAGACTAGTTTGACAGTACAAACTGCTTACAGTTAAGTGTACAGCAGGCCTGCACAACATACGGCCCGCGGGCCGCATGCGGCCCGTCTGGCCTCTCTGTGCGGCCCGCGATGACTCTGGCCGGGCGCCAGTTAATTAAATAAATTTAAAAAAAAAAAGTTTAAAAAAATGGCGGCGATTCATCCCTCCTCCTTCCCTCTCCCTCCCAGCCCCCTCCCTCTCCCTCTCCCTCCCAGCCCCCTCCCTCCCCTCCCGGCAGCCGTGTGTTTTTTTTTCTTCAATAACAGGCTGCCGGGGAGGTCAGAGCATGCCGGGGGGCGGGGCTTAGTACCGGGGAGAGAGGATGTGCTGAGCTGATCAAAGAGAGGTGTGTGTGTGTTGTGTGTGTGTGTGTGTGTGTGAGTGATCAATCTAAGAGAGGTGTGTGTGTGTGTGTGTGTGTGTGTGTGTGTGTGTGTGTGTGTGTGTGTGTGTGTGTGTGTGTGTGTGTGTGTGTGTGTGTGTGTGTGTGTGTGTGTGTGTGCGTGCGTGCGTGTGTGTGTGTGTGTGTGTGTGTATGGGAGAATGTGTGTGTATGGGAGAATGTGTGTGTATGGGAGAATGTGTGTGTATGGGAGAATGTGTGTGTGTGTGTGTGTGTGTGTGTGTGTGTGTGTGTGTGTGTGTGTGTGTGTGTGTGTGTGTGTGTGTGTGTGTGTGTGTGTGTGTGTGTGTGTGTGTGTGTGTGTGTGTGCGTGTGTGTGAAAAATGGGCTGGTGGGGGGGTGGGTGTGAAAAACAGGCTGGTGCGGGGGGTGGGCTGCTGACATGTGAGTGGGGGTTGGCTGCTGACATGTGAGGGGGGGCTGCTGACATGTGAGGGGGGGCTGATGACATGTGAGGGGGCTGGGCTGCTGACATGTGAGGGGGGGGGGCTGCTGACATGTGAGGGGGGGCTGCTGACATGTGAGGGGGGGGGGCTGGGCTGCTGACATGTGAGGGGCAGTGGGGGAAGTGATGTGAGGTGCAGGGGGGGAGAGAGTGATGTGAGGTGCAGGGGGGGAGAGAGTGATGTGAGGTGCAGGAGGGGAGAGAGTGATGTGAGGTGCATGGGGGGAGATACTGATTTGAGTTGCAGGGGGGGGAGAGAGTGATGTGAGTTGCAGGGGAGGGTGAGAGTGATGTGAGTTGCAGGGGGAGGGTGTGATGTGAGTTGCAGGGGGGGGAGAGTGTCATATTGAGGGGAGGGGGAAAGAGTGTCATATTGAGGGGAGGGGGAAAGAGTGTCATATTGAGGGGAGGGGGAGAGTCATATTGAGGGAAGAGAGACATGGGGGGATGCTGACTTGTGGGGGGGGATGCTGACATGGAATGGGCTGGGGGGATGTGGAGAGGGGTATTGTATGTTTGATGTGGAGAGGGGTATTGTGTGTTTTATGTGGAGGGGGGTATTGTGTGTTTGATGTGGAGGGGGGTATTGTGTGTTTGATGTTGAGGGGGGTATTGAGTGGGTGAGGGGGAGAGATGGGGGTATGAGAGATAGATGGGGAGTATCGTAAAGATTGATAGTGAGGGTTTCTGGGGGAGATATGAGGATGATGATGATGATGATGATGATGATGATGATGATGATGATGATGATGATGATGATGATGATGATGATGATGATGATGATGATGATGATGATGATGATGATGATGATGAAAGTTGCTGGAGGAGAGATGATGATGATGATGATGATTTAACCCGTGCGGCCCAAATTTTTTTCCTTGGAGCAGTTCGGCCCTTCTCACTTTACGATTTGGGCAGGCCTGGTGTACAGTATCTAAACTGCATCTAAACTGCAGTCATGATGTACACAAAACCTCCCCTCTCTCAATGAACTACTGTACACAAGAATGAGGAAGAAGATAAAGAAGGAAAAATGTATATTATAATATATATACAGTATATATAATTATATATTATATATTATTAATTAATATTATTATCAATGTGCATTATTCATGATTATCCACCGGCCCTCAATTTTCAACTGACAGAAGAACTGAATAAAGACTGCATTTTGTATTATTCATGATTATTTGTATATTTGTATTTTTTGTTCCTGATTAAAAAAAAAATATTTATTTTCATTCATGTTAATCATAGTCATTGACCCACCCCCCCTACACCAAAGAAAAAGAAAGAATGACAAAAAATAGTAACTTACTGCACCAAAAACATGAATCAGATTATGTTTTTTTTTAACTCTCAATTTCACAGTGCTGTGCAAATCAGATTTACACATCAAATTCGAGAAGGGATTATCACAAGCGTTACCGTAAACAAAGCCTCAAAAGGTTGGGGGGGTGGATGGGTGAGTCATGCGCAGTAATCATCAGATAGCTCCCTTCCCAAAGAGGATTACAGAGAGGTGACTCAAAGCGAACAATAGGAAACTTAATGAATTGTAGGCACGCAGGCGCAGAGAGGTGATGCTCGGCTAGGGACGAACGATTAAAAACACAATCACAAGCTTTAGAAAAGGAATGGCTCTGGAGAGATGTCGATAAGAGGTTCAAATCCTTGAGCGATTGTGTGTGCATGGGGGAGGGGGATACAGGGGGGATACAGAGTACAGCTGCATGAAGGATTAGCTGTACTGTAGTTCAAAGATATGACATATTTTCAACAGACAGGTCAGAATAATAATTTGATCCCCACACCCCCAAATACAGAAAAAGCACACAAATAAACCATGTGCAGTCAAACGCACAGTGTCGCAGTCCAAAGCTACAGCACAGATTGAATATCGTAATATCAAGATGGTTTAGGCAGGCTTGTGGAGAAAATAAAAATAAAAAATGACGAGAAAAAAAAAATATTTTTTTTTTTTGGTCACTCACTCTTGAACTTCGCAAGCAAGCAGTGGTGAAGTTATAGACGCATGCGCAGTAATCACCAGCTATCAAGCAGGAATGTGATTGAAACCAGAAAGACACACATTCAAAGGAATGGTATGGGAGAGGTGTACTGTACTGTAGATAAGATAAGAAGTTAAAATACTACAGTGCAGTAAATTAGCCTGTGTATGCGGGGGCGAGTGAGGGGAGAGCGCTGTATATGCCGAAATGTGATACTGTTACAGTATGCGTTTCAACAATGTTCAATGCACTGCACATGCATGTATAAATATGCAAATTTACAATTAGTGCGCGCACACGCAGGCTGTGTACTGACGTACTGTAGGTTGAACAGCTACAGTAAAGTAAGAGACTTTGAAGACAACAGCTCGCTAACGCCCCCCTGAGTTTTTAGACGGTATTGCAGTATTGCACACAGCGCTAATAAAATGCTAATATTACGAGCGCTAAAATACCGGAACATATTTCAGAAAAATAAATAAATAATTCATCTGCCCGCGGTTATCAGAGTTGCGCCGATACGGCCGCATTAGGATAAAGGCGGCCATAGCTGTAGTTGTCATACAGGGAAATAGGGATTACAATCCAGGTTTTATGTTTTCAGTGCTGTAGAAATTATATCATTGTCACGCTTGATCTATGTCTTTAAAATTTCAGAAATCACAATCCACCCTTCCTTAACTTTTTCTTTTTCTCCAGCACCTTTTTTTTAGTGATAGACTTCTCTACAGTATATCGCTATACAAATGTAATATAATTCAATATTACTGGAACTGTACTACAAGAAAGGTAAAGCCATGGCACATTTCATGCTTTACAACTGTGGCTGCATAAAGCTTTAACTCTGGAAATCTTGCTTGATTTATCATTCTCAGCACAAATATTCCTAAAAAGAGCATCAGAGACGTTAACATAGCAATATTTATAAATATTATATTTAATTATCTTACTGTACTTTAAGTGGAATCGATTGTCACGGTAGACCAGGTCTTACCAACACATTAATACCGGGATTCTGGATTGAGCACACAAATGGGTGTGACAGGGTGAATGAACGTCACCAGCCATATACCTGGCAAACCTATGTTTAGGCTTGCAGTGCAGCAGTGACGTGGTTAAGTTTCAGTTGAGAAGGGCTGCTTAATTAGTTTGACCCCAGCTGCATAATCAAGGTGTTTTAAAACCCCCAGGCTATACACACATGCAAGCTAGCTGGTCAGGAGACAGGACTGAAATACTGAAGAGATTACTGCTATAAGGTCTGTTTTGCAAAGTACATGTGTGATGAACTGTCGGTGTCCTGCATGCTGAAGAGAAGCTGCCTCTTTTTCTATGCTGAAGAGAAGCTATTTTGTTTTTGTCTGCTGAAGAGAAGCTATTTTGTTTTGTGTGCTGTATGTTTTGAAGGCTCAATAAAGAAAGCCTTATCAAGAGAACCCGCGTGTGTGGTTGCATGTACCCTGCAACATATGGTGTCAGAAGTGCCGGGATTTTAGAGGCCCCTGCAGTTGAAGGGCCACACACACACACAAAAATGAGAAAAATTGAAGAATTTTTAAAAGAGTTTCTGTGCGAGCAGACTAGACAGCAGGGACTGTTAATGCAGGAGCAGACCAAACAGCAGGGACTGTTAATGCAGGAGCAGGCCCAACTACTATTGCAGCAGCAAACCCAGCTCCTAACCCAACAGCAGGCAGCACAGGATGAGCGGATGGCTTAGCTGCTGACCCAATTCCAGGGGTCTGCCAGTCCAGAACTTGCGAACAACCCCCGGTCCTCCTGTGGAAAATGGCTCCGAACGACGATCCAGAGGCTTTTCTACTGACATTTGAAAGGGTTGCCGAAGCACAGGGCTGGGCTGCAGATTGCTGGGCAATTGCTTAGGCCCCGCTCCTCAGGGCGTCTGGATAGAAAAGTTCTTCTTAGTGATAAAAAGAAAACTGGATCAAATAAAAATTTTGAATTTTCTTTTTTGACAAATTACAATAGATAATCAAAATTATACGTAAGCATTGGCACATTGTCAAAAACAATCCTATATTAGGAGAGATAGTCCCTGAAAAACCTACTGTAATCTTTAAGAAAGCTAAGGTACTTAAGAACAAACTAGCACCTAGTGCACTACCCAAGATTATAAAGGAAGTAAATAGATGGTTAACTCAAACCAAAGGATTTTTTGGTAGTACCACTTGTACGGCATGTAAGCATAGGTCCGAAGATAAATTTGGGTTCGTCTCAAACATCTCTGGACAAAGATTTCAAATTAAACAACTTCTAACTTGTAAGTCAGATCATGTCGTATATCTTATACATTGCCCATGTGGGCTACAATATGTGGGTCAGACAACTAGACCTGTTAAAACGCGTATCCTCGAGCATATTGGAAATGTGAGAAGAGGTATAGTATTACCACTCATTTTCAGTCTAACCACTTTATTCAAAAACATCAGGGGATACATCAGGTCTTAAGTTTACAGTAATAGTACAGGTGTTACCACACTGGAGAGGTGGAGACAGAAGTATTGCCCTGAAAGAGAGAAAGTTTTTGGACTTTCACGCTTAAATCTCTTGCACCTTTGGGGTTAAATGTAGACTTTGAAATAAGTGCTTTTCTTTAAACCTTCATAACTATATTATTGAGTCTTTTATTAGATGGGACATGTAAAGGACCGTATATATTGCACAAATAGTTGGTATGAAAGTTTGAATAAAAATACAAATAAGATACAGTATACAAATGGTTTATATATATATTGTTTATTATGATTAAGTCATGTACTAATTCTGTGTTCTCTCTTGCATTTTTTGAGATTCATCAATCGTCTTTTTCCTGGTTCTCTACCCATAAGATCAGGGTTATATCTAGCGATTTATGTGTTTTATGTTGAATATACAGTAGATTTGTATTATTTAATTTATTTAATACTTCTATAATTTCAATACATTTTAGTAATGATCTTTTCCTAATGTTGTAAAGTAGGATCAAGCGAGATATTCTAATTTTATTTCTATTTTATTTTAAATAAAATGTATAAAGTTTAATTTTTTTAAATGAAATGTATAAAATCTGTATTAGGTTAATCCTATGATAGGGAGGTTTTTTTTAACCGCCTCCCCATTAGTATAGATGTCATTATCCTTTGACCAATAGGAGGAAAGGTCATTGGTAATTTAGAGGGTATATATTCTATCCTTGTAAGGGTTAATGCTCTCCTGATGAAGCCATCACTAAGAACGGCGAAACGCGTAGAGCGTGACCCTCAGTGTGCTATCTGGAGTGAAAAAGTCTGCCTGGAGGTCCTGTGACATCCACTTCGATCGGCAGAGGAACCGGAAGTGACGTAGCGGCTCCCAAGCAGAGGTGCAGGACGGAGACCACTGGACGCAGCGGCGGTGTGACGGGATTCCGAGAACGCGACTCGGCTACCATCTGTACCCATATACCCATGCTGTGACCAATTTGGAATCCTGTAAGCCTTCATTTTTACCAGTGTTGGATAAATCGCTTTGGTATTTTTATCTGGGCTCTGTGTTTCTCTTTTGATATTCACACTACCTCCTATTTTTGCTCCTAATTTTGCAATTTTTGCTATCTGGATATTTTCTGTTGGACATTTACTGACATTGTCTAGGGTGTCTCTTTTGCTAATTTAAGAGCTTTGATACTACTGTGTTTTGTTTTAACATAACTGCACTATGGTAGTTTTATATATTTTTTTCTAGGTAATTTCGCTCCCCTGGTTTTTCCTTTTATGCACATATCAGGGCCTCCCAGCAGATCAGACAATGGACTACCAACAAGTAAAAGCTGCTATACTGATCGCTTAGGTCTGAACCCAGAGACCTACTGGCAGCAGTTCCGTAACCTGAAGTACACCGCTAAGATGAGACCCAGGGTCCTCGCTCAGCGGTTATTGGATTTGTGTACTCGCTGGATAAAACCCGAGGAGCGCACTAAGGAGGCAATTCTTGAGCAAGTGGTTTTGGAACAATTCCTATAGATAATACCCCCTTCCGCACACTCGTGGGTAAAACGCCATGCTGCTGAAACCCTAGCTTTGGCGGTCCGACTCGTTGAGAACTTCCTTGGGGCCGAGGATCAGGCGAGTGCCCTGGATCCGATGGATCCAACTTCACCAGCACTTGCGGAGAGCCAAAGAGGGAGATGTTTGTTCATGGTTTCTTTTTACCTAGCTGCACTCCAAAAATTAGAGTGCTAGCTCTTTCCAAACGCAAGTTATCCACTTGATAACGGGCTCTGTTGATGTGGGCTGCGGTTCAACCTATACTCGGTCTGGGTTACAAGCCGGCATACAATGTATCCATGCTGGCTCTGATCGGCAACTGCAGACAAGCGCCACTACTCCAACTCAAGTGGATAACGAGACGGCAGGATACTATGTATCAAGAAGGCACTTCAGTTAAACCGCAGACCACTTATTCAATTGACTTTGCGGTTTCAACGTCTGTGGTCTGAAACTGATACCTATCTTGAAAGCAGCTACTTAATCACGGACACACTTCTTCAATCAGTGCTTGGTTCAGCACTAGAAGCTCCCCCTTCTGTCACAAATTCAGTTAGCACATTTTCATTCATTCAGTGTAACTGCAGCTACAGTAGCTTCTTAGCTGCAAACCAGGGACGAAAAAGATAGTGTAGGGGAAAACATGATATTATGGGGATAATACATTTTAACCCCTTTCAGCCCCAACAGTCTGCAAAACAGGGAATATAACGGTAGTGTAGGGGAAAACATGGTATTATAGGGACAATACATTTTAACCCCTTCACTACAAACAGGGCTCAGGGTTAACCAGCCATACAGAAGACTTTTTTTATTGGCCTGGTTAACCCTCCCATGCCACATCGATGTTTAAAACATTTGCTTTTTTTTATCTTTAATAATCATTGGAACTTCACACTCTTATTTGAATACAGTTTCAAAATCTTTGTTCAGTTTTTACTAGCTGTATTTAGTTTTCAATTAAAAGATACACAAATCATTTGTCACATCATCAATAACCTATTGGATTAATTATCAAAGCTTTTTTGTAGGATATTTTCCTTTTAATTTTTATTGCTATTTTCTGTATGATAAGTCTAAAGTTTATCTAGTCAAGGTACCACTATGGACACAAAGTTTGACTTAATACACTCTAGTATATATTTTTTTAGCACAGTTTTCCCATGTTTTTAAAGATACAGAGATTTGTTTTCATTATTCGTTTTTTAACTTCTGCTTGAATCAGGGAACACAGAGTTATAGCAAAGAGAGAATCTGTCCTGTGCTCTGGCCATGTAAACCAGCACACTGTGGTGTCAAATCAGTAACTTAGAATGGAGCAGGGATGTGTAAACGGACAAGAAAATAGGTCAGAACTGGGAAGGGAAACCTTACCTATATAAGCTCTTACTTGAGACCTCGGTCCTGCTTCCTCTGTGCTCCGGTTCCAGGCGTGCAGCCTTCTGTGTGTACAGCATGGAAGGAAGAAATCCAGCGCCACAGCCTGTGACAAAATCCAAAGGCACTTCCGGGTTGTAGAAAAAACTTTATTGGCACCTCACAAAACACACGGCCACACCACAATCTCAGCGCTCCATCTTGGATTGGGGAGATGTGGTCTGAGCCTGCTTATTTAAAGTAAAAAAGCCCGTGAAAACGGGCTTGCTTATTAACCCCTGATGAACAGAAAATATATATCTTCTCTAATACACAACTATACTTATGAACAAACATGTCTCTTATGTATAATTAGCATGTAACTATTATATATGTGATCACATGTAATTTGTGTCACTCTTAATGTCTGATACTTTGTAGTGTGATGAAAGAAAAAGAGAGGAGAAAGGGGAAGGGAGGGAGGGGGGGGGGGAAACGGAGGAAGAACAACAGAAAAGAGGAAAAAATATATAAACATAGTGAAACATAAATAAATAATGCTAAACTCTAATGCCAATGATTAAACAATAAAAAATAAAAATTAAAGCTTAGTTATGAATGATAAGGTAAGATCTCAAAAAATCACTAAAAATATGCACATCTCAGAGGAAACAACGCAGGTCCCATTTAGTATTTAGTCCATTGGGTTGCAGTGTTTGAAGCGTGAAGATCCAGTGTGCTTCACACTGATGTAAAAGTTTAATGCGATCCCTACCCCTTGCGGGTAATGGGATATGTTCTAATGCTATACACTGTAATGATCCCACTGAACCCAATGGACAAGTATTGAAATGGATGGATACTGGGTGCAGCATGTCTTTATTCCGTATGAGCCTCAAATGCTCAAGAATATGTATCTTGAGAATTGTACTTGTGAGACCTACATACTGTTTGCTGCATTTGCATTTCAATACATAAAGAACAAATTCTGTTTGACATGTAATAAATGATTTAATTTTGATCCTGCGTGTCTCATCTCTGTTTGAAAAGTGGATTTAGTCATGTTAGGACATATTTTACATCGTCCGCAATTATATGAGCTTAATAGTTTAGGAAACAGGGAAAACCAATTACCAGTTGACTTATTTGGACGTAACATGCTAGGTGCTAATGTAGTCCCTATAGTAGTTGCCTTACGGAATACTATGCGAGGGCCAGAGCACACTATGTTATGGATCAGGCGATCTAGAGACAATGTATCCCAATGTTTCCAGATAATGGATTTAATTGCCCCTGCTGCTTGTTAGTGACAAAGTATGGTGCATCTGTGCTCTCTGCAGGACATTTCTGTCTGGATTGACTCATATTCATATTTATCAACGATTCTCTATCAGCAGAAAGAGCTAAATCAAAGGCCTGATATAGATCTTTGGCTGTATATCCTCTTGAAAGGAACCTCCCCTTCATCTCCTCCGCCCTCCGAACAAAGTCCTCCATCGAGGAACAATTCCTGCGTAAACGCAAGAACTGTCCTCTTGGGATTCCTTTGATCAGAGGGCGGGAATGACAGCTTTTTGCATGTAACAAAGAGTTTCTGGCATTCTCTTTTCTGAAAATGTCAGATTGAATTTTATTCTTGATATCTATGAAGAGATCAAGATCTAAAAATTGTATATGTTGCATATCATAACTATGTGTAAATCTGAGATTTAATTGATTATCTGCCAGATACTCAAAAAATGTAATGAGATCATCTTCCCCATCACTCTAGATCAACAGAAGATCATCAATATTGCTATATGATGCCTAAAGGGTTAGAATCTCCAAACACAGAGTTATATAATACATGTAGGAATAAATGTCAGTAACACATTCCTAAAAAAGTATATTATTGATCTAATTTTTAAATTAGATGAGTTTGTTATAATATTTTGTAATATGCCAATAGTAACATTGCCATATACAATTAAGACGTAATTTTAGGTACTATTACATTTAACATTTTGTATTTGTTCAATAATCTATGTATTTAAGTACATTTGGATAAATGCAGAAAATATAATTAAAGGAATTTACTTGTTACGGCCAGTAGCAGGAACCATTATTTTGGAATTGAAATGATTTTGTGGACAGCTGCTCAAACTGTGGTGACACTAATATTTTTAAAGATCTCTACATTAGCCTAAAACCATATTTAGGGATCAGATGCTTGGATTATGTTAGGCCAAGAAAACCAAAAACAACATACAAGAGGATGATTATTTTTTTAACAGTAGTATCATCCATTGTTTTTTGTTATACTAAAAAACAACATTGCTACTAATGTATTGATGAAAATGAATGGGAGAATTAAATGTCCATGTTCTGTCTTTATTTTAGAACACTATGGTCCTTTTTATGTAAAGTGTAATTCAGATGGAATCTTTGGTTTGAGGAATCTCTCTTTTCTTGTCCTGTATGGCCTCTTCCCCACACCACAGGCATTGTTACTTTTTCCAGCGGTTTGCCCGTAATTTGAAAGAGGGCAGAAAAATGAAATTTAGCGTTGGCTGCAATACCGGCCACAAATGTTGAAAATCGGGTGGCGGAGACCAACATTGATGCCAGAGGTGTAGATGCTCAAGTTGACCATGTTGTTGGGATGCAGGTACATCTCGCTGATTCAGTTGTTTGGTCCCTGCTGCTGATAATAATATTGGATCATAAATCTCGAATAGAGTTGCCATCTTATCTGTCCCTACTTTAATAGCAGAAAATATAATGTTTTCAAAACTAACATCTGGTCTTTTGCTAAAAGGAGTTGCCATCATATCACATACTGTACTCTCATATGCAACACTCAGAAGTGAAGTCAATGTAAAATATATTCTAGGTTCTAATAAAATGAGAAACACAGACATTATTGTAGATACTGTATGTAAAGTGTTGACAGAATAAGGTCATTAAACAAAGGTAATACATACTCTAGACACCTGTTTTAAGACATTGAGCCACACTGCTCTGTAGCATTCAATTTCCCCTATAGACAAAGACATTCACTTTGACATTTGTCAGACTTACACTGAACTGCAACCACACAATTAATAATTGCGTCTTACCTCTAAATAAATCAGACAGAGCAGGGACAACCCGCCATGAGGAAGTGCAGAGGAAGTGCAAATTCAAACATGGCCAGCCAAGGGGCTGCCTACAGAGCATCACTGGAGGCTTTGTCCTGAACCAGAGACTTGTAGCACAGATGATGTGCTACTGCATGAAAGCCCCATTAACTTTAATTAGGCTTTTCCTGCAATAGCAGGTCATCTGAGCTAATCACATTACAGAATAAGGGCCTATTTGTTTATTTTTCATTCTAAAAATCTTAATACTGTATATCTCTTTGCATTATATATTAGACAAAATGTGGAAATATTGTTCACCCAGTCATACATGTGTTAAATAGTAATTCTGCTAGAATTTGACTTATTGCTCAGAGGTGATTATTACTATTATTGTGTCTATGTGTGTGTGTGTCCTCCCTTCTGTTCAATCAACCGGTGAAACGCATTCCAATAATGTCCTTCTGTTAGCCTATATTGACCAATAACATACATTATATCTACAAATAGTGTACAGGAATCAATGGGGTGATAAATTACATATTTTCTTTTGGACATTTTTAGCAATCCAAGTGTTACTGAAAAAAGGATATATTTACCAACTTTGTAAAAACACATCTTAAAGTAAATTGTCAGAAAAGATCACTGCAAAAGCATTAAGAACTGCTGAAGAGGAAAACTAAAAGTGAATTTGGATAAGGCTATTTAGGAAGCTAACATAAATAGTTATATCCAGAGTTTATGCTCAGGCTTTAAATCAATGAATAACTACAGATGTGTTAAGTTTCTTAAACCGAAAACAAACATTACAATAAAATAACAAAAGTAGTAGAGTTCATTTTACATATAAAATGCTCAAATTAAAGTGCAACTAAAATTCCTGTGATAATGCTGTGTTATTAGTGGAAGTGACAGTTCTTAAAGACTATCATAAAAAATATAGTCACGGTAGATCAGGTCTTTTAACACATTTATATTTAAGGGATCAGTCACATGGCAAAACAAGTTTAAGAAAAAAGTGACAATAGCGCTCTAACAAACCCAAATATAAAATATAACCACTTGTATGTGAATAATAAACAATAATAATAATGATATTCGTGCCTAAATAACAATATATTGAATAAAGGACTTAGAAACAGACTACAACCCTTGAAAAAGACTGTTCCACTCATCTTGCATCAGATGATCTTCCAAAAAATCAGGGGAGCGTGTCTCGTAACCATAAAAATAAAGAAAACATTACATAGTGCAATAATGTTTTAAATCAGTTATTTGGTGCAAAAAGGTCAAAATTGACTACTCACATTGAAGTAATCAAAATCAAGCAGCCATCCAAATTAAGGGGTGTATGCACCCTGTGTAAATGCAGCAGCCACCAGCCAACAACCTCCAAAGGAAAAAAGAAGAGACCATATAGTGCAGATGGTAATATATTCAAATAGGGAATACAAAAATGAAGGCTTACACTTAGTATGATCAAGGTAGGCAGTAATAGATTGCAGATAACGGGTGCTCAGTCGGTCGCGATCCCCTGAGTTCCTCGATCTCCTCCGCCTCAACCGGAAACACTCGCATCCACGCCGGGGCTTCCGTCACGTCCGGTGCAACGAGAACCGCCGGGTCTGATGGTAAGGGTGGATCCTCAGTGTTCTTTCTCTTCGTTGTTAGTGGGCTGAAACACTCTACGTGTTTCGCCGTTATTGCTTACGGCTATATACTGACCAGTGACATCTCTCTAAGCAATAGAGACTCCTGGACTTCTGCGCATTAACCTTGATTTATTTTTGTCCCATCGGGAAAGGATGTTATTTTTTCGTATTTGTGGATTTATTTTTTTCTGATTTTTTTGTGTTTATTTTTGTGCCATCGGGCATGGATTGTTTTTTCTGGTTTTGCTTAATTTTAATGGAAGTTGAGGATCATTCCTTCGGGTCAAGTGAGTATCATTGCTTCGGGTCAAGTGAGAATAATAGTGAGAATAATTGCTTCTTGGCAAGTTAGGATCATTGCTTCTTGTCAAGTGAGGATCATTGCTTGGTGGGTCAAGTCATTGCTTCATGGGCCAAAAGGTGATTGGTGCCCCAGGTGAATGAGGAGGATTAGCTTTCATCCCAGCAAGGGTAAGAAACACATTTATTGACTATAGGGTGCCTATTTTGTACCAATATGGCTAACTGTGCCCCCATTAAGGACAGGTCTACAGTGACAATAAATGGATATCATGGATAGTGTTTAATTAATATAAAAAAAATCTAATTAAAAAGTTTGAAAATTGTAATAGTTTTTTAGACTTCAATCGACATCTTCTGGCTGTTGGTTTGACAGCTTGGATTATATAAATTAATTGTGGGATTATTTACTGTATCCTATTAATAAACAAAAATATTAAATGCTTAAAGTACAGTACGCAAATGTGTGGTCTATGGAACGCATATGCAGGTCTTTCAATGTATTTAAATAGCAAAGAGTCCCATATATATTGTCCGTATATAATAATATATTATCACTTAACACCTTAATCACCTTATCGGTTAATAACCGCAAATGTAATTAAGGGTTTAAGCCATCTGGCCACGATACCCACCCATCACCAATTCATTTGTACAGTGGCTTCATCATGCCTATATATATATATATATATATATACAGCTCAACCCCGTTATAGTGCGATCCACTATAACGCGGATCCGCATATAACGCGATTTGAGCATGGACCCTGAATTTAAAAAAAAAATTGAATTTCTGGGGGGACATCTGACTGTGATGCACCGGTAGCAGTGAGGTCTGATGTACTGAAGTAAACATTTGGCGAGCAGCTACTTGTTGGCGCATGGGTTTACCCATACAATGCTTATTTTGCATTGACAAATTGTGAGTGTGCATTTGTCTTGTGATTTTTTATTAAAATTTTGTTACCAGATTTTACACATGGATCGGGCGCTTTTTCTCTTGTTTCTCCAATAGAATTTGCTGAGCGGTTGCTGAACCCAAAGAAGAAGCAGCCTGGCCGTTGTAATCTCCATACAAAATCATCAACTTTTTTTTGTGGAAAACACATATATATTTTTTTAGTAAAATTTTTACACGTTTTTTTTTTTTTTTAATTTTACATTTTTTAACATTTTCATTTTTTGGTTAATACATTTCACCCAATCATATTATAGTTTGATAATCATATTTTTCAGTGTTTTTTGCAATAATAGTTCATCATTCATCATTTTTTATTCAATATATTTTTTAACACACAACAATTATACATATACAATTTTTACATTTTTTATATTTTACACACACTCACCATCAATACTTATGACTACCAGCTGAGTTCCTATATATATATATTTTATAATAATACATTTTTACAATTGTTCTATACGGGTTATCTGTGCTAACATTTGTTGTGGTTTGTTTGTTGTCAGGAGTTTACTGTGGGGCTAGTACACACCCAGGTGCTGTGGAATCTTTCAATATATATATATATATATATATATAAATATATGTATATATATATATATATATATATATATATATATATATATATATATATATATATATATATATATATATATATATATATATATATATATATATATATATATATTCAAAAAACAAGAAATGGAACTGAAAGACTCAATTTTATACATCAAATATAATAAAAAATAGTCAGAATTAAATGTAAGTGTAATAGACCAAACCTTGCTAGTAGCTAGAAATGTCTAAATTATATTAAATAAGGAAGGCACCTAAATCAACATCCACATTGAGACTTAGGGCCTCATGCAGTAAGCCCCGATACAAAATTTTCGGCACGAATTGCGAAAATGTTTTTTTTGGGCGATTTGCCCTCGCAGTATTCAGTAAGGGCCGAATCCTTCCGATCCCTGCTGAAGCACTGCGAAAGCAAAGCTGCCGATGAGCTGTGGCGATACAGCCTGGCTCCCGATAAGGCTCCCGATAAGCCTTTGGTGCCGATAGATGTTTGCAGCTGAGAGAGACAAGCCGCTCTCTCAGCGCAAACTTCGGCACCAAAAAAAGTATTTAAAAACAACTTTTATTTATACTCTACATGTGCAGGGGGTCTTCGGAGCTGAACCGCGTTGGTTTGAGGTCCGGGGACCCCCTGCCCCCCGAGATACAGGCCCCTTTATGAGGTGCCGGTATCCCTCGGCGTTTAAAGGTCCCGATCACGTGACCGCGGCCTGTAAACAAACCAGAGGGATACCGGCACCCCATAAAGGGGCCTGTATCTCGGGGGGCAGGGGGTCCCCGGACCTCAAACCAACGCTGTTCTGCTCCGGAGACCCTCTGCACATGTATAGTATAAATAAAACACACACACATCAATAAAGACTCGTTCCTTACCTTGGCGGCTATGTGCAACGGTAATGAAGCAGCATGAATGTCTTTTTAATTATACTGTACAGTGAGCAGGGGGTCCCCTGAGCTGAACCGCATTGCTTTGTGGACCAGGGACCCCCTGCTTCCCGAGTTACAGGCCCCGGTATGTGTCATCGGGTGGCAGTGTCGCCGCCATGTTTATAGCGTCCCCGCAATAAACATGGCGTCCACACTGTAACCGATGGCCCAAACCGGGGCCTGTAACTCGGGAGGCAGGGGGTCTCTGAGCCACAAATAAATGCGCTTCAGCTCAGAGGGCCTCCTGCTTCCGCACAATATTATTAAAATACATTAATGCTGCTTCATTACCATAGCGGATAGCCGCTAAGGCAATGAAGGGGTTAACGCATAGTAGCATGTTTATTGGGGACAATGGTAAGCCAGCCAATCAGAGCGTGGGAACTCCATCCCTACTCTGATTGGTTCAAGTACCATGTGAGTCCGGCCATGTGTCATTTCATGACGTTTTCTTAAAGGCAATAGCAGCAAAGCCATTCTGATTGGCTGTGCTGGCATTGCCTTTAAGTGACGTCATCAATTTTTTTACATCGGCCAAAACACATGGTTTTCACGGCCCAATCAGGGCCGTGGGAACCATATGACGACAAATGTGACGTCATAGGCCTATAAAAGCCTATGTCGTCTCATTTTGAAGGCAGATGCCGAGGAGGACGGACCTCCTCCTGAAGATTGAAGACCAGGGCGTGGCACCGGATGTCAAGAAGACCCCGGAACAAGGTATTGTAATACAGATTCACTAAGAATAAAACTAGTACAACCCTTGATTGTCATGTTTTATTATTTTAATGTTTAATTTGTTTTTTTCTTTTCTTTTATGGGTTCCTGTTCCTGGATCGTGTCGTGGATTGTTTCTTGGATTTCTTCGTGGCTTGCTTCCTGGATTGGTTCCTGCACTTGTTCTTGGATTGGTTCCTGGATGGTGTCGTGGATTTGTTCCTGGATGGTGTCGTGGATTTGTTCCTGGATGGTGTCGTGGATGGTGTCGTGGATTGGTTCGTGAGTAAGCTGATCAACGGGAGTCGGTGGGGGCAAGTAATGGTAAGTTAAATAAAGAAATGTACTTAATGTAACTGTTTTTTGTGTTGCTTTTTCATGTTTTCATTTTTTATAATGCATATCATTTCTTCCCACTGTATGTATGTCTGTATGTATGTGTACAGATATATATACAGGGTAAGAAATGATAGTGTTGTTAAAGCTTCTAATTCTGTATTGTTAATCATTGTGGCTATGCATTGATGTGTGCTAAATGTATTTTATTTTTAGACAGATGTAAGTTTTGGGCTTCCAGGCCGTACAATAGGATATGGAAAGCCTTGCTTTAGTATATTGTATTTGTTGGTGTACTTTTTTCTATGTTTTGAAGTGGTTCTCTGTTAGGATAGCTTTAGTTCATTGTGTAATTGGTATGGATGGTATTTTAATTGTTTAGGGATGTAATTGATGTGTGGTAATTCATTGATGGTGAGTTTATTGTATTAAATAATATACTTCTTGTGATGTATGGCGATTTGAGTGGCATTATTGTATTGTTAACATTGATTTGCAGCGTGTACATGCAGTTTACATGTTATGCTACATGTATACACTGTAAATGCAATGTTTTATGAGGCATGTGAGCCTACAGATGGAATGATTAAATGGAATTTGGTTAGGCAATTGGTTTTTATTTCACTGAAGATGTTATGCATAACTGTTGTAGGCATTGCAGGATGGCTTCACCCCTTAATTACCTTTCAGGTTAGTACCCGATAAGGTGATTAAGGGGTTCAGTGTTATGTTAATGATATTGAAATGTTGTGGCTATTTCTAATGTTGGCAACGGACCCCAAGGATGATGCTGGCGACGGAGACTTCTTATTGATGAGGTTAGTACAATTTTATTTACATTTTAACGTTATTGAATGTGTTTAATAATGGCCAAATAATGTATTATCCCTATGTGGGTGTCTGGCTGAAAAATGAGACGACATAGAGTTTTATAGGCCTATGACATCACATTTTGTCATATGGTTCCCACGGTCCTGATTGGGCCATGAAAACAATGTGATTTTGCAAAAAAAAAAATTGATAATGTCATTGAAAGGAAATGAAGCCAGCCAAACAGAATGGCCGTGCTTCATTTGCCTTTAAGATGACGTCATCCAAACCAAGATGGCCACCGTCGCATAGTACTTGAACCAATCAGAGCGTGGGAACTAAATCCCACTTTTGATTGGCAGTAGTAGACCATGTGACAGAGGTTTGGGGGGGAAAGGATGTGACGTCATGCAAAGGAAGTCACATGGTACTTTAGCTAATTAGATTGGGGATTTAGTTCCCATGCTCTGATTGGCTCAAGTACCATGTGATTCCCTTTGGATAATGTCACATCCTCCCCCCCCCAAACCTCTGTCACATGGTCTACTACTGTCAATCAGAAGGGGTATTTAGAGCCCAGTTGGAGAGGGGGAGACATTATCAATAGAATATCTAACTGGAGACAAAATGGATCCATTGATTAATCATTTATAACAAATGGACATAACACCGATATTAATTTGGGAGCTTTTCTCCAGAATTGATTTTTGTCTCCCTATCTATTACAATTGGTTCTCTATTCATTTATTGTAAATTTATTTGTTGGCATTTTATATTTTTATGGATTTATGTATAGGCCATTTCAATTGATATTATAAATATGATTACTGTATACTATTTACTACTAGAAACACACTTTTTATATCATGTTTTATTCTAATTTATTTTTAGTGGCACATTAGGTTTAATAGAGGTCAAAGCGTAATGCTAAGACCAAAACCAGGAGAAGAGTAATGAGGAATAATGAAAGGTACTTGAATAGGGACGCCCAAATAAATGCTTGATTGAAGACAGGTACTAGGTATGTATTCCTAGATAGTGAACTCCCCACCCATGTACATTGGCGACACACTTTATTCGAGCTCGGCTAGTCCCACGAATTCGGGTATTCCCGGGTGTATTGAGGTTTGTGACTGTTTTCTGCCCGAGTGCATTGAGTTATTTTCCGGCAGGGATTGAAGCATTTTATTCCCGCTGGCTGCAATACTGCACAGTACATATATATATACTGCATTACAATTCATGAATTTATGCCATCTGGTAGACACGCGAAGCATTGCAGCCTATTAAATCCTAATCATTATCATTTAACAGATCAGCCGCCCATCAGCCAGGCATGAACCCAGGCTGGGAAGGCAAATGCAACGGGGCTTGTCAGAGGTGAGGAGCGGCGCATTCCAGGTATCTGCCAGGTACATACCGGGTATTTGCTCGAATAAAGTGTGTCGGTGCAGTAGGTAAGTAACACAACCACACCAGGAATCATAAACATTTAAAGTACCCTAGAAAGTACCTAAAGTCCTGAGATCCATAATTAGGAAAACATGTAGCAAGCAAGTTACTCACTTATGAAGCTGCAGCGTCCATTTAACCTGAAGTGGGGGTCCTCACGTGTGCATCCGTCCGGTGAGTCAATGTAACAAAAAGGAGGAGAGGAGGCAGAAAGCCCTACCAATGTTTCACGCTACACAGAGCGCTTTGTCAAGGTACCTTTGTCAAGGTACAAATCATTTGTCAAGGTACAAAGCAACAATCATTTATTTGTTGGATACCTGTTGTAGTGCTCTGCCTCCTCTCCTCCTTTTTGGCACTTTAGGTTTAATTAACCTTTTCCTTTTTTATCTTATTTTAACAAGTTATTTATATATATTATTGTTTATTAAAATATTTTTTATTGTAATTTAATTTAGAAAACTTGCTGTCATAAATTAACTGTTTACACCTTTAATTTATTCATGGAATACCTATTGGAGGGTTTTTTAGACGAAACTGATTGGATGTCTAAAATTTCTTAATTAACCTATCATTGCATAGACACAGGTATAAATTAAGTGTATGTATTAACATCATTAAACCCCTGAAGAAGTCTATGTTTTAGATGAAACACACAGGGTTAATAGCAGGAGATATATTTACTGTTTGTATTTATTCCCTGTCTGATCCTTTCTTTTAATACACTCTCTAAATCAATTTGTGTCCAGTAATCATTGCCATCCATATCCCACCCCTGGTTTATCTTTACTCCTATACCTTTAACTAGAGGCTTCCTATAGCTCCTTTTGTTGTGGATGCAGCTGGGAAGTGAAGGAGGGGTGTAACTCAATGCAGGTGCTGCACAGCATCCTGTGAAGGTTCAAGCAGCTATACCTGCACAGGTAGGAAACGCTGTCTGTTTGGAGGATGGAGAACTAATGAGAGCTGTCTGAGCAAGCAAGATATTGCCAGGAGGAAATACAGATGGGTGATCATGTGACAGAGAGATGGAAAGCTTCCGTGTATTGAGGGAACCATGGGTCAACATATAGAGCACCGGAACATCATTGGAGTGCCCGGAGGGTTCCAGTAAATGCGAAGGTCACCTATCAAGGTCACCTATCAAGCCCGGTAATTATGCTCTAACAGACATTTTCCTGTTTTCAACAATAGAAGTTTCCTCCTAGACCTATTGCAGAGATCTGGTACTGTAGTGCCGATGAGTATTCTAAAACAAATCTGGGGCAATCACCAACAAGACCCAGATACATGCTGGGTACATCCTTGGTACATGCTGGGTACATGCTGGGTACATGCTGCAACATTTCAGTAACACTTCTGCAGACAGACTAATGTCCCATCTGATTAACATTGGGGGTCCCTGGCAGTCCCATTCAAACTGATGGGCCTTTAGTCTCTGCAGAAATGTCACTGAAATGTTTGCAGCATGTACCCAGCATGTACTTGGATCTTGTTGGATAGCCACAGATTTTCCAAGGCAAGTTTAAGGCAAGTTTTAGAATACTATGTCGGCGCACCTGTAGATCGGGGGGATCTTTGAGTCATTTGAAATTGCTACGTTGAAAAGACAGTGGGACTATTGATTCCTTTGTGTGAGGAGACAGTCTAGTTAGTTTATATTTGGGTGTGTCACACTCTCAGGTGTTTAGATTTCTTCTGGTCTCTATATGTTTTCATGGGACTATTTTTTCTGTAACAGGAATGTAAAGGAATCACTGCATGTGAAATGTGACAGATTTTTTCCTTTATTTATGTGTGCTTTTGAGCAGTTTCTTACCTCCATTATAGTTATTATTGATATCTTTGAGTTTTGATACCCTTTCCTCATATATAACCTATCAACCATTAGTTATTAATATAGGTATCTCATTGCGCCGAATGCATTGTAATATATATATATATAGTAATGTTTATTGAGGGCCTAGGAGGTAGGTAGTGGGGATGTAGTGTGTAGTGTTTTTATTGTGGGTAGCAGGGGTGGGTTAAGAGGGTATTAGCTCCAACGGTGGGTGTTTAGGCCTTGCGTGCAGGTAGCGGTAGGGGTCAGCCCCTTCATTACCATAGCAGTATTAACCTCTAAGGTAATGAAGGGGTTAAGTCCACCCGCAACCCCCCTGCAAGCCGCAAACCACCACCAAGGGCCAAATAAACCCTTCACCCACCCTCACTACCCACAATAAGCCTGGCACGGGTGATTAACCCCTTCATTGCCTTAGCGGTTAGCCGCTAAGTTAATGAAGTGGCTGTAAATAAATTTTTCCTGTATCGGATGCATGCCAGGGGACTCCAGTGCTGGTATTAATGGATATCAGCTCTGGGACCCCCGGCATCAATCCGAGCAGGAAAAAGGCCTGTTTTTTTCTAAGTGCCGTCCCGCTGCTCTTGCCAATAATTCTCCCCACCTTCTTGCCAACTTTTTGTGCCGGGAAGGATTTGTGGGAAAAGCTCGAAGCTGCTCGGGGCTACTAGAATTAAGCGTGTTTCAAAAAGTGGCTATGAGTGCCGAAAAGTGGCTTTTTGCCACGCTGTTGTCGGAAAAAAATATTAGGCAAAAAAAAGCCGATTTTTTTTGTGGCAGCTTATCGGCGCTTATTGAATTGCTGAGACATTTTTGGTGTAAAAATGGCGAAAAAGGCTTTTCGGCGCTTAGTGCATGCGACCCTCATTCTCTAAAGGGATCTTGTGCATCCAGTATCCAAACATTTTAGTGAATGCCAAGATGGATCTCTTACTAACTTCAAATGCTTTTCTATTGAGCACATTCAGGTCCATCATAGAGGAGGGGACAGAACTAATGCTTTATATAAGAGAGAAGCACATTGGATTTTTTCTTTAGATACAGTACCTTGATCCCTAATGGATTAAATACCCAATGGGATTTGAAACATTTTCTCTGAATATATTGCTTTTTGTTCACTCACTTTCAACATTTGTTAAGGCTAATCTGACAACTGTGATTTTTTCAATACTGATGTTTCTTTGTATAAGATTCTTTGATATATTGTTGATACATGTTTACAATTGTCTTGCTTAGATATTTAAAGCTGACAGTTACAGTCTTGGAACATTTCAATATGAGGTTATGTTATTATAATGAGCGGCATTTTTTTGCCTCTATTTTTGGTCAGATGTTAAAGTCAACAAGATATTTTTCCACACTAGATGACTGACCTTTATAACTTATACTATTCATATAGAGTTTTAAACATACCTCTATTATGTTCCACCAAACTATCTATGTTGGCTAACATAGGAGATAACCTTAGTAATTAACATCTACAGTCAATGCTTTTTGATTCAATTAATTCATCATTTCTTTTATTCTGTTATTTGACATTAATTAACATCATTTAGTTATCTATTGCTAGTGGTCGCATGTTGGCTCAGTATATATAAATCAATATTTTTGATTATAAGTTATAAATGTTCACAGTTGATATAGCTAAGATCTCTAGGACTTGCAACTATCTCAATTATTTTTGATATTTTCTAAATGAACACATAAATCTGTGTCTTTAAACAATACCAATCAATGGAATCTATGATACTAGTAGCTGATTTAAAAAAAAATCCTTTGACTTATGTAAGATATTTAAGTCAATCTAATACAAATAGACCCTTATGTGGGTATATTTAATTGTTTTCAATACTAAACCAATTAAGTGGTATTGACACATAATTTACGATTTGTTCATTAAACATATTCCATATAACTAATATATACTAATATATATATATAAAAAAACATACGATACCGTTTGAAGCACGAGATCAGGAGACAGCACTCTGGTAAGTTTGATCACAAGTTTTTGTATTGAAAAAGACATATATAAACAAAAAAGAAATAATAGTGGTGCCTATGGGTCCCCTAGTGACTCAATTTTTGTATTGAATTTGGAATATCGACCATAAGTGTAGGAGTCAATATGTGCTATAAAAATACATAAATTGAAAGCAATTTATACAATAAACAATTAAGAATAAAATACTTAAAAAAGTAAAACAATACAGTACAATTGATAGTCCAATCCCAAACACTGTCCTTCAGAGTCTTTGCAGCCTGTATCAAGGGACCACCAATCCCTTAATGGTATCTATGGAAAAAACAAAAAACAACAGGTGCACTCATAGTGTAGTAGATATCAAAATGTTAATCGACTGGTAAAAATATATAAATTGCACACTCACAAACATCACAGAATTGAAAGCATGTATGAGACTATGCTTAATCGCCAACCAGGAAGACTGTGGGGTCCCAGCAGTATATCAGGTAATCCTCCAAGGGCTTCACCATGAGTTGTAGGGACCGGTACCTGCGTAGATGGCTTCCATGTACCGAGTGCTCCGTGCACTTCTCCGCTTTCTGTGAGGTCCCAGCAGCGTGACATGAGCCAGTGCCTGTGTAGGTGGACTCCGTGTTCCGAGGGCTCCACGCACCTCCACGCTCACGTGTCTCTGCTCTCCAGGATCTCACGTGAACTGCAGTGTCCCAGGGAAGTTCCTGAATGGACCATCACTCCACCAGTGGTGACTCGATGAATAGTTTGGCAAAAGTAAAATTATGCTAATGCTACAACTCTGTATGAATGATCGTGCAAAAAATAAAACATATAATAATCAGGGGTACTAACACATGTTCTCCAAAACACACCCTACGCGTTTCGTCCTTAAGACTTCGTCAGGGGTTATAAAAACAGTGGTCTACAAATATTTCTATAGGAGAACTATCCAATGAAAGCTAAACATGTATTAATTACATAATTAGAACCAGGTGAAGATTTCAAATTCTGGATTTAACCCTTTAACTGCTGGTATACAAAGAGCACATTAGAAACAACATGATCTAAATATAATATTGCAAAGAACTAAAAAATATCAAAATATGGGACATGAGATAAATGAACCAAAAGGAGATAATTAAAATATTTTATACTAGAACAGAGATGTATTCATATGAACTAGAGGAACAATTTGAAAAAGAGACTCAGAGGGAACAGTAAGATTAATTCTATCTGGAAGCATATAAATCTCACTACCAAAATTAAGAGACAGCTTATATCAAATTGAAAGGACATCGCTGTATAAATATGCAAATATATACAAACAATACAAGACAGAGACAGAAGGAGAATCAATGTGCAAAACAGCACAGCCATTTAGACCAATGGCTGCCATGTAGCACCAGTAGCCAAGATAGATAGGTATGGCCACGACAGATATATACATTAATGTAGAAAATGAGTGTATGCATAGTGTGTGTGAAAAAAAAAACTATAGAATGACAGAGGAAGATCAGGCAGAACTACCATAGGTATGAATACCAATAGAATGATGGGTATCCCCCTAAAGGGAACAAAAACACTTGTACAAACCAGACCTCCAGAGAGACCCATCTAAACTGTTATATCACTGTACTAATATCAATGGTATCATTAAGGCAATGTCCCCAAAACATATATCCAATATGTTTTCTCTGGTACATAGTCGTTTATACCTATCAACCCCCATAAAGGAGGGTGGTATGATTTCTAGACCTATAATAGAGAGAGAGCAGGGATTTTTGTCATGCATAGTGGTAAAGTGATGTGACAGGGTATGTAACTGGAAACTGTGAAGCACATTCCTATGATGCTCAAGGAATCAAGTGCTCAGGGTTCTTAATATGCGGCCTACATATTGTAGGCCACGCTGACATGATACCAGATATACTACATATGTGCCTAAACAATTGATATATTCATAAACTTCATGTGATTTGTCATTACTGTGATGTAAATTTTTCACTTTTATTTAAATCCCTGCATGTAATACACCTGCTTCTAGAAATTATAGAGAAATGCTGCACACCTCAAAATAGAAAAAACATACAATTACCGGTGCTCCAGTGTTTGCACGAAAGTCTGCAATCAGTCCTAGACAGATGAAAAAAGGAACACAGGGCACTACGGATTTAAGCAAATCTAACTCATTTATTGAGCCAACACTACTCAATAAATGAGTTAAATTTGCTTAAATCCGTAGTGCCCTGTGTTCCTTTTTTCATACACCTTCTTCTCCCACAGGAAAATTTGCCTTTAGGTAATCGTTTGTCCAATTGTGTACTTTTGGAGGATTTCAATTTGCTAGGGACTAAAATGGTTTTTAAAAATCTATCTTTCTTGAAGACTATTGGAATACATGCTGGTACCAACGATCCTATAATAGGATCATTTTGAATAATACTCCAGTGTTTGTTAAACACCTGCTTAATATGTGATAATAACTGGCTATATTGTGTAGTAAATTTAGAAGTGTATTGGACTATATTGATTATTATTCTTTTTATAAGAATCAATTTTTTTTTATTCTGACTTGGCCCTGGATCTTTCTTGCAGATCCACCCTGTCAGTGTGACTGGCTTCAGTGAATGCCCTATTAACATATCACTATCATATCCCTTATCAAGAAATTTATGAGTTAGCATTTCACCTTGAGCCTGGAAATCCGTATCTAAAGAGCAGTTACGTGGGATCCTGTAAAACTGGCTTTTAGGTACATTATCCATCCACTTTTTATAGTGGTTACTACTATATTGTAGGTAGCTGTTGGTGGACACAGGTTTAGAAATGTGTCTTGGTTTGAATACTCATATCAGTTGTATTGATGGATAATTGAAGGTCGAGGAATACCACAGTATTTGGATGTATATAATGGGTAAATTGCAAACCCATATCGTTGAAATTTAACGATTCCAGAATGTATTTCAGTTGGTCCCTATCACCATCACAAATAAGAATGATATTGTCAATGAAGCGGCCATAGAGGACCAGACCCGCCGCCAGCCGCGTATTCCCCCAAACATGGAGGTTCTCCCACAACCTCATGAAGAGGTTAGCGTAGCTGGGGGCGAATCTTGGCTCCATGGCAGTTCCAAACGTCTGTAAATAATAAGTGCCATTAAAAGAAAATAATTATGTGATAAAATGAATTTTATACAGATTAATAAGAACTCTCTCTGTGATGTGTGAAGTGATAAATCTAATCGTAGAAAGTGATATATAGAACGTATCCCTTTGTCGTCCTCTATACTAGTGTACAGTAAACAAACATCACATGTGGCCCAACAAAAATAATCTTTCCAAGTGATACTGGAGGTGGTGCTGATGACATGCAACGTGTCCCTAATGTGACCTGGTAATTGAGATACATAGGGTTGTAGAAAATTGTCAACATATTGGGACACGTTGGATGTCATTGACCCCACCTCCGATATAATAGGTCTACCTGGGGGGGTGAGAAGTGTCCTTGTGCAGTTTGGGTAAATGATAAAAAACTTGTGTTCTAGGGTGCTTAACAAACAGAAACGTGCTTTCGGCTTTAGTGATAATATCAATTTTTAGTGCATCTTGAATTAATTCGTGAAATTCCAATTGAAAGTCCATAACTGGATCTTTATCCAGAATACAATAGGATAGTTTGTCCTGCAGGAGACGATCCGCCTCACTGATGTAATCATGTCGATCCTGCAGGACAATTGCTCCTCCCTTGTCAGCTTGCCTTACAATAAGATCGGCATTGTCTCTAATATTTTTGAGTGCTAGTACTTCTTCTCTATTAATATTCCTTTGGGTCAGATTAGTGTGTGTCTGACACAGTTGCTCAAGATCTTTCAATACTACAGTGTAGAATGTTTCAATGAAGTTCCCTTTAGAGTGAAAGGGAAAAAAGGTGGATTTCGGAAGAAAGGGCGAATGTCTAAAGTCCAGGGTCAGATCAGAATCACAGACAGAATGTGCAGTAAGAATCTCTCGTGGATCCGATATCTCTGAATGGACTTGCAACTCCAAAAGTGGTTCAACTTCCAAATTGGATGTCAAATTAATATGACCAAGATTCTGTGGTCCCAGTAAATCATCAGAGAAAGATTGCATTTGGGTACTGGTCATACCTATCTCTGAAACATTTGGTTCAGTAAGAAATGTAGTGAATGCCTGAATGCATTCTTGTTCCTGTGAATTTGCATCTAGTGTTTCCAATCTACCTCTTTCCTTCATAGTGAAGTGTCTCATTAGGGTAAGTTTACGTATGTATCTATTGAGATCTACACATAAATCAAATTGATTAGGTAAACTATTTGGTGAAAAGACTAATCCTTTTGCTAGTAGTGAGATATGGTAAGGTGTGAGAATGTGTGAAGATAAATTGTATATACCATACTTTGCCTGTGTTTTCCTCCTCTGATCCCTCTGAATCTCTTTATCTTCTCTGAGAGCCCTGGATTGATGGGTTCTGTTGTTTGTCCCATAATGGGTATTTTTTCTGATTTTCTTTGGGGTTTTGATGAGAGCTCCTCTCTAAAAAAGAAGTAGATTTAATAGGTGAAAAATGCACCACTGCCAAATTGCCATTAGTCTTGGATTTTGATCTAGCTCCTTCACTTAGATCCTCTGCAGCTTGCTCATCGGATATAATATCCACCTGTTGATCTTGTAATACAGCATATCTGTTAGATCTTGAGCAGCCTGCAGAGGAGGCCAAATGAATAGTCTTAGATTCTCCAGAAGGGGCCCTTGTTTTGTTCTTCACGGTTTCAATATATTTATTGTTAGTGTTCTTTCCCACATGGGACTTAGATCTATTGCGATGATAATCCCTACTATTGCCCCTATATTTATGATAACCAGGGCCCCCTCTTGATGAATAAAATTTCTGGTGATGGTGATAATCAGTTTTCCTTTTCCAGTCCCTAACTTTGTTCGTAGCATAATCATCCTTGTCCCTGGCATATTTATTTATTTTCCTTTCAGTAACTTCCCTCTCAAAATCCCAAACCCTAGTAGTAACAGCCTCATCTAACTCAATGAATTCATTTGTATCCATAGATGGTTTTATAATAAATTGAATGTCCTCTATCTCCTTTATTATCTTACTCGGTTTATCTTCTCTATATTGAATCAATAGTTTTATCAAAGAGAATGAGCAGATCTCCAGGGCATTGTTCCAATTTGAAGAGAACATCTGTGGTTTTTTTTTTATAATCCTGAGACCTCTCGGTATTATTTTCTTTTCTAGATAGTTTTCTAAAGATAGTAAATCTAACCAATTAAGCATCTCATCCTTCGTTAATTTCTCAATAATTTGAAAATTAGTTCTAAGATCAATATTTTGCTTAGTTGCAGTATCAGGTGTTAAATCAACATTTAAAACAATCATATTTCATCTAGCTAGACGTTCTTCACAACTTTTCATCATTTTGAAGCCTTTGTTATCACTTAATAATAAAATATAGATCTAGAATAGGTGTTTAGATAACTGGCATAAAAGACAATACAATGCTTGTGTCCTAGAGCTCCGAAGGCCGCCAACAATATGGTCATATAATAAACAAACAAAAAACACATAATAGTGGTGCCTATCGGTCCCCTAGTGATGCAACTATTGTATTGAATTTGGAATATCGACCATAAGTGTAGGAGTCAATATGTGCTATAAAAATACATAAATTGAAAAGATTGTTTGTACACCGCTGGCTATATTATCACTGTAGCTTACAGGGTTATAATATACGCCAAATAACTGGGTTGAATTGAATAAGACTGTGATATAATAAAGAGATTTTATTCCTTAAAAGACAGGTGGACACACAATATTGGACAAATAACAAATGGAAATATAGACACTTACTTAGGGAAGGGACAATGAAATAACCAGGATTCAGGTTAGCAGTTCATCAGGCAATACAGGATACAAAATGAAGACACGAAAGACACTGGGCATAGAGCTTACCATCGTTTTTATGTGATTTTGGCTCTATACCCTAACATTGGGTCTCAGGTATTGGATGACAATTACCTGCACCCAATTGCTCTTTGCCAGCTAATGTGGGAAACACTTTGGTAACTGCCATCAGGTAGCTGGCACAGGCGCACAATCCTCTGGTCAGAGTCCCATTTCCTGAACCCCACACTAAAATGTTGGCATCTCCTATTCTGCCATTTGGGATTCTGGCCCAGGAAACTCTGACCAGAGGTGTGAAGCACAAAACTTTACACAAGTACCCACATCCTGCTCTTCTCCACCCTAGAATACTTAATCAGGGTGGGTGAGCCTTTGTTCAGTGGGCTTACTGTAGACACACTGTTGCCACCTGGCCATTAGCATACCTTATGGGCCAGTAGTTTTCTCGGGCTTTACAGTAGCCATAAAATACAGTACAGTATATATTTCACAATTTTTATACCTAAATATAATCTGTTCAGTGGGTCCGAGATGGCTGAAATTTGCCATGTCCTCATGCTGGAGGTGACTTTACATGGTGGCCAAATCTCAGCCTCGTACGACCCACCAAACTGGAGTTACAACTTTCACCTTTAATTCCCCATTGGGAACATTGGGGTTTTCTCCACCGTTGGAGTCAATGGGAAATCAGTGCAACCAGACATTATATAGTTAACCATACTCCGTTCGGTTGGTCAGAGAGGGTTGGAAATTGCCATGCAATCATGCCGGATCTATGACTGCAGGGTGGCCAAATCCCAGTCCTCTAGCCCATACCGAACCGGATATAGGGGCCTATGCAGTGAGCAGCTCTTTTAAAAATTGGCGCTTTTAACCACTACTACATAAAATGCCGTGAATTTACCTCCATATGCAGAAAGGAACGCTAAGTTACATTATTACCATGCACGCATATGGAGAGTTGAAAACGGAGAGATTCGCGCTGTAGAAAACAGCTTAGAAAAAAACGGATATTGCCGCTCACATGCACCTTCTTGCCAACTTTTGTTGGCGTGCATACTTGGAGGAAATCTCTCCATGTTTTTGGCGACACGCGCCGCAAAATGATGATCGCCCCTTCCTGCATACGGCGGTTTGAAATAGGGTAGAAATATAGGTTCGCGCCAACCGCGCGGCGCGTTTTTTAAACAAAAAAAAAATTGGCGCTTTTCTCTCTTTTCCCCACTTTCGCGCCATTTCATGCATTTCTGTTTAAAAATTTCCCTGCATCCTGGCGATATACCGCGCATCGCTGCTTTCTGCATAGGCCCCATAATCGTTTCAGGTTTACACAATTTTACACTAAGGGGCCTATGCAGAGAGCAGCGCTATTTCAAAACTCGCCATTTTTTGGAGAAAATCGCGCAGAAAACAGCAGAAAATGGCGAGTTACGAAAAACGCGCCAATTTTTTTTTTCTATTTCTAAAACTCGCCTCGCGGCTGGCGAGAACCTCCATCTCGCCAGTTTTAAAAATATCCTAATGCAGAGAGGCGCGAACGGCATCTAGCCAATAAAATGGCGCGATTGTCTCCTTTTTGCCTCGCCAGGAAAAGTTGGCAAGAAGCTGCCGCTCGTGGCCATAGGAAAGGGAAAAAAAAGGCGCAATTTTTTTTTAACACATTTCTGCAGCGCGCATCTCGCCAATTTAAACTCGCCACACGCATTCATGTTAAACATAGCAGAATTCGCACATTTCTGCATATGGAGAATAAAACTCTCCAAAAAAGCTACTTTTTATTAAACTCGCCAATTTAAAAATTCGCTGCTCTCTGCATAGGCCCCTATGTGTTTTAAAACCTAGCGGCTTTTTTCCTCATGGCGGCCAATGGTGGTGACCGTAACTTTACAACTGAAATACTCTCCGTTCAGTTAGACTGAGAGGGCTGGAAACTGCCATGAAATCATGCCGGAAGCATGACTGATGGCCAAATTCCAACTCTCCAGCTATCACTGTTGGGGTCGAGTGAGGGGGTCCCCACGAGCTAGGGGCAAAAAAAATTGAAACGCTAGCTGCCCCAGGACCAAAGTTACAATTTTAATATGTTTGAACTTGGCCGTGACCAAGTTCCCACGGTAATCGAACGATCAAAGCTCTTTCTTTGAGGATGTAACTATTTTCGGATACTGCGGTTTGGCCGGCAACCAAATCAGTTCCTGGAGAGCGGACTCGAGGAACCCCCATTGAAATGCATTAGGCCTATTCTTTTCAATGGGAAAAGCGCTGCCGCTCCTCTCGGGCGCCACCTGCTGGTCTTTCTCGATATCATGCCCAAAACCTTGAAATCTCCATAGACTTCTATGGAGCTCCAATGGCGACCTATGGGATAGGCTGCAAATGGGGGTTAAAAAGGCGGGAAGGGGAACAAAGGGCCATAAACATACACACATGGTTAACCCTTTCCCTCTCAACCTGATCCCAGTGTATGTGTTTGGTGCATACACTGTAAGGGTACAAAACACATGTAATAAGTGACATACATTTTGGTATTGAGGCAGGGGCATAAAAACACACTTAACCATTATTATAGATAACCCCTCACCTCCCACACGAGGGTAGAGGTGGCCAGCTGGGGTGTAACCCCTTTATTACAGGCCAGCCACCCCCTTTTCGTGACATATATGAAGTAGCAGGATTCTGCCTGCCAGCTCGATCTTGTTTCCAAACACTGTTGCTGCTACATAGAGTATGGAGGACATACGTGTAATTTAGGTGCCAGCAATTCTGTTGGTGTCGGAACATCAGCCTTGCACACTATTGTGCTCTAAATATCCCACAAAGGGTAATATTTCTACAACAAGATATTACTACCTAATCAGGCATTTCTGTGTGTGGATCCCTCTGCTCTATTAGCAAACATGCACTGCAATCAATGTGTGCTTGCTTAAATATACATTGTTGTGGACATTGGTACGTTGATCCAACCAGTTTTTATAAAGTTAGGCAAGCTATTAACATATGCTTCTACTGCTGCTTTAATACAAGTAACCGTTTTTATGTACTTGCCTGATATTAGGTTATGAGCTTATACATACTGCAATTGTGTAACCAGCACTCTCCTTTGATTGTTACATGAACAGTCATATTCTCACTCTGAGAGAGCTACTGTGGATTATGATATAAGCCATATGATCACTTTTTACTTAATCTGCGGACCTACTTATATTGCCTAAACCTTCATATAAGGTTATGGGACTTTACTTACAGTAAGACCATCAGTGGTTTAGCAATATTTGTCCAGGTTACTTCTAAACCAGACAACTTAGACTTTTTGTTAGCAAGACATATAGGGACATACTACTATATGATACCTGTTTATTACCACTCTGGTTAATTAGGTCTCCTATCCCTTAGGCTTATTCACCATGTTTAAGGTTTAGCCATACCCTCTATCAGTTAATGTGCGTCTATTTTATATACTGTATTGTTAGTGTATGTTAGTCCATCATTATTGTATATATATATATATCCATATTTCTAAAAAAGGTTAGAATTAAATTTATTCATCATTACTTTGGATTTAGAGTGCTGTAAATATAGTCCAAAACTACCTATTAATAGAGATCTCAGATGTACTTTGCGGCCCATAGTATGTTATATAGATGAGTGTTCAAGTGGTCAGAAAGTACATTAAATAATAATATACTCATGGCCACAATGGTCCTTAAATGTACATACACAGAGCATATTGACGGAGAGCAGTTCTCCATTGTGGTAGTTAAACCCCAATTTCACATAAAGTGTATAGATATCTCTACACATCATAGAAAATTAAGTATACGTGTTTACCCTTCACATAATAAGAAAATCAGATTACAGTCAATATCTGTACGTAAGTTGTGAACATTAGTGGCTGATACACATGTAGATGAAAAAGGAAGATGAGGGGATAAGGGACATCACAGCATGAATTATGCAAATGGTGAAAAGACTAATCCCTCATTCAGACCTTGTGGAAACAAGGTACCCAAAGTATAAATCCATTTGGATTCACGTTTCAAAATTTCCTTGTCCCAATTCCCCCGTCAAATGGTCTCTGGAATGTGGTCTATCCCTTGGTATTATTTTGTACATTAACGTGTTTCGCCAGGGGTGTATCTCTGTTATTTTTGATATCCCCTATATGCTCTAATATCCTTCTAATATCCTTCATCTAGGGATGGAGTTCCCACGCTCTGATTGGCTACCATACCATGTGAGGGCGGCCATGTGTCTTTTCATGACGTCATCTTAAAGGCAATTGAAGCAAAGCCATTCTGATTGGCTGTGATTTTATTGCCTTTAAGTGACGTCATCATTTTAATTTTTATCGGCCAAAACACATGGTTTTCACGGCCCAATCAGGGCCGTGGGAACCATATGATGAAAATGTGACGTCATAGGCCTTTAAAAGCCTATATCGTCTCATTTTGAAGCAAGACGCCACGGAGGAAGGACCTCCGGAGAAGAAAGAAGACCAGGGCATGGCCGAAGATGGAAAGAAGACCCCGCCCGGAAGAAGATAGAAGAAAGAAGAATAAAGATGAATATGGATTACAAATAGAAGACCCATGGATTGATTTGGATTTTTAGTTTAATGTTTATTTTTTTGCATGGTTTATTATTTTATGGGTTCCTTTTCGTGGATTGGTTCGTGAGTAAGCTGCGCAACGGTAGTTGGTGGGGGCAAGTAATGGTAAGTGAACTAAAGAAATGTATTTTATTTAACTTGTTAATTTTTTAAAAAGCTTTTTTAACATGTGTATTTTTTTTTTGTGGTATATCATTTCTTGCCACTGTATGTATGTATGTATATATGTCTACAGAGATATATACATACAGGGTAAGAAATGATGTTGTTTTAAAAGCTTTCTTTCATGTGTTTTAAAATAATTTGTCTATGCTGCTATGCTTTATTGTGTGTTTAAAGTATTTTAAAATTAGAAAGATGTAATTGTTGATATTGTATGCTTGTGTTCAGGGATAGCCTTGGTTTTAAAGTTTGTATTCTGGTTGGTACTTATATTTTTTCACATGCTGAATTGTTCTGCTCGAGGCGTGAATTAGTTAATTGTTTCATTGTTCGGGATGGACTGTCAATTGTTTAGGGATGTAAATAATGATTGCTAATTGATTTTTGTTTACTTGATTGGTTAAAATAGTTGACTTGTTTGGAGGTACATTACTGTATTTGTATTTAGCTTGCAATGATATTGTTCACATTCATTTGCAGAATGTATATGGTGCATAGATTGTATACATCAATTATACAATGTAAATGCAATGTATTGATTGGAATTTTAGGTGTTTCATTGGCATTTGATGATTTTGATTGTAAGATCAGTTAGGATTATTAAAGGAAATTCATTGTAATGTAGTGTGTCTGTATGGAGAAGTGTTATTTGTAGTACAGTATGGTTTTGATAACCCTTCTACATTTATTTGTATATTGGTTCATCATGTGTGTGTATATACTATATATATATATATATATATATATATATATATATATATATATATATATATATATATATATATATATATATATATATATATATATATATATATATCTGTATATATATATATATATATATATATATATATATATATATATATATATATATATATATATATATATATATATATATATATATATATATATATATATATATATATATATATATATATATATATATATATATATATAGTTGCATGAAGAAGCCACTGTACAAATTCATGGTGAAGGATGGGTATCGGGCCAGTGTGGCTTAACCCCTTAATAACCTTTGCGGTTATTATCCGATACGCTGTTTAAGGGGTTAATTGATATCTGAATGTAATTGCAATGTATTGGCTAGGTATTGGCAATGTATTTTGTGGACGAGACAAGATTGTTGCTGGCGACAGAGACTTCTTCTTGATGAGGTCAGTAGCACTTTATTATTTATTTGAATATGCTAGTTAATGTTTTTAATAATGGGCAATTAATCTATTATCCATATCTGGATAATAGTTATTTTGCACATTATTGTACTGTAGGTGTTGGGAGGGGATGGGGGTGTATGTATTGAATGTATAGGCCAGGTTTATTTTTTTTACATTCAGGGTTTGTTCCGTGCTTCCGCGTGAGACCTCTGGAGACCACCTGTGGTTTCCTCGGGTATCTCACGGGTACCAGGCTGGTGGTTCCACGGGTGACACATGCGGGGATGAAGCGGTGGCCTCACATCTGTGGGGGCACCGCGGACCCGTAGTCTGCGGGGATGAAGCTATGTGGTCCCACTTCTGTGGGGGCACCGCCGACCCGTAGGTGCGGGGATGAAGATGTGTGGTCCCACTTCTGTGGGGGCACCGCGGACCCGTAGTGAGCACCCGTGAGTTCCCCAGACCCCTGTGGAAACCACCCGAGGCCCCGCAGACACCTGTGGGTCTGACCCGGTGCTCCCAGACATCCTTGGGCCTACCGTTGGGACCCAATTGTGGCCCACGGTGACCCAAGGTGACAACCTGGGGGCCATGGTGCTGGCGGGACCCACCAGCAGGCCTCCAGAACCTGTTTAAAAAAGGGCTGCTGGTACCCTGTAGGTCTGTCAGGTGCCCCGCCAGCCCACCGGGGACTCGCGTGGGGCTGCGTTATGAACCCTGTTTGTAAAAGGATAAATCTTGTATTTATGGGGGGGCACAGGTGGTGGGTAATGTATTTAATAAATATAATGATGTTTATTGTGGGTTACTATTGTTTTTATTGTGCGTACTGGGGGTGGGGGGTGGGGGTTCCCCAATGGTATGTGGGTAGGCCTCCCTTGTGGGTAGTGGGTGAGGGGGGTTAGGCCTCACGGGATGAGGGGTTAGTGTGGGAGGGTATGTAGGCATCCCGAGTGTTGGGTGAGGGTGGGTTAACCCCTTAATTACTGTAGCGGTTAATAACCGCTATGGTGATTAAGGGGTTAGGGGACATTACTTTGGATGTTTTAATTTTTGTGTCTGTTTTGCAGAAGCGGAGGGGCCATGGCCAGGATGGGGGGGGTAACGGTATGTGGGTAGTGGGTGAGGGTAGTTAGACCTCACAATATGCACATCGGGTCCCCCCCCTCCGCACATTTACATAAACTGCACTCACAGCAACACAGGCAGGGAGATTTAACAGACACAATAGGGGGAGGGGGCTTTATACAGATTACACTCAATGCAGGGAGATTTAACAGAAATATTAGGGGGGAGGGGGCTTTACACAGATCACAGTCAAGGAGGTGGGGTTATAACCCACTCCCCCTCCCCACATTTACATAAACTGCACTCACAGCAACACAGGCAGGGAGATTTAACAGACACAATAGGGGGAGGGTTTTTTATACAGATTACACTCAAGGCAGGGAAATTTAACAGAAACATTAGGGGGAGGGGGCTTTAAACAGATTACACTCAAGGCAGGGAGATTTAACAGAAACATTAGGGGGGAGGGGCTTTACACAGATTACACTCAAGGCAGGGAGATACAGGGGATGTACTGTACTGTATGTTGTTTATTGCAATGCTTCAATGTGTGTACAGTTTAATGTTTTTTACAATTAGATAGATGTAATCCTTGGTATTGTAAGGGTTAGCCTTGGTTTTAAATTTTGTTTTCTGGTTGGTACTTATATATTGATTTTTGTTTACTTGATTGATTAAAATAGTTGACTTGTTCGGAGTACAGTATTTGTATTTAGCTTGCAATGATATTGTTCACATTCATTTGCAGAATGTATATGGTGCATAGATTTTATGCATCATAAATACAATGTAAATGCAATGTGATGATTGGAATGTGAGTTTTTTCATTGGCATTTGATGATTTAGATTGTAAGATCAGTTAGGTTTATTAAAGGAAATTCATTGTAATGTAGTGTGTCTGTATGGAGAAGTGTTATTTGTAGTACAGTATGGTATTGTATATATATATATATATATATATATATATATATATATATATATATATATATATATATATATATAAAAATATATATTTTCTATATATATATATATATATATATATATATATATATATATATATATATATATATATATATACAGTATATACACACACATGATGAACCAATATACAAAATAAATGTAGAAGGGTTATCAAAACCATACTGTACTACAAATAACACTTCTCCATACAGACACACTACATTACAATGAATTTCCTTTAATAAACCTAACTGATCTTACAATCTAAATCATCAAATGCCAATGAAAAAACTCACATTCCAATCATCACATTGCATATATATATATATATATATATATATATATATATAGGGATTGTTGTTATATATATACTGTATATATATATATATATATATATATATATATATATATATATATATATATATATATATTTATATATATTTATATTCATTTATTTATTTATTTATTTATTTAGATTTATTTATTAATTGTGGGGCTGCTGTGCGTGATTTTTTTTTATTGTGGGTAGCGGGGGTGGGTGAAGGGGTTATTTGGCCCTGGTGTGAGTTTAGGACTTGCGGGGTGGTTGCGGGTGCACTTAACCCCTTCACGACCGTAGCAGTTAATACCGCTACGGTCGTGAAGGGGTTAAGTGCACCCGCTACCCCCCGCAAGCCCTAAACAACCACCGTTGGGTCTAATACCCCCTTCACCCTTCCCCGCTACCCACAATAAAAAAAATTCACACACAGCAGCAGCACAATTAATAAATAAATCTAAATAAATAAATACATGAATAGAAATAAATACATTTAAAATACATTTTTATTCATAGTTTAGATGTGCAGGGGGTCTCCGGAGCTGAACTGCTTTGGTTTTAGGTCTGGGGACCTCCTGCTTCCCGAGATACAGGCCCCTTTAGGGGGTGCTGGTATCCCTCTGCTTGGTTTACATTCCGCGGTCAAGTGATCGGGATCTTTAAATGCAGAGGGATACCGGCACCTCATAAAGGGAGCTGTATCTCGGGGAGCAGGGGGTCCCCGGACCTGAAACCAACGCGGTTCAGCTCCGTAGACCCCCTGCACATCTACACTATGAATAAAAATGTATTTTAAATGTATTTTTTTTTTCATGTATTTATTTATTTATTTAGATTTATTTATTTATTTTTTGGGCGGCTGCTGTGTGTGAATTTTTTTTATTGTGGGTAGCGGGGGTGGGTGAAGGGGGTATTAGCTCCAATGATGGTTGTTTAGGGCTTGCGGAGGGTAGCGGGAGGGGTTAACCCCTTCATGACCGTAGCGGTATTAACTGCTACGGCCGTGAAGGGGTTAAGTGCCCCCGCAACCCCCCCCCCCCCCCCCCCCGCAAGTCCTAAACTCACAGCAAGGGCCAAATAACCCCTTCACCCACCCCCGCTACCCACAATAAAGCGGGCACGGTGGGTTAACCCCTTCATTGCCTTAGCGGCTATCAGCTATGGTAATGGAGCAGCATTTCTGTATTTTAATAATATTGTGCAGGAGCAGGGGGTCCCTTGAGCTTTGATTTGTGGCTCAGGGAACCCCCTGCTCACTGTACAATATTATTAAAAATACAGTCATGCTGCTATGTTACCATAGCACATAGATGCAAAGGTAAGGAACGAGTGTTTATTTATATATGTGTTTTATTCATACTGTAGATGTGCAGAGGGTCTCCGGAGCTGAACCGCTGTGGTTTTAGGTCCGGGGACCCCCTGCTTCCCGAGATACAGGCCCCTTTAGGGGGTGCCGATATCCCTCTGCTTTGTTTACATGCTGCGGTCATGTGATCGGGACCTTTAAATGCAGAGGGATACCGGCACCTCATAAAGGGGCCTGTATCTCGGGGAGCAGGGGGTACCCGGACCTGAAACCAATGCGGTTCAGCTCCGGAGACCCCCTGCACATCTACACTATGAATAAAAATGTATTTTAAATAATTTTTAATGTGCCGATGTTTGCGCAGAGAGAGCAGCGGATCTCTCTCTGCTGCAAACACATCTCGCCCCCGTCGGCCTATAGTATCATTGATGTGCATATACAGTACTGTATGTGTACAGTACTGTATGTTAGGGGTTATAGGGTTTGTTGTTATACAGTATATATATACATATATATATATATATACTGCATTACAATTCATGAATTTATGCCATCTGGCGGACATGCGAAGCATTGCAGCCTAGTAAATCCTGAACCATTATCAATTAACACATCAACCGCTCGTCAGCCGGGCATGCGCCTGGCTGGGTGCGCGGCATGCTCCGGGTGGACAGCGTGGCATTCCAGGAACATGCCAGGTAAAAGCAGGTGATTTGTTCGAATAAAAGCTGCCGCTGCTGTATAAGACTTTTATTTACAATACTTTTTACATCTGTTCATTTCATGCTATATGTTTGGGGCTGGGAGACATGCTTATCTAAGGGAGTTGTGAACTGCATAGTATTTCACTAGAAATACTCTCAAGTGAATTGAAGCTTTGTTTACCCATTGTTTGGATGGTTTCCTGATGTTAAGTAAAAGGCTCAATAAAAGGCTTATTTAATTTCACTATAATCAGTCTCCCTTGCATACCTCTGTGAGCGTCCCCCTACAGCAGGTCACACGACTGGGAGCCTGAGATTGGGGATTTCCCATGTGTTCTTCCCTCCAGGGGACAGTGAGTGTGGACCATACCTCTGCTTCTGCTGAGGAGGTGGGGAAAGAGCTAGGATGGCTGTGGGTGCCCTTGGCCTGTAGTGACGGTCCAGGGACAATCTTCAGTGATAGCGGAGCTGACAGACTGTATCTGGCAGAAGTCTGCCATGTAACTGTTACTGCAGAGTATAGTAATAAATCTGATCATGTTTTGCAATATACCTCCTGCCTGGAGCGTGACCTTACTGGGGGAGAGGTAATAAATTCTACCGTGGAAGATCACCTTCAGTTTCTGGAGTCCAAGGCAAATGGAGGTGCTGTCCTGCAAGTAGATATTTGGGTTATGCACCCCAGAAGCCTGTTCCTGTGTCCCCACTACCATCGGCGGACTACTCAGCCCTCCTGTTGCCAGATGGTATATGCACCACACACCGTGTAATGGCCCCTGAGAAGATTGTGATATACCTGGACTATTGGTCAAAGGAGGAGTGGTCTAGGGTGAATACAAGATGCCACCATCTTGAGAATGAGCCTCCATTTTGTCTGTATGAAGCTGAATGAAATGTTTGCTGCGTGCAAGAATGTAATGATCTTTTTCACTCTTGGCAGACAGGCCTCCACCAATTTTCACTAAAATATTGCAAATTGTCTGTTGAAATAAGAATTATTTCCCTGTTCTCTAGTATGTTGACAACAAGTCCAGATGGTGTTTTGATGATGTTTGCTGTGTACTCAGGAAACCACATTCCCCAAATAAAGACAAAAATATATAGAGGAAAGGACAGCCTATATAAGATAAGTCTTTTAGCTTGCACAAATATTTTTAGGCTAATTGTATAAAAAAAATTATATTTCTCCATTTAGTAAGCTCACCCCTTAGGGGAGGGACAAATGTAATAAAAAATTGCATAAAGTACAGTAGAGGCAACTCTTATTCGAACAAAAACCAGTGGCAATTCCCCAAAAGACCCAGGAAACACCCAGGTACATTCTGAATACATGCCTTAAACTTTCCTTAAACTAGCCCCAGCATTTCTGCATTGATTAATGGCCTATCAGATTAACAGCGGGGGTCCCTGGCAGTCCCATTCAAACTGAATTGGACTGCCAGGGATCCCTGCTGTGTTAATCCTATGGGTCGTTAGTCAATGCAGAAATGCCTTAAACGTGCCTCAAACTAGCCCAGAACATACCCAGCACATACCCAGCACATACACAGAATGTAACCCGGCTAGTTTACAGCAAATGTTAGAATAAACATTGCCTCTACTGTATACTGCTGCGGCACAGTTTATTCGAGCATTTGCCCGTTCTGTGCCGCAGCAGTAGCCTGGCGCGCGCTCGAGTGTGACGGGCGCGCGCCGAAGCAGTGGAAGAGCGCCCTCCGATCGGGGCGCTCTCCCTCCCGCTGCCGGGTCCGCCGGGTCCCCCGGAACCCCCTGCCGCCGTCCCGCAGATCGCGGGACACCAGGGCTCCCTCGGGGAGCCCTGGACGCGCGTGCAGGGGGCGCAGGCTCCTGAAGACGCGTGACCGCGCGTCTATGACGCGCGGCACGCTGAGGGGCGGCCACTAGCAAGCCGGGAAATCTCCCGGCTTGCGGATCTGGCCGCACTGCGATAAAGTGTGTCGCCAGTGTATGCTTTTTTTTATTATAAGGCAGATATGCTACCCGTAGCAGTCCCTTTGAGCACTCGGATGCCATAAAACTCATTTGACATTTTGAACCCTAATTATTTTACTCATTATTTTATCCACTTTCACACCCCTATCTGTGATTGGGGGGTTGAAACACTGTTGCATATATATAGAAAACAAACTAACAAATATTGCCACAGTCAAATCACTAGTTCACATTTTGAAAATGAATAAGAAACCTGCAGTATGGCACAAAATATAGTCTCTGGTGGTAATAAGGGCATGTATAATATGAAAACACAAAAGAGAAAAAAGGTGCCCTATAAAAAGCAATCAAGTAATTCAAAATAAGATGGATATTATTGGTAACACAAAAAAAAACAAAAAATGAATAAAATAGAATTAAAAAACTAAAAAACAATAAATTCCAAATTAGCAGCCCTAATCTTAAATTTCTTGATTTGAGTATCTCAATTGGCCATGATGGACTTATCTTTGCGTACAACCACAAATACCATTCTGCTCCAGCAGTTCTTATCCACCCCCACCACATCAGGGGAATACCCAATGGCGAATTTATGCTGCTATGCTGTAATTGCTCGTCTTTGGGTATTTTTTAATGAACAAGCCAATGCTATGGCAACAAGATTTAATGACCGAGGATATGGCAATAGACATCCAGTGTAGCCGCCTTAACAGCCAAAGGCTAGATAGAACATCAACCAAAGCCCACAAAATTGGCTGAGATGGAAATACGCTTTGTCGGTACATACAATGACAAATGTAATAGCCTTAGAAATATCTTACAACAATACTGGGGTTTCTTACTTGCAGATAAAGATCTAAGATGGGTAATGCAGTCCAACTGTACAAGTAGAAGATCTCCCAATTTAAAAGATACATTGGTTAAAAGTCACAACTTTCCACCAATTACTGCTACCTTTCTTAAACAATCTGAGATAAAAGGATTTTACAAGTGTTGCCACGGTTCGGCATGAAAATACATGAAACAGTTATGTGTTTTCAAAAATTCATCGGGTACAACTGAATTCAAAATTCACCAATTCCTTATTTGCAAATCAAAAAATGTAATTTATCATCTTAGCTGTCCTTAATTTATGTTGGCATGACCACGAGAGAGATTAGGTTTCGTGTTCTAGAGCACACGAGAAATATAAAAAATGCTCAGCGTGATTTGTCATCCTTCAAAAAAATAACAAGCGTAACAAGACATTTCGAACAGGAACCTGGATCTGATCCCTCTCATCTGTCAGCACTTGCTATTGATAGAATTAATATGGGGGATAGAGGAGTGATATTTAATAATTGAATAAAAGAATGCAGGTGGATAGTGCAGTTGGGTCTATGATCCCTGCCGGCCTCAATGACTATCGTGGCTTTGCCATGTTTTTATATCCCATTTTCCATAGTTATGTCTAAAAGTTAATGTCTCCTTTCTGCAATATACATGGATGTATGCTATGTTTATTCATTGTTGTTTGTGTAGTTACAGATATGTTCCGTATTTGTGCTCAAATTCCTGTGTTCGAGTGGCTTGCCATACCCTGTCCTGATTGGAGATTTCTTCACATGTGATCCGTGAAGTAATGCTGGCGGCGCCTTCAAATATTCTGGCTCTGCTCTACAGTCGAAACCACATCTCCCCTCTGCTCATCATTTGCTTGCCAGTGCTGTGGCTGCTGATCACTGCCTCATGTTACAGATGCAGATAGCTTTTCATTTACAAACTGGATCGCCACTCAGATGATGGATTGAATCGCCTGTGTCTGCTATACCGTCGCTGCGTATCTGGCTGCTTACTTCCTCAGCAATGGAGGATTTCCCTGACTGATGAGTATCACTTAACTTTTACAGTGCTGATAAAACCAGACTTGCTAACAACATGCTTCTACAAGACTTTTATTGTTACTAAACTGACACTTTCTCAGGACGCTCTGATACACTGGTTATTAATTGTTGAGGTTATCACCCTTAATTACCTGTTCCTTAAACCATTTTCATGGGTCTGAGCATATTACTGTTTCACCATCTAATTATGTCAGGTATTTTGGTGTATTGACCGACCGGTGTATCACACTCTAGGGAATACTTTTTTCTTTTGGTGTGTTTGAGCTTTATTTATTTATTTATAAAATATTTTACCAGGAAGTAATACATTGAGAGTTACCTCTCGTTTTCAAGTATGTCCTGGGCACAGAGTAAAACAAATAATACATGGTTACAAGTACAGTTACATAAATGAACAAGGTATAAATTATATACAAGACATTGCGTGCACAGTTAAAGAAAATATATATTATGAGCGTATGAAACAGTTACAGACCAGATTAAAGTGTGAGACAGCCTTAGATTTGAAAGAACTTAAGCTGGTGGTGGATATGAGAGTCTCTGGTAGGTTGTTCCAGTTTTGGGGTGCACGGAAGGAGAAGGAGGAATGTCCGGATACTTTGTTGAGCCTTGGGACCATGAATAGTCTTTTGGAGTCTGATCTCAGGTGATAGGTGCTGCATGTGGTAGGGGTGAGGAGCTTGTTCAGGTAGCTGGGTAGCTTGCCCAGAAAGTATTTGAGGGTGAGACAGGAAAGGTGAACTTTGCGTCTAGACTCTAGTGATGACCAATCTAGTTCTTTGAGCATTTCGCAGTGATGTGTGTTGTAATTGCATTGGAGAACAAAACGACAAATTGAATTGTAGAGGGTGTCAAGTTTGCTAAGGTGGGTTTGAGGAGCCGAGCCATATACTATGTCTCCATAGTCAATAATTGGCATTAGCATCTGCTGTGCAATATGCTTTCTGACCAGGAGACTTAGGGAGGATTTGTTCCTGTAAAGTACCCCTAGTTTGGCATAGGTCTTGGTTGTCAGGGTATCAATGTGCATCCCGAATGTTAAGTGGGAGTCAAACCATAAGCCCAGGTATTTAAAATTAGTGACAGGTGTTAGGGTGGTGTTAGCGTTGTTTCTAATCAGGAGCTCAGTCACTGGAAGCTTTACAAATTTAGTCTTGGTCCCAAATACCATTGTTACAGTCTTGTCAGTGTTTAAAAACAGTTTGTTTTGGGAAATCCAGTTTTCGAGTCTCAAAAAGTCAGACTGAAGTATGTGTTGAAAGTCAGAGAGGCTATGACTGTGTGCATATAGGATTGTGTCATCTGCATACATGTGTATTGAGGCTTCCTTACAAGCTGTGGGAAGATCATTAATGAACACTGAGAAGAGTAGGGGCCCCAGAACAGAGCCTTGCGGGACACCACAGGTGATATCCAGGGGGTTGGAGTTAGAGCCTGAGATGGATAAATGTTGGGATCTTCCTGATAGGTAGGACTGAAACCAGTTTAAAGCATGTTTCCCTATTCCAGAGCTCTGGAGTTTGTTAAGCAGGATAACATGATCAACTGTGTCAAAAGCCTTTGCAAAATCTAGGAATACTGCACAAGTGAGTTGTCCCTGTTCCATTCCACACTGGATTTCATTGCAAACTTTTAGCAGGGTAGTTACGGTGGAGTGTTTGGGACGAAACTCAGACTGGAATTGGCTAGGGAAATTTGTCTTGGTGTAGAAATCGCTTAATTGGGAGTGGACACATTTTTCCATTACTTTGGATAGAATTGGGAGAAGTGAGATTGGCCTGTAGCTTGAGACAGTGTTTTTGTCCCCACTTTTGAAGATTGGGACAACTCTGGTAGTTTTCCAGGTCTTAGGGATATGGCCTGCAGACAGGATAGAGTTGACTATGGACGCAATTGGTTTGGCAATGGCTGGGGCACCAAGTCGTAGGAACCTAGATTGTAATAAGTCGGGTCCACATTGGCTGCTTAGTTTTAGTTTGAGGAGCGCTTGTGTAATCACCTCTTCAGATACTGGGCTAAATTGAAAATTGTGGGCAGTGTTGGGAGGGGTGTGACTGTAGGGATACTCCCAGGATGAGATTCATATTTGGGGTTTGTGCTGCGTTTCGCTAATAAGTTAGTGGCACACCCCACAAAGTAATCATTGAATGCATTTGCAATGTCAGTGGGATTTGTCAGAGTAATATCCCCCTTAGTGATATTACTTGGTTGTTGATGGTTAGGAGGCTGGAATATATTGTTGATAACCTTCCAGAATTTAGCTGGGCTTGATATATTTTGGTGGAGATTGTCAGAGTAATATTGTGCTTTTGCATGCCTTGTTTGCCTTGTGCACATGTTCCGCATGCATCTGTAGTGATTGAGATCCTTGATAGTGCCAGTTACTTTGTAGCTTTTCCACAAGGCATCCCTGAACTGGTAGAGTGCTATAAGGTCAGGTGTAACCCATGGAAGGTGGGCCCCCCGTACCCTTATTTTGCGTAGTGGAGCACTTTAAGTGTGTTGTTTAATTTTTTTGTGTTTGTGTGCTACTTATCACTGTTTCATTTCTTGTTTGTTTAATCACTTTATATATTGATTGTGATTTTCATTATCCAGCAGTCTGAATAGTAATTGAGAGTTTAGTGGTTTCTCTTTTTTTAAATCAATTTTATTCATTTTTTGTTTTTTCTGTGTTACTAATAAAATCCATCTTATTTTGAACTACTTGAGTGCTTTTTATAGGGCTTCTTTTCTCTTTTGTGATATATATAAATATGTAACACAGTTTCCCCACCCCCAATTGCAGATAGAGTGCATGTGAGGGGAATCTATATGTATTACCAGGTGTGTGGTGCTTTTACCTGTCAGGTTCACAGGAGGCCTGAACCTCCGCCAGTGAGAGCCTGGGGTGTATGCTCTGGAACGATCTTTCATAAACAGCGCCTCCACCTCTGTAGGATTCTAAGGTAGAATGACCCCTAACACAGGACCCACATATATAAACCGCATACACCAAAGATATATAAAACAGGTTTACTATATGGGCAGATAAACACAATACAGCATACATCAACAATAAGACAGTGTCCCTCTATAACACTAATAGGCACAACTACCCGGTCACCTCGCAGGACTTTAACCCACACAACCTGTGTGGGTCAGGAGTCCCCAAAAGTCACCAATAGTCCCACACCCCCACCCAAGTGTGGAACAGCGGTGCCCACTAAGATGAAGTGTATAGGTGGTGCACTTGGTGATTTGGATGGTACCTGCCCGGTGCTCCTGCACCCGGGTGCAGGAAAACAACAGCCAGGCGATCGGTTTGCGCCGCACACCGGAGCCTCAGCACTGGCTTCCTCCACCTGGGGAATAGTCTCCTTCTGAGCGATATCACTGCACAGATAGTCTCTATCTGCAGTGAGGTAGTCTGATCCTAGACCACACTTCTCAGGGGCTTGAAACACGGCAGTTGTGTCCCTAATCTTATACTCTGCTAAGGGCAGGGTCCCTACCTAAAGGGCCTTCTCTACAGCAGCACACACTGAAAGGTGAGTTGGACCTAGCTGGGGCCTAGGGAGGTAACCTGGCCTAGTGTAAGAGCCACTTGCTCCTTACACACTACCTCCAACTACCTTATCCATGCACCAACTGACTCGCATGGTCTGAGCACAAAAATGTACCTTTCTCCAGCTGGAAAATCTGCAAGCCCAATTGGCTCCCTGGCGTCAGGTGGCCTGTCTGCCTCTGTGCATTCTGGGGCCTGTAGTTCCTGGCCAAGCTTTAAACATTAGGGCCACGTGCGCCTGCTCTGCTGTGCATGCGCAAACCTGTAATGGCCACCACCAGCTCTAGCTGCTCCTGCTCACCTGCAATGGCCGTCGCTACTCCGTGGGCTACACTGCGCATACGTGAACTCCCACGCATGCGTGAACGCGTACAAGATGGAGGCGTCCTGTTGCTGATGTCTCCGGGAGCCCCCGGCGACGCACTCGCCCCCGCAGCATCCCCTTCCTGAACGAGGGTGAGTGAGGGAGAAAGGGGGAAACCTGGGAGCCAGAGGGGACCTGACTACATATATATATCATATAAAAATATTATTTGTGAGCACATTCACATGTCTTAGACAGGTCTGCAACCCTGCTTTTCGACATTATCACCTAACATACAGTGCATCCAATGCAGCAAGGGATTCTGGGAAATGACATGCAAATGAGCACACAGTGCCACATTTTGTCTCAAGCCAACATTATATATATATATATATATATATATATATATATATATATATATATATATATACGAAAGAGAGACGGTTGCATGAATACAAATTTATGCAAATGTTCGGGACACTTAGCAGTGGCCTAAACAGAGATCGAAATTTTATGAGTCATTACTGACACTAGCGAACTCTCTTCCCATGAGCGCTAAAGGCCATGTCTGTACATACTGTGCTATATGTATGCACACACAGCTGTCTCTCACACATACCAATACTCCTTATTTTTCCATCCCTATACACTAATAGGGACCACATATTATCCACACACACTTTTAGTTGTGCTACAAACTCTCACATTTCCACACCCACCCACACCATTTATATCCCTCTCACTCCACACACACCTTGTGTAGAGCACTGTTTATACTGTGGGCTCTCCATTCATTTTTATTCACACTGATACACATACACACTCTTTCTTCACTTGCCTTCAGTTACCCTTTGACACCTCTAGCCATAAAACACATCCACATCGGGGGAAGGAACAGCACAGATAACATTCCAAGAGACACTGTTTTTAAGTAATCCTTGCTTCATTCATTGTAACATCGCCGGAAGAAGAGATCAGTGTATCTCGAAAGCTCGCACAAATAAAAGCATTTCGTTAGCCACAGAACGGTATCATCTATTTATTTTTTGATTATTGAAGCTCAGCTAACACGGTACTGATACCTCTACATGTATATATATATATATATATATATATATATATATACACACACAGTGGTGGACAAATCACCCAAAAATCTACTCCCCGAACCAAAAAATCTACTCGCCACCTAGCCCCGCCCCACTTAATTTGTTTTTGAAAATTCCTAGTAAGAACTAATAACAACATTTGTTTTTGACATAAGTTTATTTATTGTATTACATTTATACTTTACTACAATTAGTCCTTGTTACATAATTACGTGTGTGTGTGTGTGTGCGTGCATGTGTGTGGGGGTGGGTGTGTAAATGTCGGATCTAGGGGGGAAAAAAGCCGCATGTGAATGACTAGTTTCCTTAACTAATGTCAGGATGCCCCCGCATCACAATATCTAAAGCAGCAATCCCGCCTTGGATCTTACCTGATCCGCAGTCCCTCAATGTCCAGGTACCCTCATTCCCGCAATGTTGTATGTTGGAGGGGAGGTGTTCCCTACCTATCTTCTGGGTTAGGGGGGATTCCGATGTCTCGCGTGTGAAGCTCAAGAGTCACCCCCCCACCAGCCCATTTTTCACACACACACACACACACACACACACACACACACACACACACACACACACACACACACACACACACACACACACACACACACACACACACACACACACACACACACACACACACACACACTCACACTCACACTCACACTCACACTCACACTCACACACAATATACAGGAATTGAAAGCACAGAGGTCAGCCACGACCACCGCAAACTCTCCCCCCCCCAGCCCATCTCCCGCAACCCAGACGGTTTACCCATCGGAGGCAGGGGAACACCGGGATGCAAGGGAGCACCGGGACAAAAGGGGGAGCCCCGGGATGCAAGGGAAGTGCACCCCCCCTCCAGCGGGCGCACAGCGGGCACACACCCGCTAGATATGGATAATATATTATTTGGCCATTATGAAACACAAATAAAACAGGCATAAATCAAAACATGAATTCTTAATCTTAAAATCACCACATTGCATGTTACAATAAATCCAGCAGCACTTGTAAAAATAAAACAACAAACCAGCAACTACACAAATGTATATGAAATGTCACAGAATTGCATTGAGTGTGTACATGGTGCAGTTAATCTGTGCATCATGTAACACTATGCAAAATATATGTAACAATAAAATACACTATGAACAATCTCCCCTAACCACCAATGCCATCATTAAAATCAAAGAGAAACTAAGCAACATCAATACATTTACCACCAATCAATTAATCAATTTCCTAAACCAATTAAAATTCAATACAAATCAATTATACAATTCTCTATTCAATTCCTAAAGCCAAACCATTGGCAAAATAATTTTAATTGAAAGTAACCACCATCATTCTAATCTAACTACCAGAAAGAAGCAATTAAAAATAACCTGTAACTAAATACAAATTACATTATTCACACCAATGTCTAAATAAAGCTGATAAATACATTAGCCATACATGAAAAGAACATAAACATTAGCAAAACAATCAATTATTATCCCTGTATGTCTATCCATATAGATAGATATACATAACATTCAGGGGCAATAATAGAGCATAAAAAACAATGCATTTACATCCAAAAATAAGATAGAATACACCCATTCAATGTCCGTGAATGTAGGTATATCCATAGGTACATAGATACATTCACGGGCATTAAATGGGACTGAAAAAATAAAAGACATGAATTCAAAATAAAAAAAACCTTGTAAAAGTAAAAATAATACACTTTTCTTTTGTTTACTTACCATTAGATGCCCACTCACTGAAATCCAGGCGACCCAGAAGCACTGGAACCAATCCACAGGTAACCATAAAATAATAAACCCTTACAATCCACAACGGTGTCTTCTTTCTTCTATTTGTAATCCTTCCCGTCAGTCTTGGGGTCTTCTTTTCTTCTTTGGGGTCTTCTCCGTCTTCTTCCGTCGTCTTCCATTTCTTATGCCGCGCCCTTCTTTTCTTCTTAGGAGGGGAGGTGTTCCCTCCACGGCGTCTGGCTTCAAAATGAGGCAACATAGGCTTTTATTGGCCTATGACATCACATTTTGGTCAAATGTTTCCGATGGTCCTGATTGGGCCGTGAAAAACATGTGATTTGTAAAAAAAAAATTAAAAATGATGACGTCATTTAAAGGCAATGACGCCAGCCAATCAGAATGGCTGAGTTTCAATTGCCTTTAAGATGACGTCATCAAAACAAAGATGGCCGGCGACACATGGTACGGTAGCCAATCAGAGCGTGGGAACTCCATCCCAACTCTGATTGGCTCAAGTAGACCATGTTACAGAGGCTTTGCTTCAGCCAATCAGAGTTGGTTCAGGCCAATCAGGCCATGGGTCCCAGACCCCCGTGGGAACCACCCAAGGCCCCTCAGACACCTGTGGGTCTGACCCAGGGACCCCCAGACATCTGCGGGCCTACCGTGGAGACCCCATTGTGGCACACGGTGACCCGCGGAGACCACCTGGTGGACCATGGCGCCTGGTGGGGACCACCAACAGGCCTCCAGACCCTGTTTGAAAAATGGTGCTGGGCTACTGTAGGTCTGTGAGGTGACCCGTCAGGCCCACCGGGGACTCCTGGGGGCCTGGGGTATTAACCCTGTATGTAAATTAATAAATCATGTATTTATGGGGGGGCACAGGGGGTGGGTTATGTATTTAATAAATATAATGATGTTTATTGTGGGGCAGTGTATTGTTTTTATTGTGGGTACAGGGGGTGGGGGAAGGGGGTATTGGCCCCAAGGGTATATGGGTAGGCCTCCCGACTGGGTAGTGGGTGAGGGTAGTTAGGCCTCCTGAGTGGTGGGTGAGGGTGGGAAACCCCTTAATGACTGTAGCGGTTAATAACCGCTATGGTGATTAAGGGGTTAGGGGACATTACATTGGCTATTTTTATTCTTGTGTATGTTTTGCAGCATCAGAGGGGGCATGGGAAGGATGAAGATGAGGATGAAAACGGCCTTCGTCGTGTGTGTCTGGAAAAGGTAAGTGTAATATGTAGTTACTGTATTTATTGTAATGTATATGTATTTAAAATGGGCAAATGCATTATTATCCATATGTGGATAATAGTTTTTTTTGCCCATTACAGTACTGTATGTGTTAGGGGGTGGGGGGGATGTGTGTTGTATATTGCTATGTTTATTGGGGGCAATTGTCCCCAATAAACATGCTATTTTGCCTTAACCCCTTCATTGCCTTAGCGGCTAGCCGCTAAGGTAATGAAGCTGCTTTAATGTATTTTTATTAATAGTGTGCGGGAGCAGGGAGTCCCCTGTGCTGAACCGCATTGATTTCTGCCTCAGGGACCCCCTGCTTCCTGAGTTACAGGCCCCGGTTTGGGGCATCGGTGCCAGTGTCGCCACCACCTTTATAGAGCCCACGTCGCGTATTGGACGCTATAAAGATGGCGGCGACATTGGCCTCCGATGCCCCATACCTGGGCCTGTAACTCGGGAAGGAGGGGGTCTTTGAGGCAGAAATCAATGCGGTTCAGCTCAGGGGAACCCCTGCTCCCGCACACTATTATTAAAATGTACATTAATGCAGCTTCATTACCATAGCGGATAGCCGCTACGGTAAGGAATTATTGTTTATTGTTATGTGTGTTTTGACAGTAGTGTAGATGAGCAGGGGGTCTCCTGAGCTGAACCGCAATGGTTTCAGGTCCGAGGACCCCCTACTTCAGGAAATACAGGCCCCTTTATGGGGTGCCGGTATCCCCTGCAGAATGTAAATGTCCCGGTCACGTGACGCGGGAGCTTTAAAGTGCAGGGGATACCGGCACCTCATAACGGGGCCTGTATCTTCTGAAGTAGGGGGTCCTCAGACCTGAAACCAATGCGGTTCAGCTCAGGAGACCCCTTGCTCATGTTCACTATTATTAAAATGTATTTATTTACTGTACGATCACCTGTAACAGCCTTGCATGGAGATACAGAATCTCCATGCAAATGTTACAAGCGGCTTTTTTTTCTGTCAGCTAGCGTACGTGAAGGTTAAGAACGCTAGCAGGGGGAAAAAAAGCAACACGTGCGCTGTGGGTGTTTTGAGCTATTTTGAGCAGGTACGTTAAAAAATGGGCTCAAGGCCTTAGTGAATCGCGTCCCCGGCCTATCTTTTTAACGGACGTGCTTTTTTGGGACATCAGAACGCAAACCCATTGAGCTTAGTGCATAGCCCCCAAAGTGTCATTGAACTCCTCTTCATAGGAGTAAAAAGTCAAATTTTGGTCAATATTGGTTCTGGTGGATATAGATGATCTCAACGCTCTCTCAGCTTTACGCACTCTCATTTCTTGAACCCTTTTACCTGCTCTATTCCCTCTGAAATGGCCCCTTTTAGAGTTGACTTCGATGGAGGCTGAACCTGCTGTGGGTGAAGAGGTAGGGGCAATAAACCCTTCTCCTTTGGTTTGGTAATGTTTTTGTTTTCACAGTCTGTAAACCCATCCCTAAAAAATGCCCAGAAACTTTAGTGACATTGACGGATGCATTTTTGGACCTAGTTATACATCCATCTGTCCTGCCCGGATCATGGTAAGCAGAATCCCCCATAGGGGGAGGAGGATGTGCTAGCCATATCCTCCTCAAGATAAGTATACCTATTAGTAGTGACAATGGTGTCAACATTATCTCCCACTACAGGCCCTGATTGAGACTGTGTATCTAATTTTTTACCCTTATGACCTGTAGTATGTGATTTGCTCAGAATTAAAATGTGTTTTAGGAGGGGGATGCGTATGTTTATGCCAGGAGTCAATTCTATTGAGAGCATAATCCTCCTTATCTCGTTACCATTTATTGTCTTTACGATTAACTAGTTCATTTTCAAACCAAATTTTAATTTTAAGATCAGTATCTTCACCCAGTTTGAAATAGCCATCAAGATCTTTTAAATAATCTAGGATCACTTGTAAAACGTCAATTTCCTTACGTATTTCTTTAAGTTTTTTTTCTCGATATGTAATTAGCAATTTCATTAAACCATTTGGTCAGCACTTTTTTCCATCCCAGTGTAAATTCATCACTGGTTGGAAAAGTGGGTTTTTTAAATTATTCTGAGACCTCTAGGTATACGGCTGTTATCCAAATAGTTTTGAAATGAGATACTGTCCCACCAGTTTCTCATTTCATCTTTGAGAAGTTTTTCAAGTTTAAAGAAATTCGTTCTCATACATTGTGCACTGTCTATAGGTACATCTATTTCTACATCCCTAATCTGTAATCGACTGGCTATTGCTGTTCTTCTGGTTAGTCTATCACTACAGGACTTTAACATACAGTAATAGATATATTAACAAGATAATAAAAATAAAAACAATCAAAATTAAATAAATACACTAGATAAAATGTGATTGAGCAGCTATTTGGATTGATTACATAGAAACAGAGAAAAGAAACAGCGCTAACATATATCTAATGATATATAAATAATCAAAAATATACCACAAAATGAACAAAGTCCAGACCAGAGAGCATCAGACACAAAGTGTCATTGAACTCCTCTTCATTGGAGTAAAAAGTCAAAAGCCAGAAGAGTAAATGATGAGGGGGGCTGCTGCATCCAAAGGAGTATCACTCCCCGGTATAACTATAGAAAAAAGAAGAAGGAACAAAGCGCACCCCCTAGTGCAATAACCTCCAAGACATAGAATAGTGCTAATGTCAAGGTTCTCATTTAACCCATAGGGAACCAAAGAATTTAGCTTGAAAATCCAAAATCTTTCCCTTCTACAAAGGAGTCTAAACTGATCTCCGGCTAGTACAGAAGGAGGAATAGCCTCCAACCCCATAATTCGCAAACTGTCAGGGGATTTATTGTGAACCTGCAGGAAGTGTTTGGACACATAGTGATTCGTAACCTCATTTAAAATATTTCTTCTATGCTCCAAAAATTGGGTGCTTAGTGGCGTTGTGGTCCTGCCCACCTAATAAAGGCCACAACCACAAGTCAGGAGGTACACCACATATGTAGTAAGACCACGCGATATTACCAAAGATACTTTTATATGAATTGTTCTGTATCCAATGAGAATCCAATGCACAGCTGTCACACCATTTGCAAGTAAATAAGTTTTGGTGCTTATCCCATAAAGCAATAACAGACCATACGATACCGGTTGCAACACGACATCATGGGACAGCACGCAAGGTGGTGAGAAAGGGGACCGAAACGTCGTTTTTTGTGTCTTCTATCAAACATAGAAAATTTATGATTTACTTACCTGCGTGCTGTCCCTTGATGTTGTGTTGCAACCGGTATCGTATGGTCTTGGGACCGAATATTTAGTGAATTGAAATGCAATGGTTGGTATACCATAGGTCACACACATGTTCTAGTTTGGGTATTGTACCCCAAATCATCAGATGAAATAATACATCTTCTGGTCTAACCTTTTAGCACCAGTGGGGAGCATGAGTTGGCAATTCCATGAGATCAAGCTCACTGACTGGCAGCCTGGCAAGGTCATCTGGTTGTTTATATGATTTAATAAGGCTGTCAGCTTATTTCCTCAAGGAAATGTTGTTTGTTTATTTCATTAAAAGGAATGGAAGGGTTCCTTGTGCCTGCACAGGTCAATTTACAACGTTCTTATTTCATTAGATTTGTACAAAAAAATGTCAACAAGAAACAATTTATAGTAGACAAAGAATGTATTAAACTGTAGATATTTCCTCTCAGGATGCAAGTTGACAGCAATAGGATCTAGCGATGCTGACAAACCAAAAGAAAAATGCTAAAAATAATCTTACAAATTTTTTAATCTGTTAGTGATTTTTAATTGAAGAGGAATCACATGGTGAATATAAAGCATGAAAATAGGGCCCAGGCTAAAAAAAGATTTATCATGGGGAAATCATAACATTGTTCTATAGACAAAAGTTTTTTTTTTATTAGAACAGAAAATAAGTTACAGTATCTACAGTATTTTAGATAATTTTTAAAACATTATGTAAATTACTAATTGGCTTTTAAACTCAAATAATCCTCCAGCTGACTCATGTGACACTATCAGATGGTGACGTCAAAGGTGGAGGCGGAGGAAGCTGAAGCCTGAAATCCATTTTTGATTGCCCCTGATCCGAGTCTAAGGAATCAAGAGAGTTAGCTCTTGAGTTCAGTAACATTGTAACTTGCCAATAACCTGTAATAAAAAATATTTTATGTGTTTTTATCTTTCTGGCCATGTCAGTGAGCAGAGACCTCTAGGGCATGAGTGTGACAGTGAAGGGGTAACCAGGCTCACTAATAAAGGTCCAGCCCACTTGATTGCCCCTGATCCATGTTTTGGGGTCCTAGAGTGTCAGCTCTTGGACCTGACTGTTGTATATGCACTGCTGTGCCTGTATGTAAAATATGCGACAATTATGAATTTTTATGTTTTTGCCTTTCCAGGAGTGCCAGCAAGCAGAGATTGCAAGGCTATTAGGTTAAGGGTTGGTTTTGTGGAGAAAATCTTTACAGATGTTGGCTATGTAGCAGGGTTCCTTAGTTACTGTATACCTCAAAAATGTATCCGGGAATCAGGTTAGATTATCGGATACATTGAAGCACAATGATCCAGTCAAAATCCTAACCTTAAAACTTTCTTGCAGCTCACTGCCAGAAGTCCCTGCTTCAGCAAAGACCAGAAAGGTAAAAGGGGCATAAGGAATCAAGGTATCTGCAGAATTGTAAATGGGTCCCTAATATAAGGGGGGATGCCCCGTTCATGCCCAAGGCACCCTGAACCTTGTATGGGCATGCTCCAGCTATCTGATAAACCTGCAAGGTTTATTTATGTAAAAATGTAAAGTCAGGTTTTTGCAGTGTGGCAGGGATATGTCTAGAGAGAATAGAGAGTATAAATTATTATTCTATCACTGACACCAAAGAAAGACTTAGACATTTTTTGCAAGACACAGTATAAAAGTATATTTTATTAAACGGTTTGTTTAAAATGTATTATGCTTTGTGCAGTGGGAATGAGCTGGGAATTTTCAAGCCCGGGAACCTGAAAGACCAAATGGCTACAAAGTTGGTGCCAGCAGGTCTTCTCTAGGTCCATACTTGAAAGCAAAACTTGCCCCCAGATGTGTGAAAGCCATTAGAGCAGGATGGTTGGGTGAAGTATCCATGTCCTAGGATGAATACAAGCCAATCTGGCAAGTAGTCACCTCCCTAGAAGTAGATGCACCTAACCCCATGGGTGGCTTCTGAATAATAAGTGGCTATGGCGGCAAACTCAAGCATTATTTCATTCTGAAGAACCCACTGCCCTGCTTTGGAAGACTGGCAGGAAGCTGATTGGCTGGTTATAAAATCCCCACACTTGGATTGGCTGTAGTATTTCATGAATGAATCTGAAACCCTGCAGCCAATCCGGACCTCAGATTCTAAGCTCCAAGACAGCAGCGGTACATTTGTTTGGCGGGGAAGGGGTTAACCAGGCCAATAATAAAGCTATTATGCCCGACTGGTTACCCCTAAACCCTGTTGGGGATTTAGGGGTTAATTGTATGGTCACCGTAATGCCATGTTTCCCCTGAATATCAACTATGATGTCACCTGGGTCATACTGTGAAAATAGAGTGTCAGTTCTGCAGCTCAGAACCTAGCTGCAGTCCTGTTAATATTTGCTGTATGTGTAAAATGTGCCCGCTAAGTAAGGGGGCTCCTCGCTCTGTGCAAAGAATAAATTGAATAAGCGTGCCTGCGGTGAGTGGCTATATCGAAGCCCTGAATCACTTCCTAAACCGCAAACCCTCCGGGAAAGCCTTAACCACAAACTCAAGTGGATAAGTGGCTTGCGGTCTAGTTGAAGTGGCGGAGTGCAACAATTTATCCTGCGGTCTCGTTAACCAATTAAGGTCAATTGGTGAATTGCTACTGCGGTTACCGATCCCGATAAACAATGATACATTGTATGCTGGCTTCTGACCACAGAACGATTATAAGTAAAACCGCACACCACATCACAGAGCCTATTAAATAAAGGGGCTAACTTGTGTTAGGAGGGAGCTAGCACTCTAATTTTTGAAATGCAGCTAGTTAGGAATTTATCATATACATACATGTTGTTTGAATACCACCAACTCATATAGAAACCATACAGCTGCAGCGTCTGTAATTTTAAAACTTTGCCCGGTGTACCACTCAGAATACCCCTGTCATGGCGTGTGATGTTTTCAACCATACTGCTATTGACTCGGGCTTGTATTGGGTGCAGAAAATTGCATTTTAGCGTTGTCTGCAATACCGTCTAGAAACTCAAGAGGGCAATCGCGAGTTGTTGTCTTAAAAATCTAATAGAAAAAAAGGGAAAAATGGTGTATGATTAGCGCTAAAGTAATAATGTGTAGTGACCTTTCTTATAGAAAGGATATCCTAAAGTGAAGAAAGGCTGCCTGGTGGACAATGATTATACAAATCAAAATGCAATAGAACAGAAAAAACAAAAATCGGCGCCTTACAAGTCCAAAATGAGTAAATGTCCTGGATATTCAGTTCGAACTGGGGAATTGTCCAATAAGGAAGTCCCTTTAATTCTTTTGACCAGAGACAGGTCCCTCCGTGTTGTTGCGTGATTTGAAAGAAAAACAAAGAGAAAATATAGTGCAACACTGCCAGCAAATAATAAAGGCTGACACTGACTGGGAACATATAACAAAGACTGACACACTAAGGACACACACCAAAACACAACAAACAAACTCACTTAAACAAACATAGACAAGGCTGTGACCAAAATGAAAAGAGAGCTTATTTAATACATGAAACCTTCAGAGCTTGTGAATGACCAATTGGACGAGATCAGCGCGCCAGACGTAGAACGGAAGCAGGAAGTTCCTTCCTCCCCAAGGCCCGCTTTGCCTCCCCAATACTTTGCTAGGCTTTCTCTTGTTTTCATACTGTTTTTATTTAATGCGCATGCGTGTATGTCTCATTGGAACCTTGTTGAAACGCATATGCGTGTCATCACATTTAGGCGCATGCGTGTATGGCTTCTCATTCAATGTGAATTTCAAGTCTGAAAAAAAAAGACAAAAACCCTATTTTTTGTTTTGTTTCACAAAGCTTTTAAATTCTACACTAGTCATGTACACTATACTGTACTTATGAGGTGGGTGGCATACTGTGATTTTTATTTGGGGGGTGTGGGGTTCAAAACATATGATGACCTGTTGAAAATATTTCTTTGAACTAATAATCCAGCATACACCCTCTCCCCCCCCCCTACACACACAAGGCTAAAGTATTTCTATTTCTTATCGAAACCTCCCCCAAAACCATTCATTTGTAATTGGTGGCTTTGTGGCTTAGTGTAATCTTTCCGAGCCCAGGTTCAAACGTGCATGCATACGTGTGAAAAGCCTTTCTTGGGTCTTTGGCGATAATCACTTCTCATTCAATGTGAATTTCAAGTCTGAAAAAAAAAATCTTTTTTTGGTTTTGTTTCTCGACATGGGCTTGCATAACAATTTTTGCTACACTAGTCATGTACACTATACTGTACTTTATGAGGTGGATGGCATACTGTGATTTTTATTTGGGGGTGTGGGGTTCAAAACATTATGATGACCTGTTGAAAATATTTATTTGAACTAATAATCCAACATGCAGCCCTCTCCCCGCCCCCCCCGACACACAGACACGCATGTGCATGTGCGATCACAGACATTCCTTTGTTTTTTTTTCTTTTCTCGACATGGGATGAGTTTAACTGCTAACTGCTGGTCAAAATATTTCTCTGAACCAACCACTAATCCCCACACACTGCTATTGTAGCACCTCCCCCCTACCACTTCACACACACACAGCCTAACAAACCAATGTGAATAGAAATGCTTATCCACACCTTCCCCAAAGCAATTCATCTGTGATTGCTAAGCCCTTCTTGGAGAATCCACCACACATTCAAAGTGAATTTCAAGTTTAAAAATAAAATAAAAGAATCAGACATCCCTTTTTGAAGGACTGATTTAAATTAACCATAATACGAATCATGTTTTTGAAAAGTTAACCATTTTTTTTATTTCATCTGGATAATCTGTGAAGAATGAAAACTACAAATATTCTTGATTAATACAAATTTACAATCTTTATCTTCTTCTTAATGTCTGCATTGCATTTTTTGTTTCTTAGTTCTTCTGTCAGTTTTTATTTAAGGGCCGGTGGTATGTAACTGTAGCACCTTCCCCCCCAGACAGAGCCATTCATGAAAATATATTGAGACTTTGTTGAGCCGTGTTGTCCCCCCCCCACGTACCCACTCACGCATGCGCACGTGCGATCACAGACATTACTTTGTTTTTTTTCTTTTCTCTACATGGGATGAGTAGCACCTCCCCCCACTACTTCAGACTCTAAGCTTTACAAACAAACCTATGTGAATATAAATGCGTATCCACACCTTCCCCAAAGCAATTCATCTGTGATAAGCCCTTCTTGAGAATCCACCACACATTCAAAGTGAATTTCAAGTTAAAAAAAAAAAAACATCCCTTTTTGAAGGACTGATTTAAATTAACCATAATACGAATCTGTGAAGGTTCAGGGGATTCCTTCCCCTCCATGTGTCCCTGGCACTCTGCTCCTTCCTACCTCTCTTGTCCCTTCCTTGCCTCCCCCTGCTATTATCCCTTCCTCCTCCCACATCTGTCCCTCTGCGGCAGCCTCTGACACGCTCCCAGCGTCTGCGCACGCTCCCTGCAAGACACGCGCGCCTTCTCGGTCTCCCGTTCCCCATTGCGGTGCTCCCGCTCACGGACCCCCTCAGCTCCCGTTCCAGTCCCCTTACCTCCTGCAGTCTCTCCTCCTGTCCTTCCTCCACACTCGGCAGGCGCCCCTGCGGCACGGCGCAGCCTGTGCACGCGCACTCTAACCTTACAGAGGGCGCGCGCACATGCTCCTCTTGAAGGCTTTCCCAGACCCCGGGCTCCTCCTCTCACACTCTACAGGCTATCTCCCTCACTGGCTCACCTGTCTCCTCCTCTTCTCCTCCTCACCTATCCCTGCTGTCTCCCACTTCATCCTCTGCTCCTCCTCTCTCTCCCATTGGTGTTCCGTCCTTTATAACACCTGTCTGTCCTCTTTCTCATTGCTCTGCATAGTTCTTTGTAACCTCTGTGTGTGCAGTCCTATACTTGGCTCTCCTGTGTTATCCAGCTTCTGTTCCTGCTCCTGCTTACCCCTGGATTTCCCTGGCTTGACCTCTGCTTGTACTGGATTACCCTTCTCTCTACTGCCCTTGAACCCTGCTTACGGACATGACCCTGCTGACCTCAGTGATCCCTGGACTCTGGATTATGAACATTACGATCCCGCTCTCTATATCCCTGGACTCTGGCACACGGACATCACTACTCTTACTCTGAACCCCAAAAGTGTTGCAAGTATAACTAACCATCTTTCTACAGGCCCGGCAATGCCATACCACACTCCGGGCATGCCCTCACTGCTGTGGGTGCGTGGTAAAACCCTTCCCACCTCAGTATTGGGGACTGGCCAGGTCTGCGGGCATACAGGCGTAACAGAATCATGTTTTTGAAAAGTTAACATTTTTTTTTATTTCATCTTGATAATCTGTGAAGAATGAAAAATACAAATAATCATGATTAATACAAATTTACAATCTTTATTATCTTCGTAATGGCTGCATTGCATTCTGTCTGTACAGTAGTTTTTAGTCTTTTGTCATTGAGAGAGGGGGGGTTGTGTAAATTAAAGACTGCTACAATTTACAGTACACACAGTCCAATACATTTACACATGCCCCCCACCCCTTCGTTTTTTTTTTAGTGCAGCAGCCAGTTCTGAAAAAAAAGAAAAGAAGAAATGAATGCATTAAAAGGGCATTTACTTTAAGGCATTGCATATCTTATTCGTATTGGCTGCATTGTCATTGAGAGAGGGGGCTGTGGCAGGAGAGGGTTAACCAGGCCAATAATAAAGGTATTATGCCCGGCTGGTTAACCCTATGCCCTGTTGGGAGTGAAAGGGTTAAAATATATTGTCCCCATAATACCATGTTTTCCCATACACAACCTTTATTGTCCCTGTTTTGCAGCCTGTTGGGGCTGAAAGGGGTTAAATTGTATTATCCCCATAATATCATGTTTTCCCCTACCCTATCTTTTTTGTCCCTGGTTTGCAGCTAAGAAGCTAGCTGCAGATACACTGAATGAATGAAAATGTGCAACTGCATTTGTAAAACAAGATGGAGCCTCTAGCACTGAACCAAGCGCTAAGTGAAGAAGCGTGCCTGTGAATGGGTGGCAGCTTTGAAGTATAGGTATCACTTCCTAAGCCATAGACCTCTAAACCGCAAAGTCAATTGGATAAGTGGTTTGCGTTCTAGCTGAAGTGCCTTCTTGTCAAGATGAATCTACCAGGCTCGTTAACCACTTAAGGTGAAATTGTTGGCGTGCATCTGCGGTTACCGATCAAAGCCAGCACGGATACATTATTTGCCGGCTTGTAACCCAGACCGATTATAGGTCAAACCTCAACCCACATCAGAGAGCCCGTTCAATTAAGTGGATAACTTGCACTAGCAAGGAGCTAGCACTCTAATATTTGGAATGCAGTTAGGTAAAATGAAACAATGAACAAACATATAACGTTTATAATTGTTGCATAAGCAGAACATACATTTATAAATAAACTGTATTGTATGGTGTTTTAAAATGTACAGGCAGGAATCCTTTCCTGTCATGAATCCATTAACATGCCCATATGTTATGGATGAATGAGCTGAGGGATTTTTCATCTCCAAACTTCAAAGGGCACCCTGCTAAGGTGGTGCCCTAGTGTCTATGGGAAGTTCGGAGTTGAAAAGCCTAAGAGACCCCAGGTGTTAATGTGGCCAGAATATTGTTAATTGCCAGATACCGGTGGGAGGTATGGGCACTTCACACTTGGTAGCAAAACCCCAGACTTACTGTCACCAGGTAAAGGGTTGGGCCTGGTATGCTAAGCAGCTCAGGTGTGAGGTTAGCACATGCTGTGTAAACCGGGAAGCAACTTCTGCCCTCTTTGTAAAGTACTGGCAAGTCGGGGATAGGTGGGGAAAATTATTCCCACAAGAGGATTGGGTGTAGATGTTAGGTTTAGAACCCTTGACCCTATCAAAATGCCTGCAGCCCGGTCCCAGTCAGATTAATCTCAGCTTTACTAAGATATGTCCAAGCTACAGCATCAGCGGTTCCGGAGTCTGAGGGGTTAACTACATCGAAACAAAGATTTGCACCCCTCTTCCAGAATTCATTCGAGCTGGGGATTCACTAACAAATCCTGTAAGGACTATAAGAAATAATTCCTTTTGGCGAAGATAGAGGGCTGGCATGTTGCAGCCATAGCCAAGGACTTTAGCAGGATTCAAACCGCGCACCCACTTGCATGCGTGCAGGGGTGTCCAGAGACCTTGTTTCGTTCTGTGGACATTTGACTTCGTTTCCCCATTCCAGTAAGTGTATATTGACTGTAATTGTGAAGTATGGTGTGTTTGCCTTAAAAGGAAATAAATTACTATTTATTTTACTCATCTTGTATGCTCAGTCCAGAATCCCAGTATAATTTGTTGGTAAGCCCTTGTCTACCATGACAGGGGGTTGTGTAAATTATGACTGTTGCTACAGTATACACACAGTTCACTAATTTTACACATGATTCCTCCCCTCACCCCCCTTCCTTTTTTAGTGCAGCAGCTCTGAAAAGAAAAAAATAGTGCAGTAAAGTGCATTTAAGGCATTGTGTATACTGTACTGTATCACTATATTGGACTATACAGTTACTACTGTCAAACTACAGTATATACTGTACAGAATTACTGTATAAATACAGTATACTGTACAGTATATACTGTAACTCTATACTACATTATAACTGCTGTATAACTATAACAAGTTGAAACAATGTATAAGAAAATCTTTTTTTTTGAGTAAAAAGGTTAAAATTGTTATTTTGAGTGCCATACTTACCTGTATCATACTTGCTGTAACTGCACTTACAGTACCTTCCTGTTGCCTGCCCATTACGCTGTAAAAGAATGGACAACACGGTCGCAATATGATCTATATATTTATTACATCTCTCTACGGTGAGTATGTTGTTCCAAAAACTCAGTATGCCTTTTGCCAATCCATTCTTTTTTGACAGTTTCCCCACTTTTCTGAAATGATCCTTGAGATGATGCCAAACCAATTCGATGGTGTTCAAATCTGGCGATCTGGAATTGGAGGGGGGAAAGAAGGTGAATTAGTTAAAGAGATATAAACAGTATAAAACAATGAGAAACCGATACCGTACTTACTCCAGTGGCATCATAACACAGTTGATACCGTTGTCAAGAATATGCGCAGTAGACGTGGTGTTTTTCGGATCATTGTCCTGGAAGAAACGGTGACCAGCTCGGAATTCACATTTAATGTATTCGACAATCTCAGGCACTATTTACTCATGGAAAAAAACTTTAGTCATGATTCCTGTAACAAGAAAAAAAAGTGCTCCAAATACTGTACACTTGTACAGGGCATAAGGTCACAGCATGTGACTTTGTGCATTATTTTACCTTCAAAGATGATGATACATCCTGGTCCACGTTAATAGATCGCACCCCGCACATGCAGCATCACTGGGTGATGTGACGCGGCTTCAGAGATATGCGTCCTTTTTTGTGGAACGCAAAAGTGGCAAATCTCTCAAGCGATACCGTTGACTCGTCAGTAAAGATGACATCCTGAAAAGTCTTGTCACTTTCGATCCATGCCCGTGCCTGGTCCACTCTTTTGATCTTGTTGGCTTCCCTTATCATAGGATACGCTCTGTAATGACAAGGAATAATTTTAGAGGTACTGTACAGTTAAACCACACTGCACTGTACTGTCCAGTACTAACCTTACAAGCCCATATTTCCATCCCAATTTGCATCTCATGAGCCTGATGCTGGTCTCAGATGCGGTTATATTGTGATTTTTCTCAAGAGCGTTCTTGACACCTGTGGCACATCTCTCATCATTCTCTTCACTTATTTGGTCAACCAGAAGAGTTGTCGCCCTACAGTGTAAAGGAAAACACAACAATTTGTTACAGTAGGCCCCATAATTTCCCTAAAATAAACTCTTTATTAAACTGCTATTATTATAATTCCCTGTTCTGTATTCTTTATGAAGTGCTGAGTACACTTTTGGCGCTATATATATATAACATTATAATTTTAAAAATGCAAATAGGGACACAGTGTATAAAAGGAGTGTTTTGGTGCTTATCCCATAAAGCAATAACAGACCATACGATACCGGTTGCAACACGACATCAAGGGACAGCACGCAGGTAAGTAAATCAAAAATGTTCTGTATTTGATAGAAGACACAAAAAACGACGTTTCGGTCCCCCAGATACCCCCAGATACTGCATTGTGCATTATGCTATCTGCTTCCAGAAACTCCTTGGATACGCCTCCACCAAACATCTAGAGTCCTATAGACAGAGCCGTGAGTTGTGCGTTTGACGGGAAGATCATACTGAGGAGGACGAATACTGCTCCAAGTTCCAGCAGCCGGTGTCGATCGCGTTGATAAAAATGGCCTGTACCGTATTTTAATCATGTGAGTGTATACTATCTTTTTTTTGTTTCAATCTGTTTTTATTATTTTTTGTGCATAATACGATAACCACACTTTGAGCAGTAATCTTCACAAAACACAAGATCATTCCATACAAAACACAAAAAAGCACTTAACAGAATAAACGTTTGATGGTTTTGAAACAGTGGGTGTCCAATAAAAACCTTGTGAGTAATCCTCGGGTAGTGTGTTTACCATACCTATGAGATATGTAGAATCAAGGAAGAAAAGAGAAGAGGAGAGAGAAGGGAGAGGAAAACGAGGGAGGGGGGAAGGGTGGTAAGGAAGTGGGACACAACCAATCTACCTGCGTGAACGGGAAATTATAGGAATTTATTTACATTTATTTATATTTATTTACATTTCGATATTTTGTGGACTGTCTTATTTCTATCTTTATCCCTCCCCCTTCAGAAAGCATGCTGTGACGCGCGAAACGTACGTCGGGGTACGCATGACGTCATCACCTTGACGCTCATGCGGTTGGTGTTTTGGAGGCGAGATCAGCTCTGGTTCTTTCTCAGGGCTGCGGCTATCAGCTAAGTTACTTACTACAAACAGATGAGATATACTGTGTCCTTTGGGGAGTATAAGCATTATTTTATTGCTGTATATTGTACAGTGTCTGTGCTATTACGGTACCACACATAGTTTGTGGGAATCTGTGTATCGAGTTGACAGCCCTATTACCATTATTTGCTATGGTGATTACAGTAGGCTTGAGATATATTTACCTAGCCTATTTTCTCTCTCCCCCACCTACCTGGGGATTTTATTCCATGTATTTCTATGCATTTTTATGGTGTTTCGTCGGCTTTTAACTTTGATTGTTAAAACTTTATTATTTTCAGTGTGATCTTCTGAGGCTGACCCCACTAATGGTTAGGCTATTTTTTGGCCTCACTATTTTGACACTCTCACCTGTAGTGTTATCTACCTTGAGTGCAACTATTGGGGGCTATGTAATCTCTGTGATTATTTTTGCGTTCTATGCTTTCCCTTCTCCCATGCACCAGGTAGCTAATGTTTATGTTGTGGTTGTTTGTGTGGTGAGCGACGTGTTCTCTGTGTACCATAGTTATCTTTATTGTAGGGAATTTTTAGTCTAGGGTCCATGGGTCCCAAATCTTGTCAAATTTGTCTAGAGAGTGATTTAGTTGAGCTGACAGTCTTTCCATCAATTTGACATTGTTAATTCTTTGGATAACTGTACGTCTAGAGGGGGGGGTTTATCTCTTTCCACGCCACCGCTATAGAGCGGCGAGCTGCTGTGAATATAAATGAAATTAGCTTGCCTACTGAAGTCTGTAGTTCGTCTACTGGTTTGGCTAGTAGGCAGGTCAACAGGTCTACCGGGATCCTCAGTTCTGTGCTTTCAAATATCAGGTTATGAATCATGGTCCAAATTTTCGGAAAGGTGTGGGCAATCCCACGAAATGTGAACCATATCCCCTCTCATACCACATCCTCTCCGGCAAAAATCTGGCATTCCTGGGAAGATCTGGCTAAGCCTACTCGGGGTTAGAAACCATTGAAATAGAATTTTATATATATTTTCTTTTGTGACTGTACAAATTGATGTTTTAGCTGCTGATTCCCAGATATCTCTCCAGTCGTCATTATCTATTTCTATATTAAGGTCTTCAGCCCATTTTCACATATAATTGTGAGGTTGGGAAGTTGCGTGAGATGCCGTTTCCGTATATATTCCAGAGATCAAGCCCCTCCTGTAGCAGCCCTCCATACAAAGTCTCTCGAATTTCGAAAGGGTTGGGAATTTTGTGTTCTGAGAGAGCGTTTGTAGGAAATGTCGAATTTGTAGATAACTAAAAACTGAGAGGTTCTGCTTGTGGGGTTTTTGTTTAAGATCCTGATAAGAAAGGATCTCTCCTCCCTCCATAAAGTCTTTAGTTATCGATATGTCCATTTCCCCGAGCTGCTTCGCGTGTTTCGGGGAGCACCCAGGCGGGAACCTGGGGTTGTGAACAATCGGGGCAAGACTAGAGGGGTAGGAGGATAGAGTATATCTTTTATTGCTCTTAGCCCAAATTTCCGATGTGCACCTCATCGCTCCAAGCTTAAATCTTCTGCAGGGCTCTCCCCCTCCACGCAGCTCCAAAGTTATGCCACCTTTTATCGGGAGGGTTTGAAAATAATACAACAGTCTGGGTAAAATATTCATTTTCACCGCTGCTATCCTTCCAATACAGGATATCTGATAGCAGTGCCAAGTCTGTAGATCTTGCTTAATTTTTCCAAATAGGGGAGTAAAGTTGTGTTGGTATGTAAATTGTATGTGTTTGTTATATGGATTCCTACAGTAGGTATTTGATATATGTGTGGGACCATTTGTACTTGAAATTTGCTTGTAATAATTTGCCCTCTTGAGCTGGGAGCGTTAAATTTAGTGCTTCAAATTTTTCATTATTAATTGTGTATCCTGAGGCTTGTCCGAATTGGTCTAGTTGGGATTGCAGATTCGGGAGAGATATTATGGGGTTGGCTAAAGACAGTATGATATCATCTGCAAATAATGAGATCTTACAATTTTTTCTGCCTATTTGGATACCCTGGATATTTACATCATCTCTGATTATTTCCGCTAAGGGTTCGATCGATAAAGCAAAAAGGAGGGGGGATAATGGGTGTCACGGGAGACAAGGACTAATACCCGGGATCAATATCGCCAGACAGAACACGAGAGTTTATAAAATTAATTTATTGGAAAAACATATCCACAACTATACAAAAGACACAAACATCACACATACCAAACTGGGGAAACTGGGGGATACCCTGCCTAACTAGTCGCAGGGACCTACTGGCAGAGATTTCCCCTGTTTTTTCTCTTTGCCCAGTGTCTACAGGACTGGTTTTCAGGCCTGAGACCAGCACTGGATTGGACACTGCAGTTTCTCCCTGTCACAGCAACACCTCTGTAACTCTCTGCAGGCTCTGTCTGCTAGGGATCTCCCTCCCCACCTTTTTGTACACTTAAAACATAACATTACAACACTCAGGGCCAGGATCTGCCTATATGCTGGCCCTGATTGGTGGGTAGGACTGCAGCATAACATTTGCAACAATTCTATGCAAACCTATAAACCCCTGATTCCTGAGGTGCTGGAACCAAGCAAAGACATACATATATATACATATAACATACAATACAATACCAATGTATTACTGACAGGTAAGGGTAATGGCAGACTTAACCCTTATAAACAGCAGCCATAATTCCCCCTACCGTCACAATGGGCATCCCTGTCTGGTTCCATTTTTTATTTTGATGGGGTCTGAGTCTCCTCCTGAAAGCTTAACATAGGATGTGGGCGTCCTGTAAAGGGCTCTAACACCCTCTAGGAACAGGCGAATAAATCCAAATTTTAGCATTGCCTGGTCAATAAATGCCCACTTTATTCTATCAAACGCTTTTTCAGCATCGAGACTTAATAGAATCACCTTTGAAACGGTCAGATGCACATGGTCAACAATATTTATATCTTTACGGGTGTTGTCTGAGGCTTGTCTACCAGAGACAAAGCCCACTTGGTCAAAATGTATGAGTTTTGGAAGAATTGGAGTTAATCTATTCGCTAAAATTTTGCTGAAATATTTTAGATCTGAATTTAACAGAGATATTGGTCTGTAGCTTCCACAATGGAGAGGATCCCTGCCCTCCTTATGGATTGTTGCTAAATTGGCCGTTGATATTGAGGCAGGAATCTCTGCACCCTCCAGGAAGGAGTTAAAAATCTCGAGAATAAACGGGGACAGCACCGCTCTAAACTTTTTGTAGTACAGGTTGGAAAAACCGTCCGGGCCTGGCGTTTTATTAGTTTTGAGCTGGCTTACTACTTCTGTAAGTTCTTCCTGAGATATTCTTTTATTCAATATCTGCATATCTTCCTCTGACATTTTTAGGAGATTGCATTTTTTAAGATAGTTGGATATTGCCTCGGACCCTGTATGTCCACCTCGATTGGGTTCTAGGTTATACAATTTGGTGTAAAAAATTGAGAATTCCTTGACTATCTCTTTCACATTATATGTTGTCGTTCCTGATCTGGTGCGGATTGCTGGGATTTGAGATTTAACTCTCAGACCTCTTAATTTGTTAGCTAATAACCTGTCTGCCTTATTTCCCTTATCGTAGAAATGTTGGTTGGTCCATCTTAACGCTCTCTCTACTTCATCCATTTGAATCTTTTTGAGTTCCAATCGAGCTCTTTCTAATGATTTGTATAATTTTTTTGAGGGGTTCTGCTTATGTTGCTGTTCAGTTTTGGCCAGATTTTCTGTTGCTCCTTTGTATTATTTTAGTTTCTCTTTTTTCTTATATGCCGCTATAGAGATGAGATCCCCTCTGATTGAGGCCTTCTGTGCCTCCCACAGCATTCCCGGAGAGGACACTGAGCCTTTATTTATTTGAAAATATTCTGTGAGTTTTTGCTTAATTACACTCTCTGATTCTTGCTAATTTAAAAGAGAATTGTTTAGTTTCCAAGGATATCTGTTATTTTTGCTAAAGGGTAGAGAGAGCGTTAATTCGATAGGGGCATGGTCAGACCAGGATATTAATCCTATGTTCGACTGGGCAGATGCCTGGAGAATATTTTTAGTACCTAAGAAATAGTCAATCCTCGAGTTGGTCTGATGGGGGGCTGAGAAGAATGTATAGTCTCGCTGACCTGGGTGTTGGACTCTCCAAATATCCTCAAGCGAAAAACTCTGCAATAATTCTTTGAAATCTCTCGCTTTTGTAAAGGTAGATTTGGAATGTCCATCACCTGCTAACTCTGATTTGTCAAGTTCCGGAGTGCTTGCCATATTAAAGTCAACTGCCATTATCAATGATGAAATGATCGCCGGGTCTACGGACTCTAGTATCCCCTTCAGAAATTCAGGCTGATGGTCGTTAGTAGTGTATATATTACATAGCGTCAGTGGAGTCCCTGACAAGGGGCCCTGAATTATAAGGAATCTGCCTCCAGGATCCCTGGAGACCTTTCCGGTGATAAAGGATGTATTGCTTTTGAATAATTTGGCCACTCCCCTTTTCTTTACCGAATAGGAAGCATAATATGCTTGGGGAACATATGCTTGAAAGAGTTTGGAGGGCAATGCGAATTAAAGTGCGTTTCTTGGAGGAAGAGGATGCCCCCCTTAGCTTTTTCCAACTCCTGAAAGGCTAATTTCCGTTTCCTGTGAGAGTTGAGCCCCTTAACATTTATCAATATTAATTTTATTGAGTTTGGGGTAGCCATAAGATCTGGAACTGACAAATCCTTTTGGGCTTAGCCACCTTTCCAGAGTGGAAGCGTGTTTTTTTTTTCCCTTGACTATATATTGCTTTTTCTTACGGGCTCTTGGGGCCCTGCTGGGGCTAGGCTTGGTTTCTGTACAGGTAGTCGGGGGGAAGGGTTGGCTTGGGGACAGGTGGAAGATGGGAGAAGAGGAGAAAAAGAAAGAAAGTGGGTTAATTATGAACCCAAATTTGGCACCTTTCATCACTCTAGTGAGAAGGTGGGTGGGCTTAATGCCCTCCATTTTCACCTCTAGGTCCTCTGTCTGCTCCGTCAGCGCTCCCACTTCGGCGTGTATAGTTTGAAGGGCTTTTTCAGTGTCCTCTTGGACCCCCCTCCTCATTTTAGTGATAAGGGAGTCAAAAAATTCTTTATTTAAGACGGGGGGATCTGTGTCGATCGGGCTCTGCCGGCTGCTGCGCGCCTCGTGCTCTGGTTCTTCCTCGGCGCCATCTTGCCCATCGGGGCTGATATCAGCCAGGCGCTGTGCCGGGGGGAAGAACTTGGTGACGGGGTACTGGTTCTTCTTTTGCGCCTTCCCTGTCATCTCTCCAGTGTTTGATCTCGATGTGGGGTCCAAATTCGGGGAGTTTGGGGTGGGGGAAAGGCTTATGCTGTTAATTTTAATAGCGAGGGCGCCGGGAGCTCTCTCACTAGCAGACCATCAGCTGTGACGTCACCGGAAGTCTCCCGGGATATTTTTTAATTAATTATTTTTTTAATTAATTAACTTTCATACTGTTTATGTATTCTGCTCATCTGTTCATTCGTTTATCCCGAGGGTGATACCACATCAAAGAAGAAGGAGAAGAAGTTCGCAGACGGAGAGTGAAGAAAGATTCCACAAGACAGAGAGGAGAAGACCTAAAGATATCTTGATGCGACAGCATTTGCACAAGGCCGTGTGAGTGTTAAGAGTTAAATACACACTTTAAAAACACCATTGTCATTGCTTCAGGGATTAACACACCTGAACCATATTCTGTTCCATTTCACCCCTCCACCTGTGCTCCCCCATCTCTCTCTCTTGTTTCCCTGTTTACTAAGGATCCTGGGTAGATCCTTTTTGGGGTTTTTTGAGTCACAGGAGGAGACAAAGAAGCGGAGGGATACCTTATGAACTTCTAAGGTTGATATTACACCTTTATCCCGTACTTATTATACATACAGGTAGCGCCCGTGTTTTCTCTTTCCATTACGTAGCTTTCTGAGTACTCTAGTTCTTCCTTTATAAGTCTGTTACCCACTCGGCCAAATTTCCCATGTTTTATGGAACTTGTCCATTTTTTGGGACAGTTTTGCCGTATGGAGTTCCATTGTCTTTATTTCTCGTAGCCTTCGAAGTACGGTCTGTTTAGCGGGGGTATTCACCTTTTTCCACGCAGCCGCCACAGAGCAGCGTGCCGCCGTGAGTACGTGCCCCACCATCCTGCTTTCTGCCGTATCTAGATCGTCTATTAGTTTAGCCAGCATCATGGTCAGTGGGTCCACCTCAATCTCCACCCCCAGGTATTCCCGGATCAATGTTTTGATCATGACCCAGAACACCTGAATCTTTGGACAATTCCACCAGATATGGGCCATGTCTCCTCTTTGCCCGCATCCCCTCCAACACAAATCCGGGGTCCCGGGGAAGATTTGGCTCAACCTATTTGGGGTTAGGTACCAATGGCATATGATTTTATATATGTTTTCTTTGATGGCAGTACAGATCGATGTTTTGGAAGCTGCCTCCCAGATATCCTCCCAGTCTTCCCTATCAATCTCTATATTTAGATCTTCTGCCCATTTGGACATATAACTATGTTGGGAACAGCCTGCTGATCGCGCCAGGCCCAGATATATCCCCGAAATCAATCCTTTGGAATAGTACCCTTTCCTACACAGTCGTTCAAAATTTGTTAATGGTTGGAAAGCCATTTCTTTGGAGACTGTTTGCAGGTAGTGCCTGATCTGCAGGAAGCCAAATATTGGTAGGTTTACCGTTTGATATTTGTTTTCCAGCTCCTGAACCGATAAGAGATTACCTTTTCCAATAAAGTCCTCCGCTACCAACATCTTTAACTGTTTAAATTTACTAAGTCTCTGTGGGAGCCAGCCGGGGGGGAACTCTGGGTTACTGAATATGGGTGTTAATAATGTGGGGTGAGCCGTCAGACCATATTTTTCTTTATTTTTGGTCCATATTTTCCATATACTGTAGCGACACATCTTATTCTGAAACTTACCCGTTATGAACGGGGCTTTTTTCAGCTGGCGCCAAAACGGAGCCGCGAGCGAGCCGCATCTTCCCCTTTCTTCCCCTTCCTGCGTTTAATAAACAAATGCTCACCTCCCCTTCCCTTCCAATCCCCTTCCCCGAACCCCTGGCTGCGTGCAGCTTTGCGCAGCTTCCCCCTTACCCCTGCTGCCTCTGCAGGCTTCGGGGATGCCGGGGAACCCTGGACCGTGTGACCGGCGCCAGAGTGACGTGCCGCATGTGCCAGGGAAATCCCCAAACGAGCCGCCGGCTAGTCGCGACTTTCCCCACACCGCGGTTACGGCCGAGTTAGAATAAACAGTGTCGCCACTGTACATTTCATTGCTCCCAGTTTTAATGTTTCCGAGAAGGTCTCCCTGCCCTGCACAGTCCATAGGGTAGCCGGGAGTGAGAGAGGTCTCGTATAGGTAGCCTCTATCCCTGTCCAACAACTTGTAGTTGGGTCGTTGTTCCACATTATCACTTGTTTGAGTTGGGCCGCCAAATAGTATTTAATGATATCTGGGACTGCCAGGCCTCCACATTCATTTGGAGCTAGCATGATAGTTCTAGCTACTCTTGGTCTTTTGTTTTGCCAAATAAATTGAAAAATTCTATTTTGCATATTTTTTCATTCAGATTTTGGGATATCGATTGGAAGAGTCTGGAAGTAATACAGAAGTCTTGGTAGGATATTCATTTTGACCGTGGCTATTCTGCCTAGCCAAGATATCTGGTATCCATTCCAGCTCTGGAGATCTTTTTTTAGCCTCTCAAATAAGGGCGGGTAATTGTATTGGTATAATAATTTGTACTCCCGTGCTATTTGAATTCCCAAGTATTTGATTTTTGTGGAGCTCCATTTATAATTGAAATTTGTTTTTAGCAGTTTGGCCTCGGGGCTAGGTAGAGATATATTTAGTGCTTCCGACTTATCCATGTTTATTTTGTATCCCGAGATTTTGCTAAATTTGTCTAATTGCGAGTGTAAATTCGGGAGTGAAGTCAAGGGGTTGGCTAGAGTTAGGATAATGTCATCAGCAAAAAGGGATATTTTGTAATCCGTTTCTCCAATTGCAATACCATTTATATTTCTGTCCTTTCTAAATGTTGTTGCCAAGGGTTCGATGGAGAGGGCAAATAGAAGCGGAGACAAGGGGCATCCCTGTCGAGTACCATTCTTAATGTTTATAGGGTTCGAGTCTCCTCCTGGGAGCTTCATTACGGCCGTGGGAGTTTTGTATAGGGCTCTGATCCCCTCCAGATATGGGCCCTTAAATCCAAATTTAATTAATGTTTTATCTAGAAAGTCCCACCTGATCCTGTCGAACGCCTTTTCTGCGTCTAGACTTCATGGATGAGAGATGTACATGGTCAATTATGTTAATGATCTTCCTCGTATTGTCTGAGGCTTGTCTGCCGGAAATAAACCCGACTTGATCTATGTGGATTAGGCTTGTTAGAATGGGGGTTAATCTGTTGGCTAAAATTTTGCTGAAAAGTTTCAGGTCCGAATTAAGGAGGGCTATGGGGTGGTAATTACCACACTGTAGTGGGTTTCGCCCTTCCTTTGGTATGACTGCCAGATTGGCTTTTGACATAGATGCTGGGATAGCTGTTCCCTCCAGAAACTCATTAAACATATCCAGTAGATATGGTGCCAAAATCAATTTGAAATTTTTATAATATTGATTGGAGAACCCATCTGGACCTGGCGTTTTGCTTGGTTTTAATTGGGAGATGGCTTCTAATAACTCTTCCTGCGAAATTTCTTTATTTAGTTCTGATAGGTTGTCTTCCGAGAGGTTTGTAAGTTTACATGATTCTAGATATTTAGTTATAGCTTCCTCGTTCGAAAATCTGTTTTTGGGAAAATTTAAGTTATATAATTTGGAGTAGAAGTCTGAGAATTCGGCTGCTATCTGCTTTTCACAATACGTTTTGGTGCCCGCCTTTGTTTGTATAACTGTTATTTGAGATTTGGTTCTCAGACCTCTCAATTTGGATGGTAGTAACCGGTCGGCCTTATTCCCTTTGTCATAATATTTTTGCTTGGTCCACCACATTGCTCTCTCCACTTCGTCTATTTGTATCTGTTTAAAATCAGATCTAGCTTTGTCCAGTACTTTGCGTAGTTGTTTTGAGGGGTTAGCTTTATGTTTATGTTCTAGGAGTTGGACTTTCTCCGCTAATTCGTTGTACAATTTCTGTTTTGTTTTTTTCTTGTGTTATGATATGGAAATAATATTCCCTCGGATCGTGGCCTTATGGGCCTCCAACAGCATCGCTGGTGACTCCACCGAGCCCTTGTTCAGCGCAAAGTTTTCTTTGAGCTTTTGCTTAATCTCTATCTCTACGTCTATTTGGTTTAACAGAGAATCGTTCAATTTCCAATTATATTGGCTGTATTTTTAGAAGGGGAGGGAGAGTGTCAGTGATACCGGAGCATGGTCCGACCATGAAATAGATCCTATGTCTGACTGGGAGGTTGCCTGGAAGATATCTTTGGTGCCCAGAAAATAATCAATCCTTGAATAGGTCTGGTGTGGGGGAGAGAAGTAAGAGTAGTCCCTCTGACCCTGATGCTGTGCCCGCCAAATATCTATCAGCGAAAACTCTTTTAATATATTCCGGAACTCTTTGGTGTTTTTTGCCGTGGAGCATGGGTGAGGAGTTCCCGATGGGCTCGCCCTGTCATGGTCAGGCTCTACTAGCATGTGGAGATCTCCTGCTAGCAGTAGTGTAGTTCTAGGTTGGGGGGTTAGACTGTCGCATAGGTCCCTCAAGAAACCGGCCTGGCCTTCGTTTGGGGCGTATATGTTAACAAGGGTAGTCTCTACATCTGATAAGGTTCCCTGCAAAATGAGGAATCTACCCTCTGGGTCTGAGGTCTGCTTTTTTAGTGTGAACTTAACGTTTTGTCTAAATTGAATAGCTACCCCCTTTTTTTTAGTAGAGCCGGATGCATAATATGCCTGGGGATAAAATCTCTGAAAGGTATTAGGGGGTGATATCGTATTAAAATGTGTTTCCTGTAAAAACAACACATCCCCCTTTGTTTTTTTAGCTCTTGTAGAGCGAGCTTTCTTTTGATTGCTGAATTGAGTCCCCTAACATTTAGGGACACTAGTTTGAGTGTTGTGTTTATGGCCATTCTTATTTATGTGATATCTCAGGGACTCTGTCTTTCCCTCCACTTTCCCAAGGTGGTGGGGTCTCCGTCGTCATAACTTGTCCTGGTGGCTGCGTGGTGTTTCTGCTGAGTCTTGGCTTCCGGGGCTCCTGCTTCCCATCAACCGTGTTTGTCCCTGCTGGTTATGTATGGACAAGGGGACAGGTTTTTGCGTGTATTTATCTTAGACTTTCTTGCAAGCAATAACTGATGTGTGGATGCTGATTCTGTGAAGGCTTCTTGTTTTCCGTGTGCGTGCGGAAGAGATTGGGGGGATGTGGAGGGGCTGAGGGGGGGTAGGGAGAAGGAAAGAGTAAGAAAGAAGTAGAAGAAGAGAAAAGAGTGGGCTGTTGAAGAGCCCAGTTTTGGGGACCCTCATCTCCCTAAGGATAAGGGTAGTGGGCCTAATGCCTCTGGGAGACTTCCTTGAGCAACGCCTTCCGAAAGCCATCAGGAAGGTCGGAGAGCCCTCCTACAAAAGATAAACATTGTGTCCAATCATGTACAGTCATATAAAAACTTAATCAACCTCGTAACTTCAGGGAGCACTTATTGGGTTTTCTATCCAACTTCATCTTGCTTAAGTGTCTAATAGTCCTTTCCCTAGCAGGAAAAGTAGAGTGCTTGTCTGCGGGGGGAAGGAGGGGGTATGGTGGAGGGAGGAGGGGGAGAGGGAGTGAGATACGGGGTAGGGGGGGAAAGAGGGGAGGGGGGGGAAAGAGGTGAGGGGGGGGAGGGGGGGAGGGGGGGGAAGAGGGGGAGTGGGAGGGGCAGGGGGGAAGGGGGGGAGGGAGGGGAAGGGGGGAAGAGGGGGGTGGGAAGGGTGGTGGGAGAGGGGAAGAGAAGTAAAAACATTTATTTATAACTTTTGAACAGACAAACAATCACACCTCGAATTCGATTCCCACCAGTCTGTCCTTCCAGGGACGAGCCCTTGTGTACCTCAAAATGCCATTTATGGAGTCTCTCACGGTTCTCATTAAATGATCGGTAATTGTAAAATAGCGCCGCAATTCCTCCACAATAGTTCTCCTTAAATTTTAAGGAAGAGCCTTTTTGAAGCGACTCCCTTCGTAATTCATGTTGTGGGTTCACCCGCAGTAAACCTCGTAACTTATGTGGTGTGTGAAGATGTACATGGCATATCTCTAGGCTATACCAGCACTTACAACCCTATATTTCTCCCTGATTTGCTGGGGCAGGTCGCGCAAGCTGATGTCGGGCACCGTTTCAATGCAAGCGTGTGTGGGTATTATTCTGGGAGCGGGTGTGTTCCTAGAAGCTGGTGTGCTTGTGGCAGCGGGCGAGGGTAGGTGGTCTGGGAGGATGCTTTCCTCCTGCTCCTCCTGTTTTAGTCGCCTTATCTGTGTTGTCATCTCCTGGCGTGGTCTTGACGGGGTTGTCATGTCATCCTCATCAATGGCATACATGTACACATAATCTTCAGACGGAGGGGCTGCGCTTGGTGATGGAAGGGTAAAGGTCACATCCATGCCACCCTCCTGCTCCTGCATCCGACATACAGGGGCAGGAACCCCAAGCAAACTATGTATCCCCGCTATGTCAGTCTCTATCTTCTCCATCCGCCTATCCATATTTAGCATGGTCTCTAAAAGAAGATCGATCTTTACCACCATAGAGTTCTCAGGGATATCGACACTGAACCCATTCAGCATGCGGGCTAACGAGCTTGATCTTGAGCTAGGAGTGCTGTGGACATCTGAGTGGATGGGTGCTGGAGCGGAAGAGATAGGGTTTCTCTGGAGAGCAGCGTCGTCAATGGGTGCAGGAGAAGGTTTCCTGGCGGTCCCCTGGAGAGCAGCGTCATCAATGGGTGCAGGAGAAGGTGACCTGGGGATTCCCTGGAGAGCAGCATCATCGATGGGTGCAGGAGAAGGTGTCCTGGGGGTTCCCTGGAGAGCAGCGTCGTCGATGGGTGGCATCCATTTGTTTTGCGTTTTTTCTACATCAGCGAATTTCTTCTTGACATAATAAGGCCCAGGCTTCTTAGCCTTTGGAGTCTTCAGAAGGTTTTCTTTATTAGCCTTGGTCTTTCGCTTTGGGTTTGGCTCGGAAAAGGCTCCCGCCTTTCGCTTTTTCGGCACGGCAGGCACGGCAGAAGAGAGTGGGTTCCTGCATCCGTAGAATCGTGGTTGTAAGGATCCGAGCTGCGGGTATACCTGCGTCCAGCGCCTCCTTACCTTCTTTGCAGGCCATTCAGGCTCCCCGGTGGCGTCTCCCGCTGCTGGCTGCTGTCCCTGCACCTCCAGGCGACGCGCGTCACCCCTATGGGCGCGCGCTGTCCCAGGCCACCATTAGTTGGCGTTGGGCGCCTGACTCTGCCTCAGTTGACGCGGCGCACGCACCTTGCGTGTCTCTGCCCCCGCCCCGTCAACTCCGCCTCCCAGGTTCCTCTTCCTCACCTGACCCTTCCCCTGTCCGTCTCTCTGCTCCTCCCCTTCTTCTGACTCCTCCGGTATGGCTCTCCTTTCTCCACCTCCTCTGACGTGGCGCATGTACCTTGCATGCCCCTTCCCCGTCAGCTACGCCTCCCAGGTCCTTCTTCCCTTTCTGTTCCTTCCCTTGTCCGTCCCTCTGCTCCTCCCCTTACTCAGACCACTCCCAAAGCCTCTAGTAATTCTCCCCTATCTGGGTCTTACTTAGGCCACTCCTCTGTTCCTCCCCTCACTCCGATTGGTCCCAAACTTTCACACTCTGCTCTCCTATCAGGTCCTTCTTTGGGCTGCTCCTCCGTCACTCCCCTTCCCCTGATTGGTCCCAGCCCCCTATTTAATCCCCCTTCACCATTTCCTCTTTGCTCTGCATAGCTTCTGTATCTTGATGCTGTCTGCTGTTGCCTGGCCTCTCTTGTCTTTCAGTGTCTGTTCCTGGAAATACTGCTGACCTCCCTGGATTTGACCTTTTGCTTTGGACTCTACTACGCTGCTCTCTGGAACCCTTTAGACTTCGCTTTGGACTATCTCAGCTGCAAACCTCTACATCCCTTGTACACGGCACATGGACAATCTACTGTGATGCTCTGTCCACTCCAGGACCCAGGCTTACAGACACTCGACTACGCTGCTCTCTCCAATCCACGACCCTTGGCTTACGAAATTTACCCTCCTCTGCCGGAGCTGTCAAGTACGGTATCATTTATATTCTTGTTACCCTGATCATCTACACTACTTCCACACTCCAGCCGTGCCCCCATTTACTGTCAGGTGTGTGGTATAACTCCTTTCCACCTCAGTCCCGGGGTCTCGTCTTGCTTGTGGGCAGGCCGAGCGTTACAGTGGTTGATCCATGGATGCAGATGGTGTAAAGCACAATGCAGTATCTGAACAAGAGCAAGTTTAGATAAAGATCAGTGTGTGGTAGGCTATGCAATTTGAGTCACCTTTTATACACTGTGTCCCTATTGTGATTGAGGTGCAGGTGTTAAAAGTGGGCGTACTGTAATGTGTACTACGACTTTTTTTCTCGTGCATAGCCACGAGGTGCAGGTGTTAAAAGTGGGCGTTCTGTAATGAGACTCATTAAAGTATAAAAACACCATCCATTTTGTTGATTCACTGCACATTGAATACACATCGACTACACATTGAATATACATTTTTGTGCTTGTATTTCTTTCTAAACGCAGTGATGCCGGTTAAAACGATTGCTAAGGATCTCAGCATGAGAATACAGGATATGTACAAGAGAGGACACGAATTTCAGATATTCAATGCTGGTTAAGTACACTGGCGACACACTTTATTCGAGCTCGGCTAGTCCCACGAATTCGGGTATACCCGGGTGTATTGAGGTTTGTGACTGTTTTCTGCCCGAGTGCATTGAGTTATTTTCCGGCAGGGATTGAAGCATTTTATTCCCGCTGGCTGCAATACTGCACAGTATATATATATATACTGCATTACAATTCATGAATTTATGCCATCTGGTAGACACGCGAAGCATTGCAGCCTATTAAATCCTAATCATTATCATTTAACAGATCAGCCGCCCATCAGCCAGGCATGAACCCAGGCTGGGAAGGCAAACGCAACGGGGCTTGTCAGAGGTGAGGAGCGGCGCATTCCAGGTATCTGCCAGGTACATACCGGGTATTTGCTCGAATAAAGTGTGTCGGTGCAGTACTTTGGGCCTCGTTGTACCAGCAGCCACCGTGAGCTATCATGCCCACGGTAAGGCCAGAAATGTCAAGCGGACACCAACTGTTACTACTGCGAAAGTAAAGTATTTTCAATATGTTTTCTTTAGCGCACAGTACTGTAATGGCACTTTTACTGGTTAAATGGCTTATTATTTTTAACAGAACCTTTTTCCTAGCAATTATTTGAGATAAAATTTTTTGTAAGTTGCACCTCTCTCCTTAATTATCACTCACTTCATTATTACCCATTATGACTCACTCACAACCCCCTATGCAGTACACAGTATACTGTAAACAGTATGACACACACACATTTTTAACATTTATTATGACACACACATAATTTATATCGCTGTATATTTATATAACTATATTATATATATATCTCTATTATAATTTATATAGCTGTATATTTATATAACTATATTATATATATATAGTTTTATTAATAAGCCTGTGATGGGAGCTTTGTGACAGGCTATTAATAATACACAAAAAATATATATATATATATAACTGGGTTGAAATGGGACGAGACTTAGATATGATAAAATATAATTTATTCCTTGATAAAGGTAAACACACAAAATATACAAATAACAGGCAAAATATAGACACTTACTTAAAGATTAGGACAAGAAAGCCATCAGGATACAGGATAGGCCATTTCTTCCATAATTCAGTTATATATATTATAATTTATATCGCTGTATATTTATTTAACTATATATATATATATATATATATATATATATATATATATATATATATATATATATATATATATATATTATAATTTATATAGCTGTATATTTATATAACTATAATATATATATAATCTCTCAAGCGATACAGATGCAATCCTTAAATGTCTCCCACTTTTGATCCATGCCCGTGCCTGATCCACTCTTTTGATCTTGTTGACATCCTGTATCATTGGGTACGCTCTGTAATGACAAGGAATAATTTTATAGGTACTGTACAGTTACTTAAACAACACTTTTACCTACTGTACTGTCCAGTACTAACCTCAGATGTCCATATTTCCATCCTATTCTGCGTCTCATCTTCTTGATGCTGCTCTCAAATGCGGTTATATTGTGATTTTTCTCTAGAGCGTCCTTGACCCTTGTGGCACATCTCTCATCATTCTCTTCACTTACTTGGTCAACCAGAAGAGTGTCACCCTACAGTGTAAAGGAAAACAACAATTAGTAATTTAGGCCACAAGTACATACTGTACTGGATTACTGGCAGCTATATATTAATCTGTGAAGCTCCATCATTTATGCTCAGGCCTAGAGTATGGTGAAATAAATATAATATAGTTATATAACTATACAGCTATTTAAATTATAATATATATATATATTATAATTTAAATAGCTGTATAGTTATATAACTATATTATATTTATTTCACCATACTCTAGGCCTGAGCATAAATGATGGAGCTTCACAGATTAATATATAGCTGCCAGTAATCCAGTACAGTATGTACTTGTGGCCTAAATTACTAATTGTTGTTTTCCTTTACACTGTAGGGTGACACTCTTCTGGTTGACCAAGTAAGTGAAGAGAATGATGAGAGATGTGCCACAAGGGTCAAGGACGCTCTAGAGAAAAATCACAATATAACCGCATTTGAGAGCAGCATCAAGAAGATGAGACGCAGAATAGGATGGAAATATGGACATCTGAGGTTAGTACTGGACAGTACAGTAGGTAAAAGTGTTGTTTAAGTAACTGTACAGTACCTATAAAATTATTCCTTGTCATTACAGAGCGTACCCAATGATACAGGATGTCAACAAGATCAAAAGAGTGGATCAGGCACGGGCATGGATCGAAAGTGGGAGACATTTAAGAATTGCATCTGTATCGCTTGAGAGATTTGCCACCTATGCATTCCACAAAAAAGGACGCATATCTCTGAAGCCGCATCCCAAAAACCCTGTGAAGCTGCATGTGTGGGGTGCCATCTCTATGCCTGGACCAGGATGCATTGTCATCTTTGGCAGTAATATAATGCACAAAGTCACATTCTGAAGCCTTATGCACTGTACTATACTAGTGCAGTATTTTGAGCACTTTTCTTTTCTTGTTACAGGAATCATGAATAAAGTATTTTTTCAAGAGAAAATAATGCCCGAGATTGCGAATTACATCACACATGAACTCCCAGATGGTCACCGGTTCTTGGTTCTTCCAGGATAATGATCGGAAACACACCGCGTCTATGGCGCATATGCTTGCCAGAGGTATCAACTGGGTTAAGACTCCAGCGGAGTAAGTACGGTAACTGTTTCTCATTTTTTTTTACACTGTTTACTGTGTATCTCTTTAACTAATTCTCCTACTTTTCCCCCTCTAATGACAGATCGCCAGAATTCAATCCTATCGAAATGGTCTGGCATCATCTGAAGGATCATATCCGAAAAGTGGTGAAACTCTCAAAAAAGGATGAATTGGCGGATGGCATACTGAGTTTTGGAACAATGTACTCACCGTCGAAAGATGTAATAAATATATTGATCATATTGCGAATGAGTTGCCCATTGTGATAGAGCGTAATGGGCATGCATCAGGAAGGTAGTATGGTATAGTACAGTAATGTAGTATGGTAAGTACAGGTACACCAAGTATGATACAGGTAAGTATGGCACAGATTGTTTTACAGTTTACTGAATGCACTTAACTTCACACATTTTTTCTTTTCTTTTCATAGAGAGCTGCACTACAAATCTTGTTACAATGTACTGTACAGTAGTTATACAGTAGTTATAATGTAGTATAGAGTTCCAGTATATAGAAGTTTGACAGAAGTAACTGCATAGTCCAATATGGGTAGTGATACTGTACACCAGGCCAGCACAACTCTAGTCCTCAAGGTTTTCAGGATATCTCTACTTCAGCACAGCTGGCTCAATTAGTTGCTCAATCATATTGAGCCACTAATTGAGCCAGCTGTGCTGAAGTAGGGATATCCTGAAAACCTGGCCTGTTTGCGGACCTCGAGGACTGGAGTTGTGCAGGCGAGCTGTACACAATGTCATTATATGCACTTTACTGCAATCATTTTTTTCTTTTCTTTTCAGAGAGAGCTGCACTAAAAATGGACGGGCAGGGGAGGAGGGGTATCATGTGTAAAATTAGTGAACTGTGTGTATAGTGTATCAACAGTCATAATTTACACAAAACCCACCCTCTCTCAATGAACTACAGAATGCAAAGCGGCCATGACGAAGAAGATACAGACTGAAAATTTGTATTACTGTTCTTAATATTATACATTTGTATTATTCATGATTATTTGTATTTTTCATTCTTCCATCATTATCCATTTTCATGAAGTCTATGTCAGGTAGCTGCTGAAGTGATGACAGGTGCTACCGTTACAAAGAAGATAAAGACAGAATTTGTATTGGAAAGATAAAATTTGTATTATTCATGATTATATGTATTTTTCATCCTGATAAAATAAAAATAAAATTCTTTAAATTCACGATCATTATTGAAACACACCCACACCCCCCAAAGAAAAAGAAAGAATTGCAAAAATTGGTAACTTATCAAAAACATGATTTCTTTTTCTTTGAACTTAAATTAAATTCACTTTGAATGTGTGTGTGTGGGGGGGGATTCTTCAAGAAGGGGTTTGGTTTGTGTGTGAAGTGGTTAGGGGTGGACTACACTAGTTGCCAAGAAGGGCTTATCAGATTAATATATTAAATTCAGGAATGTGTAGATAAACATTTCTATTCACGTTGTAAGTCCCTTAAACTTGAAATGCTGTTGGTACCAGTATGTGTGTGGATGAGTCATTCGAGAAGGGATTATCAAACGTGCACATGCGTTACCGTAAACAAAGCCTCAAAGAGTTTAATGAATGGCTTTGGGTTTGGGGGGTGGATGAGAAGTCATTCTCGCCAATACAAATAAATACAAATTAATGGTTTGGGAGAGGCGTTGATAAGAAGTAGAAATATGCGTTTCAAAAAGGTTCCAATGAGACATACACGCATGCGCAGAAATGTGATGACAGGCTCAGGAAGATTAAAGCCAGAAAGCCACCCATTACAAATGAATGGTTTGGGAGAGGTGTCGATAAGAAGTAGAAATACTTTAGCCTTGTTTGTGTGCGGGTGGAGGGGGAGAGCACTTTATGCTGGATTATCAGTTCAAATAAATATTTTCAACAGGTCATCATAATGTTTAATGTGCAGAAATGTGATACTGTAACATGCCTATGCGTTTCAACAAGGTTCCAATGCGACATACACTCATGCGCATAAAATAAAAAACAGTATGAAAAGAAGAGCAAGCCTAGCAAAAGTATTGATTAATAAATAATACATATAGAAATGTGATGACACGCATACAGTATCCGAATGAGCGAGATAATACGGGATAAAAATATTTTAAATTCGGAAGAAGATACGACGTTATATTTTTGTAATACTGTACTTCTTTTCCCTTTAGTATCCTGTATACAGTACAGTACTGTATGTGTCCTCATACTGTATTTTTTATGTGTATGGCTAAGGAGCCTCATACTACTGTATTCATACTAATGTATACAGTATGAACAGTATACAGAAATGTACGGCTGTACAGTAGGTTGAATTGCTATTAGACTTTGAAGACAACAGCTCGCAATCGCCCACTTGAGTTTCTAGACTGTACTGCTGCGGCCAACTTCAATCTTACAAATGCCCGTAATTTTCCGGGGCTTTTTTTGGCTGGCACCGAACTTGGCCGCGCTCAGCCGCATCTTCCCCTCCCCTCGCGACCCCCTGGCTGCTTGGCTACTCCGCCTCTGCAGCTTCACGTGTCTTCCCCTCCCCTCGCGACCCCCTGGCTGCCTCTGCTCCGCCTCTTCCCGCATCTCCCCTCCATTCCCCTGTCCCCTGTCCCCTTACCCGGGGATGCCGGCGGAACGTGTGACTGGCGCCACAGTGACGCGCGTCACGCGTCACCAGCCACGTCTGCCCGAAGTCTGCCTGCACATTGCGGTGGCGGCCGCAGAAGGCTCAGCTCGGCCGCCACTGCATTGCAGACAATGCTAAAAATACGATCACAAACATCGAAAATAGTTCGGGAAAAAAAGCCATTTTCTAAACCGTTGGAAAACAGCGCACAACACTATCACAATTCAATACAATTCAATCCAACTATAACAATCTCAAATCCTCACAAGTAGGATCTCTGTCTCCCTCTCAACCACTCTAAACAACACAGAGAAAGACTAAAGATTAACCAAAATACAACTTTTAAATAGGCTGCTCAACTAATTAAAGATCTCACAAGATTTTCGCACAATGCAAAAAGAAAAAAAAATGATTAATTTACATGCTACGCCATTTCCTCATTTTCACGCAGGCAAGAATCACGCCGCTGACTACTCGCCATGTTTACAAATGTTGTTCTCACTGGTATTCGAGTCTTTCTGCATACCGTGAGACCAAAACGGCAAAAAATGGCGACTGAAAACCCGCAGCGATTTTTTTTTCAGGAGCTTTTTGCATAGGCCCCACAGTTTGTTCACACACCGCGTTTCAACAATAAAAAACTTTGCACCTTCATTTTGTATTTAATACATAGAGCATTCAGAAATACCACAAATGTGGTTTTAATTTAAACAAAATTAAATATATTTTTAAATATTTAGCATTTTTGCATTTATGCTTATGTAGCCCTCATTTGTGGGCAACTAGTTATTATATGTGATTACTGTAACATCCTTAATGGGCTGCATTATGAACAGTCGTGAGTAAAGCTCTTGTTTGTACTATATATAGACAGATAGATGGATAAATATTTCTACAATATATCCAACTCAATGTAAACTCCTTTAAAGCTGAGCATGGAGGGCTACACTTATGTAAATATTTGCATTGCTAAGTGAGAGATGCAAAAACAACTGATACAGGGCATAGCCTATTTGTTTGTTTTTTCAAATTGTGTGATCATTTAGTATAACGGATCAAAAATAGAAATGTATATAATTGTTTTTTATATAGCACCTAAAGTGCAAGCATCACATTACAGTACAAGGTAAATACAGTAAAAAATAATGTGGATAAGAGCTGATAGTGAATGACAACATAAGGAAAAAGTGAGGCCCTAACCTGAATAGCTTATAATGTTCATATTATTTACATTTTAGATACTGTATCATTCATATATTTTTTTTACTACTGTTTATTTATACAACTATAAATGTATTAGATATACATTTAAGAGAACCACACAAAATAAATTCTTCTTAACATACTGTAATTCGTGAAATATGCAGCACACATGTATTGTGCCTGCACAGATTGTGAAATTACCATAATGAATTTTCCACATTAAATAATTTTAAATGTCATTTGCACTGAGTGCACAGGTGCATTTCATGAATTCTGGTTTTAATCATAATAACTGTCTAATTAAAATGCAAATCGGAATTAATTTATAAAAACAATGTAATGAATTGAGAAATGCAAAACTAATGCCTGCAAGGATAGTATATAAAAAAAATTCAACAGACAAATAAGAACCTAAAATATTGGGGATAATAAACCCAATTACATTTGCTGTAAACAGTGCTTAATGTTATATAATTCCTATGAAATTTGAGTATAAACTTATGCCGTGTTACTTAATATACTATGGAATATTTGAATAATCGAATATTTTAATACTATCCCAAGGCAGAGGATTTCCATCTAAGTGTGTGTGTGTGTGTGTCTGTGTGTGTCTTTACATCAATTTAATAAATCCATTTAAAAAGACAGCTTAAAAAAGACAAAATACCCATCTTATCCAAAAGACCTTCAGCACAGTATGCAATATATTCCTTAAAGTGAACATGTTCCTATCATTAATACAAGAAAGAGCTTATACCGGTCAAAAACAGAAATCTGTATACAGTATAAAGAGAGAAATGGTGGAACAAATATTGCATGGAACTAAAAAGGAACAACAGCTTGAAGATGGTCCTTTAGATCATACAAGGTGAAGACAGATACAGATGCAGCGGCCGTTATTAGAACAAATTACTGCGGAGGTTTCGTGTGCGATGCTGTACTCCACGCGGCATTAACGCTGCCAATCGCCTCAGGCACACATGTTTATCGCTGTTGCTTTGTTTGAATTTCATGGTTTGTGTGCAATTAAATGCAATGAAATGAATGAATTGTAATGTGTACAGTACTGTGCTACTGTGCTTCTGTGTCAATTTCAGGTGTTTAAAAACAAGAACACTAAAATGCCATTTTCTGCACTTGCCTGCACTCGCGTCTTAAGGCGGTACGGTTGGAAGAAATCCCTCGCAATGACATCAATATTCCGAGGTATACACCGCGTGAAGTGTTTCAATAATGGCCGCCGCATCTGTATCTTTGTTCCAATCACGTATTCTTCAGAGACAAAGAGCATATTACATGCATGCAAGTTCAGAGTGAAGAACTATCAGCATGATCGTATTTTGTTGTTCTGTTCACAAAGGATGTCCACACTTGCCTGATCTGGAGAGGAAGCGGCAGCGGTCTCTTCACAGTGTGGGAACCATTGATTGCTGAAGTGGTAACATGTACAATAAACATGTCATGTTTTAAAGATTATATTTTCTGTACGTGTAATACTTACCACCAATACTTTGTCATATTATATTAACTTTTTTACACTATGAGAGTCGTGCGCTGTCTTTTTCCTTTCAATATTAGTTCGTGAGATAATGAGCTATCTTTGTTGACCAGCAGCAGATTATCAGATATTTTGTATGAGTTTTTTTATTATTTAAAACTTGTCGCATAATCACGTTGTGTCATTACTGTATAGACACTGGTTGCACTAATTAATGAGAGTTCATTCACTGTCCTATTACCAGACAATCTCTCAGAGTTTTTTTATTACACTTAATTGCAATATATACATAAACTGGTGCGCAGTTTCTTTATTTCCACTGCACACTAATTGGGAGTATGTGTAAGGGATCGGGGGACACGCGCCTTACAGCGGGTCCCCGTCACCCCGGCTCCTAGAATTGCCGCTCATCCCAGGCCTCCTCCCCGCCAGCTCCTTACCTGCTCCGGTCGGGTGCCGCTCAGCTCCTCCGTGGCACACGACGCCTCCGCCCACACGCAGCAGGGGCACGCGCGCGGGAGTGTTACAAGGCACGCGCGCACCCGTCCTCTTCCACACTCCTCCTGCAGCCTTGGCTCCACCTCCCATCAGCTGGAGGCTATTCCCACTAGCGAACATCACACCAGGCATCTAAACCTATCCCTTGAACCGCTCAGTCAAGCTCCCGCTCCGCCTCTTGCTCCAATTGGTTCTCCAACATTTATAGTCCCTGTCTGCCCTCTCCTTCCTCGCTCTGCATAGTTTTCCTGTGGCTCTTGTAGTACGGAGGTCTATGCCTGGCTCTCTTTTGTGTTGCAGCTCTCGCTCCAGTCCCTGCCCTCGTTTGATACCCTTGGATTTGATCTCGGCTGTCGTTAGACTTCGTGTACCTCGCTACTCCCTGAACTCAGCTTTGGACCTCACTGCGCTGCTCTCTCCTGCCCTTGAGCTACGACTTTCTGATCTATACCTTCGGACCTCTGGCGCCCCGGACGCGGCAAGTATCATGCTAACCCTTTCTCACCAGACCCGTCAACGCATCTTACCACACTCCGGGCACGCCCTCACTGCTGTGGGTGCGTGTTATACCCTTACCCACCTAAGTACTGGGGACTGGCCAGGTCTGCGGGCAGTCAAGAGTTACATTATGCAGAGCCCACCAATTGCAGACCCCCCTGAGGTGGGCCAAGGTGTGTCCATGGAACACTGGCAATTCCAGTGCGAACAAGTAACGACCTGCCAGCTGCACCGTCCCCTCCTGCCCCAGTACCTATGGGCGTCTTTTGCCTATAACCCTCGAGGGTCCCAATGTCCAGGTAGCGGTCCCAGCATTTATCGACTCCGGGTCTGGTGGCAACTTCCTGGTTCACGACTATGCCTGCAACAACCAAATTCCGTTAGTCAAGAAGAGGGTACCCATCGGCCTTGAGCCTATTGACGGCCGACCTCTCCAACCAGCGTTCATTATCTGGGAATCAGTTCCCCTCACACTCACCACTGCGGACGGTCACACTGAGGTCATCATCTTCGATGTCTTCCACTCACCCACAGTCCAGGTCATTCTCGGATTGCCGTGGCTCCATCTTCACAATCCTCATTTCGATTGGATGAATGAATTGCCGATCCAGTGGGTTCCTACCATGAAGGAGGCTGTCATACCCCCATTACCATGCTCGCTGGCCTCGACACTTTGTTACCACCTCTCTCCACCCTTCCAGAAGTATACCGGGATTTCTTGGATGTCTTCAACAAGACCCAGGCTGAGGTTCTGCCGCCTCATCGTTTGTATGACTGCCCCATATAATTAATTCCTGGAGCCACACTCCCTAAGTCTAAATCGTATCCCCTCTCCGTGCCTGAGACCGAGGCTATGACAACATACATCCAGGAGAACCTCAAGAGAGGTTTTATTCGGAACTCCACTTCCCCAACCGGGGCAGGGTTCTTCTTCGTGAAGAAAAAGGATGGCTCCTTAAGACCCAGTATCGACTTTCGTGGGCTTAGCAAAATCACAGTTAAAACCGGTACCACCTTTCTCTAATTTCGGAACTCTTTGACCGGCTCCAAGGAGCCTCTGTTTTCTCCAAACTTGACCTGAGAGGAGCTTACAATTTAATCCGAATACGGGAGGGTGATGAGTTGAAGACTGCATTCAACACACGCACGGGCCAATATGAATATCTTGTGATGCCGTTTGGCCTCTGCAATGCCCCAGCTGCCTTCCAAGAATTTATGAATGACATCTTCCGGGACATTTTGGGTAATTTCATCATAGTATACCTAGACGACATCTTCATTTTCTCCAGAAACCTTGAGGAGCACATACATCATACTAGGGTGGTCCTCGCTCAGCTTCGCGCAAATAGCCTCTACGCGAAGATGGAGAAATGTCTCTTCCACCAATCATCCACAGCCTTCCAAGGCTATATAATTTCCGACAAAGGCTTCACCATGGATCCTAAGAAATTGAAGGCTGTTCTAGCCTGGCCGTTACCGAATTCCCTAAAAGCCGTCCAGCGTTTCCTTGGGTTCTCAAACTACTATCGGAAATGTATCCGTAATTTTTCCACTATTGCTCTGCCCATTACCGCCCTTACCAAGAAAGGGGCTGACCCATCTGCATGGTCCCCTGATGCCATCAAAGCCTTCGAGTTCCTCAAAAGAGCCTTCGTCTCCGCTCCCATACTTCGTCACCTGGACACATCTCTTGCCTTTACCCTTGAAGTTGACGCTTCCAATGTTGGAGCTGGGGCAGTACCCACGCAAAGGTCCTCACCTCAAGAAAAACTCCATCCTTGTGCTTTCTTTTCAAGGAAATTCTCTTCAGCCGAGAGAAATTATGATGTCGGGAACCGAGAACTCTTGGCAATCAAGTTAGCCTTGCAAGAACGGAGACACCTCCTCGAGGGTACCAAAGAGCCAGTGGCAATTCTCACTGATCACAAAAACTTATTGTACATTGAGGGGGCTTGTCATCTGGGATCCTGTCAAGCATGTTGGGCACTTTTTTTCTCCCGATTCAATTACACGATTTCGTATATTCCTGGTACCACGAAAATTAAGGCCGACGCACTTTCACGCCAGTTCTCTACTGAGGAGAGATCTAACGAACCTTCGGAGACCATTCTGCCTGCCAAATACATAATTTCTGTCAATACTTTTGATATCCTGGATGAGATCACCAAAGCCCAGGCTCATATCCCTAGGAGAATTAAGGTGCCAGAAGGACGTCTGTACGCTGCTCCACGTTTTTGCCACAAGATCCTGGAGTGGGGGCATTCTTCCAGATCGGCTGGCCATCCGGGCTTCAAAAGGACATTGGATTTAATCAAACGGACCTTTTGGTGGCCTAAAATGAGCAAAGACATTTTTGATTTCACGAGAGCTTGTCCGGTGTGCGCTCAGAGCAAGTCCGCCCGACACAAACCATCTGGGCTTCTCCTGCCCCTTCCCATCCCTGAACGGCCTTGGAAACATATATCAATGGACTTTATTGTGGAACTCCCACCCTCTAAAGGGATGGATATGATCCTTGTAGTAGAGGACAGATTTTCCAAGCACACGCACTTTGTACCCCTCAAGGGTCTTCCCAATTCGGCTACCTTGGCTGACGTATTTTCTAAAGAAATTGTCAGGCTACACGGCGTTCCACTCACCATTGTCTTGGACAGAGGCACACAAATTCATTTCTAAGTTTTGGCGAGCATTTTCTCAGAGACTTGGCATATCCCTCCTCTTCTCCTCGGGTTATCACCCACAGACCAATGACCAGACGGAAAGAATGAACCAGACCTTCGAGCAGTATCTTAGATGTTTTGTGTCGGAATTTCAAGACAACTGGGTAGATCTATTACCCTGGGCGGAGTTCGCGATTAATTCGCTGAGGAATGAATCCATGCAAGAGTCGCCATTCTTCATTAATTATGGGTTCTACCCTAGCAGTCTTCCCCTCTCTTCCATTCCGTCTCATGTACCGTCAGAAGATATCCAAGTCTCTAATTTACAAGACTCCTGGAAGAGGATCCAAAAAGCCTTGCAAGGGGCAGTCCGAAAACAGAAGGCCCAAGCGGATCGGCGACGTCAGGTGTCACCGGAGTATAAACCTGGGGACAGAGTCTGGCTTTCCTCTAAAAATATCAAGCTTAAAACTCCTTCTCAGATTCTGGCACCCAGATTCTTGGGTCCCTTCAAGGTCCTCGAACGGATCAACCCGGCAGTGTATCGACTTTTGCTACCTCCCACCATGAGGATACCCACAGTGTTCCACGTTTCCCTCCTTAAACCCTTCTTCCAGAATGTACATTTTCCGGACTGTCCTCATAGACCCAACCCACTCGTGATACAGGGGCAACAAGAATTTGAAGTCCAGACCATTCTCGATTCACGACTTTCCAGGGGCAAACTTCAATTCCTCGTTCATTGGAAGGGATATGGTACCCTTGTCATCACATTCATGCCCCAGCTCTACTTAAGCAATTTCATCAGAGATTTCCTCATAAACCTTGGGAGGATAGTCCGGAGGAACTGTAAGGGATCGGGAGACACGCGCCTTACAGCGGGTCAACATCACCCCGGCTCCTTGTACTACCGCTCGTCCCAGGCCTCCTCCCTGCCAGCTCCTTACCCGCTCTGGTCGGGTGCCGCTCCGCTCCTCCGCGGCACACGCTGCTGAGGCGCGTGCACGGGAGTGTTACAGGGCGTGCACCCACCCGTCCTCTTCTACACTCCTCCTGCAGCCTTGGCTCCACCTCCCATCAGCTGGAGGCTATTCCCACTAGGGAACACCACACCAGGCATCTAAACCTATCCCTGCGACCGCTCAGTCAAGCCCCCGCTCCGCCTCTTGCTCCCATTGGTTCGCCAACATTTATAGTTGCCCTCTTCTTCCTCGCTCTGCATAGTTTTCCTGTGGCTCTTGTAGTACGGAGGTCTATGCCTGGCTCTCTTTTGTGTTGCAGCTCTCGCTCCAGTCCCTGCCCTCGTTTGATACCCTTGGATTTGATCTCGGCTCTCGTTAGACTTCGGGTACCTCGCTACTCCCTGAACTCGGATTTGGACCTCACTACGCTGCTGTCTCCTGCCCTTGACCTACGGCTTTCGGATCTCTACCTTCGGACCTCTGGCGCCTCGGACGTGGCAAGTATCAGGCTACCCCTTTCTCACCAGATCCGGCAAAGCATCTTACAACACTCCGGGCACGCCCTCACTGCTTTGGGTGCGTGTTATACCCTTAACCACCTCAGTACTGGGTACTGGCCAAGTCTAGGGGCCGTCAAGCGTTACAGTATGATACTTAGGGCAAATATAAAACTTGCAATATCTTAAAAATTAGGTAATAACGCAACGCGCTTTATTTTTATCATGCATTACTGCATATCAATGTTGCACCACCAAAATGAAGGGACTTATCGGATCCATTAAAAGCATCACATTTAATAAAGCAGGCATAATACTGCATTTTTAGGTAAAATGTACCATACACCCAGTATATGATATACATCAGGCCTGCACAACTTGTACAGTGAGAAGAGCCGAACTGCTCCAAGGAAAAAAGATTTGGGCCGCACGGGTAAAATCATCATCATCATCATCATCATCATCATCATCATCATCATCATCATCATCATCATCATCATCATCATCATCATCCTCATATCTCCCCCAAAACCCATCATAAACCTTTGCGAGACTCCCCATCGATCTCTCATACCCCCATCTCTCCCCCTCACTCATACACATAATACTCCCACTCCACATCAAACACACAATACCACTTGCACACCACACACATCCCACCCTCCCCTGCACCTCACATCACTCTCCCCCTGCACCTCACATCACTCCCACCCCCTGCACCTCACACCACTCTCCCCCCTTGCACCACACATCACTCTCCCCCTGCACCTCACATCACTCCCACCCCCTGCACCTCACACCACTCTCCCCCCTTGCACCACACATCACTCTCCCCCCTGCACCTCACATAACTCTCCCCCCCTGCACCTCACATCACTCTCCCCCCTGCACCTCACATCACTCTCCCCCCTGCACCTCAAATCACTCTCCCCCCTTGCACCTCACATCACTCTCCCCCTGCAACTCACATCACTCTCCCCCCTGCACCTCACAGCACCCCCCTGCACCTCACAGCACTCCCCCTGCACCTCACATCACTTTCCCCCCCTTCACCTCACATCACTCTCCCCCCTGCACCTCACATCACTCTCCCCCCTGCACCTCACATCACTCTCCCCCCCTGCACTTCACATCATTCTCCCCCCTGCACCTCACATCACTCTCGCCCCCTGCACCTCACATCACTCTCCCCCTGCACCTCACATCACTCTCCCCCCCCTGCAACTCACATCACTCCCCCCCTGCAACTCACATCACTCTCCCCCCTGCAACTCACATCACTCCCCCCCTGCAACTCACATCACTCTCCCACCCTGCAACTCACATCACTCTCCCCACCGCAACTCACATCACTCTCCCCCCTGCAACTCACATCACCCCCCCTGCAACTCACACCACTCTCCCCCCTCACAAGGAAAACAGAGTTGGGCCCAACATAGCCCATTTCAGCAGCCCCCCACTCCAGATCCCACACCCCATGTCAGCAGCCCCCAACCCATTTCAGCCATTTCAGCAGCCCCCGACCCCATTTCAGCAGCCCCCCAAAGCAGCCCCCCACAGCAGCCCCCTACCCCATTTCAGCAGCCCCCCACAGCAGCCCCCACAGCCCATTTCAGCAGCCCTCCAAAGCAGCCCCCACAGACATTTCAGCAACCCCCCACAGCAGCCCCCACAGCCCATATCAGCAGCCCCCCAACTCATCTCAGCAGCCCCCCACAGCCCATATCAGCAGCCCCCAGCTCATTTTAGCATCCCCCCCAGCCCATTACATTTCATCAGGCCCCCCCAGACCATTCCATTTCAGCAGCCCCCCCCCCATAAGTCAGCAGCACCCCCCCATGTCAGCAGTCCCCCCAGCCCATTCCATTTCAGCAGCCCCCCCATGTCAGCAGACCCCCTCCCATGTCAGCAGCCCCCCTCCCATGTCATAAGCCCCTCCTCCCATGTCAGCAACCCCCCAGCCCATTCCATTCCAGCAGCCCCCCCATGTCAGCAGCCCCCCCTCCCATGTCAGCAGCCCCCCCTCCCATGTCAGCAGCCCCTCCTCCCATGTCAGCAGCCCCTCCTCCCATGTCAGCAGCCCCCCCCCAGTCCATTCCATTTCAACAGCACCCCCATGTGAGCAGCCCCCCCAGCCCATTCCATTTCAGCAGCCCCCATGTCAGCAGCCCCCATCCCATGTCAGCAGCCACCCTCCCATGTTAGCAGCCCCCCTCCCATGTCAGCAGCTCCTCTGTGCTTGTAAACGTTTTTGATGGTACAATCAAATTGCATATATTGCATGAGCCACATCTATATGACCCTTTTGTCAATTGTTTAAATTTACTTGTGTCAGATACAAACAGACTGGGTGATAGGCAATTTGAGATGGTTTTAGCCTTTCTGTATACAATTTTGGGGTTGGGTGGTAGATTCTGCCCCAAAACAGGGTCCAAGCGTAAAATGTCCCAATGTTTTATCTAGAATCAATCTTATAGTCTGAGCTTTTGAGCTAAAGGTTGTAATAAACAGTGGACTCTCAAAACTGGAGACCTTCTTAGGTTTTCTACAAAGTAATTGATCTCTATTCATTGCTTCTACCTCGCCACGCGCATGAATTAGATCCAAAGACCCATAACCCCTTGCAATAAATCTCTTATATAGATCGTCTGATTGTCTATGGATGTACTCTTCCTGGGAGCAGTTTCGTTTAACTCTCATAAACTGCCCTTTTGGTATTCCCTTTATAAGTGTCCTGGAGTGGCAGCTATCCGCTCTAAGGTAAGTGTTACCTGAGTTCTCTTTACGGAAAATATCTGTATGTATATTCAAAGAGAGATCCACGTAAAGTAATAAGTCCAGATAATTTAAGTGTTGATAATCATAAGTGAAAGTGAATTTAAGACCATAATTATTGGTGTTTAGTGATTCAGTAAATAATAAAAGTGTAGTGATATCACCTTCCCAAATAAAAATAAGATCATCAATGAAACGCTGATAAAAAATATTATGATCCCGGAAGGTGTTTCTATCTCCAAACCCGTGGAACGACTCCCACCATACCATGAATAAATTAGCATAGGATGGGGCAAAGCTGGTACCCATAGCCGTTCCACGTGTCTGGAGATAGTAAACACCATCAAACAAAAAATAATTGTGTGAAAAGAAAGTGAATAGAATCTAAAATAAAAGTGACTTGTGAAGGTGATAAATCAGAAAGTTCTAAAAAGTGTTGTGATGCTGCTATCCCCAGGTGATTTTCAATTATAGTATACAGTGATGTGACGTCCATAGCCAACCATTACTTGAGTATATATGTGTGTAGTTTGGGTATAGTTAAACATATGTTGGTTTTTGATTTATGTTCACATAAATTCAAAAAGGTTAGTGTTTAAGTTATAGGGTTACATTTTTAATAATTATTTACACATTTCTAAATCATACTGACACTAATCTTTTCTTGAAGAGATATTTGTGATTGTTGCGAGCCAGATGGCTGACGTCACGATTCACAGTATATATGGGAGTGCCAATGTCTTAATCTGAGTCTTACTGATAAAGTTGCTTTTATTGATATCAAGCTCAAACTCTTTGAGCATCCTGTCTCCTCACATAGCCTATCAGAGGAGAGTGCAGCTTGTTGTTTGCACATGGGAGGCATTTAGATGTGAGCTTAGTCTCAATAAAGTTTGCAAATTGACACAGGCATTTTGACCTATCAGAGCCACCGCACGAAGGAGTTGGATGCGGTTTGGCTGGTGACTCGTGACGTCACTCAAATGGTGCAAACTGATTCTGTATTTAGATGCAGACTGTTCATATGTTTGTAATACAACTTGATAAAGGGCACACGGCCCGAAGCGCGTGTGTGTGGTGCTTTTTTGCTGCTTTTTGGGGATATGTCTGATCCTCTTATGAAATAAATTATTTTAATGTACTGGTGAGCCTCTCCTGTTTTTGGCAGTGCGCTGCCTTTTTTCTGCCTTTTCCACTTTCTATCACCCTGCTGGTGGATCAGCACGCCGCTTAAGGAAGGAACCGCATTTGGACCACACTGGAGGAAAAGTGAAGCTGAACACTGAGTCACCCTTGTGGGTTCATGCTTATTCATTAACACAGTATTTGGGACAATTTATGTACTAATATATGCATCAGTGTACTAGTCCCTTTCCCTATTAGGGATGCAATAATACTCATAACCTCATTGTAGAGGTCCAGGCAGTTATATGTACGGTTGTATGGGACTAATCTGTTTTTGATGCGCCGGCCACCCACATTCATACCCTCGGGGCACATTGTGAGCCAACTCTGTTATCAGTTCATAGACAGCATGGAAAAGCATCAATGATGGGGTAATCTCACACGCAGGCTGCTTTAAAAAGAGTCCAGATGGATAAGGACACTTGGTACATTAACCCCAGGGGAATAAACAAAGAACTTGACCTAAGCAGATATTTTTTTGTTGCTGGTTTCTATGATACCGATCCAAGACAGATGTCCCTGGGGTTGTCCCTACATAGTGTTACCTTGGCCTCAAGTCCCCTGTTGATCTACTATCCCACCTTCACAGGCCACACAATATGAAGGCTGTGTCTTTGCCCGTGAACGCTGTAAGGTGCTCCCGAGGTCCCTCTAGAGCATCCTTCTGTCAGCCTGTTGCCTCAAGCCAGAGATCCTTCCTTAACAAATGAGATCTTCTCTCACCTTGTCCCTTTCCTCAACCTTTGGACTTATTTTCCATAAATTCGGCGATTGTTTCTTCATTAAATCCCTGTTTTGTTACTAATACAGTGTACTGTAGTGGACGTCTGGTGGTATATCTGCCAACACAGTCAAATTACTGTTGTTTCCATCATAAGAATCTGGACAGCACATGGAAATTTCCCATTATGCTCTTATGCCTGCTTTTGTTTGTAGCCCCAGTATTGTTTTTTTTTTTTTTTCTTTTTTTTTGTCTGGTCTTTACTTGGTTTGGACAGTACTGTATGAGCCCTCTTAGAATGCAGATACATTTAGCAATGATCTGCCCAGGTGTAGCTCCCAGGGGGGGGACCAGCCTGATGAAGTATACTTGGTATATGAAACGCGTCGCGAGTTGTGTTGCTGGCTTTCACATACCTTGCTAGCTAGCATACACACGAGTGTATCTTTCCCGGTCGCGATTATCAAAATGGACAGGCATCCAGAGACGACTACGGAGGGCTTCATTCCTACGCATGCGCACTACGCTCCCAACCATGCTCACACTCGTGGAGGTCAGATTGTGGATAGCACTACAGAGTCAGCCCCAGTGCGCGGGACTATTACCTGGAAGGATTGACATTACCCCTGTACACCCTCTTGAGAGATGCCCTACTAAAGAAGATATCGCCTAGATCGTGATGTATTAAAGTTTTATTCTATGTAAGTGTTTACTTTTCTCTATACTTGGTAATACACATTATCACTCTTACCTTGGTGCGCTCCTGTGTTCCTTTTTTTCTTGGGGGGTACAGTAGATTTATATACATTCTGCGTATTTATTACTGCACCCTTTTAACACTGTGTGTTCCCTCTCAGCACTAGGTTTGAGTATAAAGCATGCACAGAGTACCTTAATACATTTTGTCTTTCTAAGAATAACTAACATGTGATTCGTTTTTATCTTGTGTGTTTGCCTGTGATTAGATACATAGGTTGCCCTGGCTGTGACGGGCAAGGGTAACCTGGCTTCATAATAAAGGTTAAGCCCTCTGGTTGCCCATGGGTACTGTGGGTCCCTGGCAGCTACCCAGCACTATAAGCCAGGGGCCAGGTATATATACATGTAAAGTTAAAGCGACCCCTGCTTTTCTACTTTCCATGTTCCCTTTACCCCAGACTCATGAAACTTGCTGTGTAAGTTTTAGGTGGGATATTTGGGTAAGAATGCAATTCTTTTATTTGCAGGAGTGTGACAGGAGGGTGTAACCAGGCTACATAATAAAGGTCAAGCCCGTTTGGTTACCCCATCTCCGTGTATAAGGGCCCAAGAGAGTCAGCTCTTGGACACAGTTACAGTGTATTATTCATTGCATTGTTTTTGTAAAGCTGTAATAAAAAACTTTTTTGTGTTTTTCCCTTTCCGGGCATGCAATAAAGCAGGGATTGCTAGTGTATGAATTTCAAGGTGGGTTTTGCGGAAGAACCATTGACAAAATATGCCTAGGAGGTTGGGGTCCAGCGTTACCGGTTCCCCAATAAATGTGTCCATGCCTGATTCTCGGATACATGTAGTCACATTGTACCGGTAATACTTCCCCTTGAAAATGTAAACGCTGCTCACCTCTAGGGCGCTCTGCTTCCCCACAACTCCGAAAGGAGAATGAGGCACAGGGATAAAGATGTATTCATTTAGCTGACAGAATCCCTAGGTTAAGGGGGGTACCCAAGCTAGTGCTAAAGTGACCCACAAACAGTATATGGTTTGTGGTTACTCAACCGTACTTATGGTTGGGGGGACTCTGAGAGTCCAACCTGAGTCATATAGACAGAAACAAAAAGAGTAAATGTTTCCCTTTTCTGTTCCCATTACCCAGAGACTCAGAGTTTATTAAATTGTATTTCAGTGTGTTTTAAATTCGGAACCAAAATCCAAACACGCAGAGGATGACCAGAGGTGTGAACGGCATTTGGTTAGCGGGGAAAGGTGGAGGAGTAGGTACGGAGATCAAAGGCAGTCCTCCGGGATGCCACTTGTTTTGCCAGACCTAGGAGCGCCTACCCAGCTGGTGGCATTGGGACAGCTGGGGGGATATATGGCAGGTTTGCGTATGTCTCTTTGCTATTTTAAATTTCCCGCTGACCTGGCTTTTCTACCTGGCATGGCTCTGCTTGGCTGCTTGAGAAAGTTCCCACGCACTGATTGGCTGTCCGGTCTGCTTCTATTTTATGAATGAAGCAGAGAATACTGTAAGAAGCCTAGAGCCAATCAGATTGTGTATTCCCTCTTGAGTCAGAGCCTAAAGAGCATGGGTTGGCTTTGTTGTTTTGTGTGAAATAGCAAAGCATCTGGCTTTGATTTCAAGCCTGAAAGTTTGTCCACCAGAGACTGTCCAGACTTTTGCGCCCAAGTTCTCTGAAATGAACGTAGTGGTCGTGGCTGGGAATTTATGCCAATTTGAGTTCCAGGAGATTCATGCTAACTCTCGGTCAGGAGGGACCAAGTTCTCAGAAACTAATGTAGCGGTCGCGGCTGGGATTTCATGTCGATTTGATTTCTAGAGGAACAGATGAAGAAAAAAATGCAGTGCACTGCCTGGAAAAACAGGAGGATGCTCATGGTAGCAAATGAAAACTTTATTCCATTAAGGGATCAGACAAAGCCCCCCACAGCAACATCAGGTATCACACCTACGCGTTTCGTGCTCTTTATCAAGGTGTACCATACTTCCAAAATAAGCCGGTATATAAATACAAGCGCCGTTCGCGCTAACGAGTGACGTTGATTGAACTGCTGTGGACCGCTCCTATGGATCCTGGAAACTAACAGTGAGTTGCACCTGTGGGTTTCCATACCCTTATCTTTCACTGTATGGGACAATGCTTGTACTGTTTATTGGTGCTTTATAGCACTAGGTACTAGTCCCCTAACCCTATTAGGGCAATTATATTATATATACACAAGCATATCTTGAGTGGTCCTATCGCAGACTTTTATATACTAAAGGGTCTTGATAATTCTGATGCACTGGCATTCTACAAAACGATTTGATTTCTAGGAGATTTCAGGCGAGGTCCCGGTCAGGGTAAAACTCTCCCATATGAAAGTTTAGTTTTCGACCCCAGACCCCCCGTAAGGGTGTCTTTTCGTCTGTATTTTGTGTTTCACTGTGTGTAAGAGAATTTACGCTGAATAAATTACAATTTAATTCTATATCTTGCTCAATGAATAGTCCTGCTAAAATGGTGTAAATAACTTGGTCTCTGTAACACCCGGGGAGTCACGCCGCCATCGGCGTGCTCCCCACTCACCGGCACCGCCACGGGTCCTGCCACTCCGCTCCCACCAGCCTCCCTTCATGCCGCCCGACCACCGAGCTAAGGCACGCAGGCGCCTTCCAAATACTGTTGGTCCATGGCATGCACAGCACACACCCGGCCACATGCACGGAGGTGCGGCCACACGCACGGGAGCGCGCTCCAGCCTGCTGAACCCTGCCTCCTAGCCCTCATTTCCACCTGCAATCTACCCATCACAGTCCCGGCTGGCCACACACCTCCACGCTGCAGTTCAACTAATGAATGCCTTCTCCTACTTATGCTTAGCTTTGCTACTGGCACTTTGGCTGAGCATAGAACCTGTTGCTGTTCTCATCACTCTCTGCCTCCTTAGTCCTTAATTGTCTTTCTGTCCTGACCCTGTGTACTGAACCGGCTTCCTCCTCGACTACTCCGAACCTCTGGCACCCGACCTAGGCATACGGCATCGGCTACACCGCTCTCTCCGCTCCCGACCTTGGATACGGCAATACGACCAGTCCGCTCTCTCTGCACCCGATCTTGGCATACGGTAATACGACTACGTTCCTCTCTCTATCCCCAGACTTGGCTAACAGTACCTCCTACCCATACCTCTCCTGCCCCGGCTCGGATATCCAGACTAATCTACACTCAAGATGTGCCCTCGTGGCTGTGGGTGGTGTAATATCCATTCCCACCTCAGCACCGTGGTCCTGCCTCCTCTGTGGTGAGCACAGCGTGACAGTCTCCTGTGACAAGGAGTTCAGGGGCCTGAGCTATATGTAGTACCTTAATTCTACCCCGTGAGAAGGCATGATTTGCCAGGATATGAGTAGAACTACCCCGGGGCTGCCCCCAGTCCTCCAGACTCTTGCTTTTGAGCCCTCATATCCCAGACCTATATCCAGTACAGTCATGAGTCTCCCCAAACTCATGTATTAAAGTATGTATTATGTGTTTTATACAATTATTATAAAGCTCTATGCAGTCCGCCAGGGCATCTGGTTATTGTGGTGGTGAAGGGTTAACAGGCCAATAATAAAGGTATTATGCCCGGCTGGTTAACCCTAAACCTTGTTGGGACTGAAGGGGTTAAATTGTATGGTCGCCATAATGCCATGTTTTCCCCTACACAATCTTTATTGTCCCAGTTGTGCAGCCCCAGCAGTTAGCTGCAGTATAATGAATGAATGAGAAATGTGCAAACTGTATTCGTGACACAAGGGGAGCCCTGCTAAATTGCATAAGTGTGCCTGCGAGTAAGTAGCTGCCTTGAAGATAGGTATCAGTTTTCAGACCACAGACGTCGAAATCACAAAGTCAATTGAATAAGTGGTCTGCGGTTTAGCTGAAGTACCTTCTTGCTACAATGTATCCAGCCGTCTCGTTATCCACTTAAACTGAATTTGTGGTACGCGTCTGCGGTTACCGATCAAAGTCAGCACGGATACATTGTATGCCGGCTTGTAACCCAGACCGATTATAGGTCAAACCGCAACCCACATCACAAAGCCCCTTCAATTAAGTGGATAACTTGCGCAAGGAAAGAGCAAGCACTCTAATTTTTGGAGTGCAGCTAGTTAATAAAGTACCATGAATATACATATGAGTTTTATATTTGTTACATATTCAGAACATACATATAAAACTAAACTGTATTTCAATGGTGTTTTAAATGTACAGGCAGGAACCCTTTCCTGCCAGCCCGCCAAGGAATACATTAATATGCCCATGTGTTATGGATGAATGAGCAGAGGGATTTTTCATCTCCGTACTTCAAAGGGCACCCTGCTAAGTTGGTGCACCAGTGTCTAGAGAAGTCCGGAGTTGAAATGCCTCAGAGACCCAAGGTGTTAGGGTGGCTAGAATATTCCTAAGTTTCAGATACCGGTGCGAAGTATGGGCACTTCACACTTGGTAGCCAAACCCCAGTCTTACTGTCACCAGGTAAGGGGTTGGGCCCGGTATGCTAAGCCGCTTAGGTGTCAGGTTGGCACATGCTCTGAGCAAACCGGGAAGCAACTTCTGCCCTTTTTGTGAGCTACTGGCAAGTCTGGGATAGGTGGGAAAAGTTGTTCCCATGGGAGGATTGGCTGTGTATGTTAAAGATAGGACCCATAACCCTATAAGAATGCCTGCAGCCCAATCCTAGTCAGATTTATCTAAGATGAACAAAGAAACGTCCAAGTTGCAGCGTCAGTGGATCCAGAGTGTGAGGGGTTAACTACATCGTAACGAAGAATTGCACCTCTCTTTCAGAATTCGTTTGAGCTGGGGAATCCTGAACGAATCCTGTAAGGACTTTACAAAATTATTCCTACCGGCAGAGATATAGCGGTAGCAAATTGCGCCCCTAGCCAAGGATTGTCGCACGGCTCAAATCGCGCACCCACTTGCATGTGTGCAGGGGTGTACAGAGACTTTGTTGCTTAGTCATTCGTCCCATGGGCATTTGATTTTGTTTCCCCATCCCAGTAAGTGTTTTATCCAGTGTAATTGTAAAGATTGTGTGTTTGTCTTAAAAGGAAATAAATTACAATTTATTTTGCCAGCCTTGTTGTGCTCAATCCAGAATCCCCGTATTAATGTGTTGGTAAGACCTGGTCTACCGAGACAGACACCATGCTTAAAACATATTATTTCACAATGGCTTTTTTTTCTAAGTGCCGTCCCGCAGCTCAATCGCCGCCGCTCCCCACCAATTTGCCAACTTTTTCTTGCGTGATGGATTTGCGGGAAATTCAAAATTATAGAGCGGCGAGTAGCAGCGAAAAGCTGCTCGGGGCTTCTAGAATTGAGCATGTTTGAAAACCTGGCGAATAGTGGCGAAAAGTGGCTTTTTGCCATGCGTCTGCCGAAAAAAAAATTCACGACCAAAAAAAGACGATTTTTTCGCTTTTTGACAGCTTCTCTGGGCGTACTGAATCGTAGTAGGCATTTTTTGCGAGAAACTGACGAAAAGTGCCTTTTTGCCGCTTAGTGCATGACCCCCTAAGTCAGATGCTATGTCCAAGTTCTGAGAATAGAACATAGCAGTCATGGCTAAAGTTTTTAGCCAAAAAGAGGGCCAGGAAGCCTGGGAGGATTTCCCGATCAGGGTAAGCCTTACAAAGCAAGTGCCCTGCTAGATTTCACCCCCAGACTGCCAGTAAGTGTGTATTCTGTCTGTATTTTGTCTTTTTTTAAAGAAGCTTATCTTCCATCCTCTAGACTGTGTACGATTCTAGCTTTCAAAATAAAAAGTACCTACACATTACAAAATAATGTTAAAGGATTAGCAATTTTCTTTTGATCGCATGGAATTCGTGCAAGTTGTCAGAATCAACGAGAGGTTTGGTAAACCATTTTGATATAATGTTATTCTTATGTAGTATATTTTCCCATAAAACATTTCAGTCAAATGTACTCTACCTCAGAGCCCAGTAAATATAAAAGCACATATTTTCACCCAAGAAAAAAATGCAGTTTGATTTATGGGTTGTAATCAGATTTTAGCATTCATTATTCATCAATTTTCATTTGAGTTCATTATGCAATTATCCCTTGGTGCACTTGTCTAAGTAAGGATTTGTGATTAAAAATGAAAAAATTAATGTCAGAAGGCAAACACACGCATGACAAACATTAAAGGAATAGCACTAAATATTTTGATACAAACATTTTTTTCTTACTATTTCATGTTTATTATTATTTGGTTGCCTCATACTACAACATACATTTATTAGCTTAGCCATATTATAATAACATTGATGTTGCGCATTTTATTATCATTCTTAATATGCCAAGATAGCCCCACCATAGAAGGGCAAACAAGTGTGTCCCTACCTCCTCTGGTGGAGCTGTGTTTTCTTCAGGGGTAAACTGCATAATGGAAGCTGCCTCTCTCTTGCTGGCCCTGCTTCCCACCTGTTGGCCCTGCTTACCACCTGTTGGCCCTGCTTTTCTCCTGATTGCACTGCCCCTCTCCTGATGGCCCTGCCTCTCTCCTGTTAGCCCTGCCTCTCTCCTGATGGCCCTGCCTCTCTCCTGATGGCCCTGCCTCTCTCCTGATGGCATTGCTGGTGATGTGATTCACTGTTGCAGATGAGGCAGGTTATCAGAAGGCCAGGATCCAGCTGTCTGCATTAAAGCTACAGTTCAAGTTGCCATTTAAAAAAAAAAATATATATATATTCCCATTCAATATATGCATCAATACAATCTGCACACTGATAAGTGGTTAGCTAAGCTGCAGATCGATCTGTTCTCTTGTAATAAATCGCTTACGCGGGGCTATTTAATTCAGTTCTTGCACAGCATTTTGGGCAATGTAGTGCCTGGAATATGATTGACTAGGCAGTTACTAGATACAATTGGCTCACTACTAGAGAGAGGGCGGGTCTCAAGAGCCAGATCCTATCAGAAGGGGATGGGGGCTGTCACTTTGGAAATGCTTCCTACATTAAACACATTAAAAATGTCTTTAAAACATTTTTTTTAATTGTTTAAATGCTACAAGTATTTTCTCATAGTACAAAACTGATTTATTAAAAAAAAAACACATGTAGGATTGTCATGGGAAACCAGCACTTTTAACACCTTTATACCCGTATCCTTTGATTGAGAAAAGCGAAGAGGTAAAATAAATTGTAATTTATTTCCACAAATGACATACACATTATGTTACACAATTACACTTGAAAATACACTTACTGGGACGGGGCAAACGAAATATCTTGTTCCCAAAACGAAATCTTGCAAATCAGAGTCTCTAGGAGCAATTTCCCAGGAGCGGGGATTGCTCGCAAACAGAGCTGGAAACAGTGGTTGGTCAGTGGCGCCACTCGCATACACTGTTACTCCGTTGGAGCTGCTTCGTTCGTTCTGCCGCTGTAGTATTGGTATTTGGAACCTTAGTTCTTACGGACTCTTAAATCTTATTATGATGTTACAAAGTTTGAAAATGAAGCTTGGCTGACTCTTGTTTCATGATGAATCTGGTTCCCGATGGGCTGCACAGATTCTTATAGGGTTAAAACACTTATACCTAACCTGTGCAGCCAATCACTCCGTGGCAATATTTTTTCCCACCTATCCCGGAGTTGCCAAAACTTAGCAAGCCTGGCAGAGGTGGCTTCTCATTCTGATAAGGGCATGCACGAATATGGCACCTTTGCCGCTTAGCATATGAGACCCAACCTCCTTACCTGGCGACACTCAGTCCGGGCGAGTCACCATTTGCTAGACTGCCTGAACTTTAAACTAAGATGGGGTTACTTGGGTTTCCCCTCCCCACTTCACACCTTAGTAGGTCAGAGCCTTTCAACTCCGGACTTTTTCAGACATCCTGGCAGCACGCCAGTGTGGTGTCTTTGAAGTCCAGGACTGGATATGCTCCGTTCATTTGCAGGTATTTCCTGCCATGTATTTCTAAACGTCAGTTATAATGAATTAAGTGTTTCCTCTGTCTCTGGCGTTTCAAATGAAAATCCCTATGTGCCTAACATATTGGTGCAATTCAAATAGGGGATCTTTCATTCATCAATTTTTTATATGAATGTATAAAAATTGCGCTATATAACTTTTCATGGTTTTAACCGAACGGCGCTCACAGCAAATCTCAGCGCTCTAGGAGCTTCCTAGCCAAAGTTAGCAAAAAGCCGCTATTAATGCTGCCAAGCACCGGACTTTAAAACCATTTTTCCTTTATACTTCTGAAACACTGCAATGTTTATACACTTTAAACTTTAGAAGTGACATTACTCTCGCCACCTTATACCTGGTGGGGGATGTTCTGAACCACAATTGCAGTGTTTCTGCCATCATTGGGTTGCAGATGTGGCAATTTAAATTTCCCCGACACAAAGAACACTGTATGAAGCAAAGACACTATACATACAGATAAGGCCCTAAATAATGCACTCAGAGTCTGAGAAAGAGAGAGTACCCTGCTGAATGTGCAGTTCAAAGGAGAGTCTGGACCAAACAATAATGTAAATAGTGTTTATTAAAATACTTTATTAAGGAAATACTTTTAAAATAAGATGGTACCAATGAATATAATGAGTAAAGTGAACTGAAAATATTGAGGTGCTGATACCCCGAAAGGGGTCTCTGTTTGGCAGGTTGCCAAATATAGTCCAAATAAGACTATAACGTCAGCACAATGAGAAACCAAAAACACAGACACCCAATGCCTAATGTAACATGGCTATTGGGGCTGTTTCTGGTAAATGACGTCACTGGATCACTGAAAAGTCATAGCACTCACAATAGGCACTAGTGTGTAGGTGATTGAAAAACACCTAACATATAGAGCCTCGCATCAATATGTAATATACTGTAAAAGTGATAGCAAATGCGGGCAACAATGTGGTGTGATGAACAGCAGTGTAAGGTAATGGTAAGCCCATACACTGACTAAATAACACACTGGTGCATGCTTGCAGTGTTAGCCACTCAGGTAAGTGGTCAAAACCCTAGGATGTGTAGCTAAATAAGCCAGTTAGGAGAACCCCACATAAACTGACCCTGAGCATCAGTAACTACACACAGGGACAGGAGATGAAAATGGGAAATCCCTACACACCAATATATACTGACCCTGTGGGGGGAACAATGCAGCAGGATCGTATAGTCCCCCAATCTGGCCCTCAATAACATACCCCTACAACACACGGGGGGGAGAGGGGTGGGGAGAGGATGGAAAAGAGGGAGAGAAGACCCTCAGAACACTTATCTGAGCTTGCCCTGGGGACACGATCCTGGTGTGGCAAGCGTAGTGAGTGTGCACCTGGAGGAGTCTCTGTCGGTGTTGTGTATTAGACTGCAAGCATGCACTTGTGTGTTATTTAGTCAGTGTATGGGCTTACCATTACCTTACACTGCTGTTCATCACACCACATTGTTGCCCGCATTTGCAATCACTTTTACAGTATATTACAGTACATATTGATGCGAGGCTCTATATGTTAGGTGTTATTCAATCACCTACACACTAGTGCCTATTGTGAGTGCTATGACTTTTCAGTGATCCAGTGACGTCATTTACCAGAAACAGCCCCAATAGCCATGTTAGATTAGGCATTGGGTGTCTGTGTTTTTGGTTTCTCATTGTGCTGATGTTATAGTCTTATTTGGACTATATTTGGCAACCTGCCAAACAGAGACCCCTTACGGGGTATCAGCACCTCAATATTTTCAGTTCACTTTACTCACTATATTCATTGGTACCATCTTATTTTAAAAGTATTTCCTTAATAAAGTATTTTAATAAACACTATTTACATTATTGTTTGGTCCAGACTCTCTCCTTTCTACTGCACATTCAGCAGGGTACTCTCTTCCTCAGACTCTGAGTGCATTATTTAGGGACTTATCTGTATGTATAGTGTATTTGCTTCATACAGTGTTCTTTGTGTCTGATAATTATCTCCTTGCCCTATTGCACCAGCCTGTTTCTTTGAACTTCTTGGTCATATTAGGTCGAGCGGGTGCATTTTCTTTTGTCTCCCAATTTACAATTCCCCAATATGGCTCAGGGCAAGACTCCAGCGCAGCAGCTTTGCGTTTTCCCCGGACCCCTGTTGTAACCAACTTAGGAAGTTGTGATCTGTGATTACCGTGAACGGGCGACCGTATAGATAGGGCTGCAGCTTGCGTAGTGTCCATATGATCGCCAAACATTCTTTCTCAATTGTGGCATAAGTAACTTCCCTGGGCAGCAACTTGAGGCTCAGGTACACCACAGGATGATCTCCACCCCCTCCCCCACTTGGCTGAGCACAGCACCGATGCCAGAGTCCGAGGAATCAGTCTGCACCAAAAACTTATTTGAATAGTCTGGTGCAGCTAAGATAGGAGCACTGGCCAGCGCGGTCTTTAATGCCTGAAATGCTACTTCACAGGCGGGAGATCAGACAACCAGAACTGAGAGTCGCTTCTGTGTCAAATCTGTCAGGGGATTGGACACTGCACTTTACTGCGGGACAAACTTCCTATTGTAGCAAGCGGTGCCTAAGATAGCCATAACCTGCTTCTTAGTCTTGGGGATGGGCCACTGCACTATCCCTTCAACCTTAGCTGGTTCAGGTTTAAGATGCCCTCCACCCAACCTTTGCCCTAGGTACAATACCTCTGCCATTCTGAATAAGCAATTAGTGGGTTTCAAAGTAAGCCCTGCTCTCCTTATTCTGGCTAGCACAGCTGCTACATGCACTAGATGTGAATCCCACGAGTTAATAAAAACAGCAATACCATCCAAGTATTGCCCTCACGAAACTCTGCATCCCCTCTAGCAACCTATTGACCAGGCGTTGGAAGGTAGCCGAGGAATTCTTCATCCCAAATGGCATCACTAAAAATTCATAGAGGCCCCTCGGAGTAATGAATGCTGACTTCTTCCTAGCCACCTGGGTCAAAGGGATCTGCCAGTAACCTTTAATCAGATACATGGTCCTCAGATACGTTGCCCCTGTGAGCTCATCTAGCAGCTCATCCATGCAGGGCATGGGATAAATGTCACGTGAGACCAGTGCTTTTAACACAAAAATTACCCGGATCCTTTGATTGAAAAAAAGTGAGATAAAATTAATTGTAGTTTATTTACACAAGAAACACACACAGCTTGAAGTACAAAATAACACGAATAAACACTTACTGGGATGGGGCAAAATTAAACAAAATGTCCACGGAACGAAATCCACAGAAATCAAGTCTCTGGGCATCAATTCCCAAGAGCGGGGTTGACGCGCAAAAAAAGCTATGTAACAGTCCTTAGTTAGGGGCACCACTCGCATCCCCTGTATCTTTGCCGAAAGTCCTTTTTTCGTTTCCCCCTTTCAGGATTCGTTTTCCAATCCTTAGTTCTAATGAACTTTTGAAGCAGGGTACAAATCTTTGTTACGATGGAATAGGCCTTTTACCGCATGATGCTTCTTTTACAGCATGTTGAATCTTCAGTGAATCTCCCTCCCTCTTGACTGCACCGACTTTTGAAGACACACAAAGCCCCTTCTTACACTGTACATCCATTCACTGCGTGGGAATTAACAATCCCACCTATTGACACGCTCTGCCAGTGCTTCAGGGAGCCGGGCTGAGGCTTCAAGGTATGCTTCGGCCATGCGCTAACTTCGCTAACATGCCACTTAGCATACATAACCAAGCCCCCTTCCCTGGCGACCCGAAGTCTACCCCTCCCCTGACATATGGACAATTGCCAGGCACAAATGTTTATCCTTACTTCCCGGCATGTAACAGTTTTAAATGTCGGTACCTTTTTAATTCCAGGCTTTCCTAGACACTCTGGAGTCGTCTCAGCATGGTGTCTTAGATGTCCTCACTTAAGATATGTATGAGTTACTCACCGGAATGGCCGGTCATATACTGGACTTGCCTATTTCCAATTTTTCCGCTGCCCCGCCTGCCTAAATGTAAATGCCCTTGCTCTTTATAATTTTAATACACAAATAGGGGGGGACTTTCATTTACTATTTTTCACAAAAGTTAATAACACATAAACCATGACTGCTTTACTTTTGTGACCCCAGCAATGTCCACACCAATTTTCATCTTTCCCACATGTCCCTAACTCAAGTTAGCTATCTAATTATGTATGGTCTTTGGTTTAAACTTTCTCCCTGTCTGCGGTCTGCAGTGACTCATTGATGCAAGACCTGGAGCGAACACATGACTGCAGCCATACTTATCCTGTTAACCTGCCGTTTGGGTCGGGACTCAGTGTAGCAATACACGGAACTAACATAACCAAAACCACACTTATCCAATTGACAACTATAAACAAGATCCAATGCCATCCAAACAAAAGAAAATAAAAACAAATCAAGAAGTAAACAGAAATAAATTAACAACAATCAATTAATCCAAATCAAAATAAATAACACAATTCACAATTAAAACAACAAAATTAAACCCTTATACAATAAATGAAAGCTCAAAGTAACCACCATCAGACAAAATCTAACTACCAAAAAGAAGCCACTATTAAAAAAAACAAGCACCCTCTGAAATATATTTAAAACACCATTAAAAATTACATCTAACTAAATAAAAATAAAAATTACACTGCACCAACATTTAAAAAAAAAACAAGCAAACTACATTTAAAATACATCAAAACAAGCAAAAAAAGCATTTGCATAAACAACCTTTGATTGTTGTGGTAGGAGAGGGTTAACCAGGCCAATAATTAAGGTATTATGTCCGGCTGGTTAACCCTAACCCTTGTTGGGGCTGAAGGGGTTAAAATGTATTATCCCCATGATACCATGTTTCCCCCTACACAAGCATTATTTTCCCTTTTTTGCAGCTCAGAAGCTAGCTGCAGTTAAAATGAATGAATGAAATGTGCCCGTGGGGAATTGTGAGTGTCAGCTCTTCAGCCCAATTGTGGTATATAACTGTTGGTATAATAAAGATGTATGTAGTTTTACTGTTCCAGGAGTGCCAGCCAGTGGGGATGTGCAGGGCGTGAGTTTCAGGAGTGACCAAACGGTAAAATGTTGTCATGGTGTGTTTGGGTAGATGGGGGCCACTGTTGTGGGTTACCCCGAAACATGTACTCAGGAATCCCCCCAGATTCCTTGAGGACATGAGTAACACAGATCACCAGACAAAATCCCCCCTAGAACGCAGTTTGCAGCTCACTGCCAAATCCCCCTTGCTTCAGCACAAACCAGGGCAGTAAAACTGAGCAGGGTACTGGGTTACATTCCAGGTCCCTGGATATGCCCAAACCCCAGGACCCGGTGATGAGTTCTGTAACTCTCTCACCAGGGATAAGGTGGAGAGAGTTGTAGGAGGTTAAATTTTGAGTTAAAGCGTAGAGTGTCAGCTCCGCAGCCAACTGCTGGCTGCAGACCTGTGAATGTGCATAAGACTGAAGTTTGTTTTATTAAAATGGGGACAAGGGGTTAATAAATACCCACACCTTACACAGGGTCCCTTGGAAAAAAGGGACATGACCCAAGTAATGCCCAAGTACCCTGAATAAAGTTTAGGGGTTAAGGGGGGAAATCATATAATGTGTTAAATGTTTGAATTACGGTAACAATGTTTTTGAATAAGGGAGAAGAGAATGGGTTTTAACCATCCCCCAAGCTTGATATGTTTGAAGGAATGTCAGAGGAAGTCATTGAACATGGCTATGAACCCCTTTTACATAGGAAGTATAGGGGGCTGCTCATCTCAGCTTCAATGGCCAGGATGTAGAGGTGTCAAACCTTTTGTTAGCAGACACATTTGGGATTTGTAAGGGATCGGGGGACACGCGCCTTACAGTGTGTCCACATCACCCCGGCTCCTAATACTGCCGCTCGTCCCAGGCCTCCTCCCCGCCAGCTCCTTACCTGCTCCGGTCGGGTGCCGCTTTGCTCCTCCGTGGCACATGCCGCCTCCGCTCACACACTGCAGGGGCGCGCGCGGGAGTGTTACAGGGCGCGCGCGCAACCGTCCTCTTCTACACTCCTCCTAGCAGCTTTGGCTCCACCTCCCATCAGCTGGAGGCTATTCCCACTAGGGAACACCACACCAGGCATCTAAATATATCCCTGGGACTCATCAGTCAAGCCCCCGCTCCGCCTCTTGCTCCCATTGGTTCTCCAACATTTATAGTTCCTGTTTGCCCTCTCCTTCCTCGCTCTGCATAGTTTTCCTGTGGCTCTTGTAGTACGGAGGTCTATGCCTGGCTCTCTTTTGTGTTGCAGCTCTCGCTCCAGTCCCTGCCCTCATTTGATACCCTTGGATTTGATCTCGGCTCTCGTTAGACTTCGGGTAACTCGCTACTCCCTGAACTCGGATTTGGACCTCACTATGCTGCTCTCTCCTGCCCTTGACCTACGGTTTTCGAATCTCTACCTTCGGACCTCTGGCGCCCCGGACGCGGCAAGTATCAGGCTAACCCTTTCTCACAAGACCCGGCAACGCATCTTACCACACTCCGGGCATGCCCTCATTGCTGTGGGTGCGTGTTATACCCTTACCCACCACAATACTGGGGACTGGCCAGGTCTGCGGGCAGTCAAGTGTTACATTATGCAGAGTCCACCAAATGCAGACCCCCCTGAGGTGGGCCAAGGTGTGTCCATGGAACACTGGCAATTCCTGAGCAATCACGTAATGGCCGTGGCACAGCAGCTTTCAAACCTCTCCCTGCAGGACCCACCAGCTGCACCATCCCCTCCTGCCCCAATACCTATGGGCGTCTTGGAGCCACGTATTCCACCACTGAACCGGTATGCCGGAGATCCCTTTACTTGCCAGGGATTCCTGAACCAATGTGATGTCCAGTTCGGGATGTCCCCATCTCGGTTTCCCACACATCGCTCTAAGGTGACCTATATCTAAGCCCTGCTGACGGGCGATGCACTCGCTTGGGCTTCACCTCTCGGGGAACACAGATCAGAAATAATGCAGGATTTTCCCAGATTTTGGCGAGAATTCCAGCAAGTCTTTGATATGCCAGCGTGTAGGTAGACTGACGCTTCTTCCTTGTTTTATCACTCCCAGGGTCGCAGGTCGGCTGCAAGATATGCGGTGGAGTTCCGCACAATCGCTGCGGAGACTCGGTGGAATGATGAGGCCCTTTCCGCGGCATACTGGCAGGGATTGTCCGAATCCCTCAAGAATGATCTGGCAGCTCATGGTTGCCCCTCTTCTTTGGAGGATCTCATTACCCTCAGCATCCGGGTGGACCAGCGCATTCAAGAGAGACGCCAGGAGCGCCAGCGTCCCCGATTTATGCCGCCCACGGCTGCTTCTTCTAGGTCTCCTCCCTTGGCCTTTCCAGCATTGGACGCCCCTGAGCCGATGCAGATCGGTAGTCAACAACTCCGGACCGCTGAAAGAACACGCCGCCGAAATGAGGGCCTCTGCTTCTACTGTGGTTCTCCGGATCACCAAGTACATCACTGTCGCCTGAGACCAGGAAACGAGAACGCCCCGCTTTTACTGGGTACCATCTCTCCTTGCCCCTCTCCTCCCAAAGAGCTCCTGAAGAGAATTCTTTTGCCTATAATCCTCGAGGGTACCAAAGTGCCAGTGGCAATTCTCACCGATCATAGAAACTTATTGTACATTGAGGGGGCTCGTCGTCTGGGATCCCGTCAAGCACATTGGACACTTTTTTTCTCCCGATTCAATTACACTATTTCGTTAATTCCTGGTACCAAGAATATTAAGGCCGACGCACTTTCACGCCAGTTCTCTACTGAGGAGAGATCTAATGAACCTTCGGAGACTAATCTGCCTGTAAAATACATAATTTCTGCCAATACTTTTGATATCCTGGATGAGATCACCAAAGCCCAGGCTCATATCCCTATTAGAATAAAGGTGTCAGAAGGACGTCTGTACGCTGCTCCACGTTTGTGCCACAAGATCCTGGAGTGGGGTCATTCTTCCAGATCGGCTGTCCATCCGGGCTTCAAAAGAACATTGGATTTAATCAAACTGGCCTTTTGGTGGCCTAAAATGAGCAAAGACATTTTTGATTTCATGAGAGCTTGTTCGGTGTGCGCTCAGAGCAAGTCTGCCCGGCACAAACCATCTGGGCTTATCTTGCCCCTTCCCATCCCTGAACAGCCTTGGAAACATATATCCATGGACTTCATTGTGGAACTCCCAACCTCTTAAGGGATGAATACGAGCCTTGTAGTAGTGGACAGATTTTCCAAGCACACGCACTTTGTACCCCTCAAGGGACTTCCCAATTCGGCTACCTTGGCCGACGTATTTTCTAAAGAAATTGTCAGGCTACACGGCGTTCCACTCACCATTGTCTCGGACAGAGGAACACAATTCATTTCTAAGTTTTGGCGAGCATTTTCTCAGAAACTTGGCATATCCCTCCTTTTCTCCTCGGTTTATCACCCACAGACCAACGGCCAGACGGAGAGAATGAACCAGACCTTGGAGCAGTATCATAGATGTTTTGTGTTGGAATCTCAAGACAACTGGATAGATCTATTACTATCTATCTATTGGGCGGAGTTCGCGATTAATTCGCTGAGGAATGAATCCACGCAAGAATCGCCATTTTTCATTAATTATGGGTTCTACCCTAGCAGTCTTCCCCTCTCTTCCATTCTGTCTTGTGTACCAGCAGCAGATATCCAAGTCTCTAATGTACAAGACTCCTGGAAGAGGATCCAAAAAGTCTTCTAAGGGGCCGTCCGAAAACAGAAGGCCCAAGCGGATCGGCGACGTCAGGTGGCACCGGAGTATAAACCTGGGGACAGAGACTGGCTTTCCTCTAAAAATATCAAGCATAAAACTCCTTCTCAGAAGCTGGTGCCCAGATTCTTGGGTCCCTTCAAGGTCCTCGAACGGATCAACCCGGCAGTGTATCGACTTTTGATACCTCCCACCATGAGGATACCCACAGTGTTCCACGTTTCCCTCCTGAAACCCTTCTTCAAGAATGTACATTTTCCGGACCGTCCTCATAGACCCAACCCAGTCGTGATACAGGGGCAAAAAGAATTTGAAGTCCAGTCCATTCTCGATTCACGACTTTCCAGGGGCAAACTTCAATTCCTCGTTCTTTGGAAGGTATATGGTCCGGAGGAACGTTCTTGGGTACCTTGTCATCACATTCACGCCCCAGCACTACTTAAGCAATTTCATCGGAAATTTCCTCATAAACCTTGGGAGGATCGTCCGGAGTCCAATCCTCAAGGGGAGGGGGGGTACTGTAAGGTAGCGGGGGACACGCGCCTTACAGAAGGTCCCCGTCACCCCTGCTCCTAGTTCAGCCGCCCGTCCCAGGCCTCCTCCCCACCAGCTCCTTACCCGCTCCGGTCAGGTGCCGCTCCGCTCCTCCGCCACACACATCGCCTCCACCCACACGCTGCAGGGGCGCGCGCGGGAGTGTTACAGGGAGCGCGTGCACCCGTCCTCTTCTACACTCCTCCTGCAGCCTTGGCTCCACCTCCCATCAGCTGCAGGCTATTCCCACTAGGGAACACCACACCAGGCATCTAAATATATCCCTGGGACTCATCAGTCAAGCCCCCGCTCCGCCTCTTGCTCCCATTGGTTCTCCAACATTTATAGTTCCTGTCTGCCCTCTCCTTCCTCGCTCTGCATAGTTTTCCTGTGGCTCTTGTAGTACGGAGGTCTATGCCTGGCTCTCTTTTGTGTTGAAGCTCTCGCTCCAGTCCCTGCCCTCGTTTGATACCCTTGGATTTGATCTCAGCTCTCGTTAGACTTTGTGTATCTCGCTACTCCCTGAACTCAGATTTGGACCTCACTACGCTGCTCTCTCCTGCCCTTGACCTACGGCTTTCGGATCTCTACCTTCGGAGCTCTGGCGCCTCGGACGTGGCAAGTATCATGCTAACCCTTTCTCACCAGACACGGCAACGCATCTTACCACACTCCGGGCACGCCCTCACTGCTGTGGGTGCGTGTTATACCCATACCCACCTCAGTTCTGGGGACTGGCCAGGTCTGCGGGCAGTCAAGCGTTACAGGATTCACCAGTTCAGTGAGTCATAATTTAAGTTCACGACTTCTAAGGCATCATGTGAAGTTGACTTTGGCATTTCTGGGGAGACATTGTAAGGTGTTACTTGGGGAGGAGGAGAGGTGAACATTTTGGCCTGACAGATGTCTGGTTATGCGAGTGTCAAGTGGGGGAAGATGACATTTTTTTTGCACATGCTCAGTCACTGTTCTGAAGCCAGAGTGGCCAGGAGTTAACCAACTGGCAAAAGTATGTGAGTGGCCAGGGAGAAAATTCCCACGCCACAGATTGGCTACACATGTTAACAGATGGGACAAGGGAAGTTTTCAAAAAGTCATGCAGTGAGTCAGAAAGTTAGATTCATCAGTTTCATCGAAGATTCATATAAGCTTTTCCGAGAAACGTCCAAGTTACAGTGTCAGCGATTCTGGAGGGTGAGGAGTTAACCTACATCGTAACAATGATTTGCACCCTCTTCCAGAATTTGTTTGAGCTAAGGATTCTCGAACGAATCCTATAAGGACTTTACGAAATAATTCCTTTTGGCGAAAATAGAGGGCTGGCAAGTTACGCGCCTAGCCAAGGACTGTCACAGGACTCAAACCGCGCACCCACTTGCATGGGTGCAGGGGTGCCCAGAGACTTTGATTCATTCTGTGGACATTTGATTTAGTTTCCCCATCCCAGTAAGTGATTTATTGACTGTAATTGTTAATATTGTGTGTTTGTCTTAAAAGGAAATAAATTACAATTTATTTTACTCATTTTATGTGCTCAATCCAGAATTCCGGTATAATTTGTTGGTAAGCCCTGGTCTACCGTGAGAATTATCCCTGTATGTATGTATATCCATAGAGATACATAAAAACAGGGGCAATAAATGGGCATCAAAAAAATGCAATCAGAATAAAAAATAATGAAAGACCTGTAAAATAAAAAAAAAATACATTTAATTTCTTTACTAACCTTTAGATAACTTCACCCTCAGAAACCCGGGGACACCGAATGCTCACGAACCAATCCACACAACAGGAACCAGGTTAAAAAAAAAGTTCTTATCTTCTTACTTTTTCTTCTTCTGTTAATTTGTAATCCAATATGTCAGTCTTCTGGGGTCTTCAGGGTCTTTATCTGTCTCTTATTCTTCATCTGTATCTTCTTCTGGCATGCCCTTGTCCTCTTCTTGGTGCTGGAGGTCCTTCCTCCTTGGCTTCTTGCTCTAAACTGAGGTGACATAGGTTTTTATAGGCCTATGACATCACATTTCCATCAAATGGTTCCCACGCCCCTGCATGGGCAGTGAAAACCATGTTTTTTTTGGGGGGGTGACTTAATTTAAAGGGAATGATGCAAGCCAATCAGAATGGCTGTGCTTCATTTCCCTTTAAGATGATGTCATCAAAAGCAAGATGGCCACCGTCACATGGTACTTGAGCAATCAGATCATGGGAACTAAATCTCCAATCTGATTGGCTGTAGTAGACCATGTGACTCCCTTTGGATGACATCCCATCCTTTCTCTCTAAACCTCTTTCACATGGAAAGCAGCGTCTGCCCCTTTCTTGGTTCAGGCTGTGATTGGGGCTACTGTGGTGGAGAAATTTTGAATGAATCTACGATAGTAGTTTGTGAATCCTAAGAAACGCTGGATTGCTTTGAGAGAGGTAGATTGTGGCCAGTCCAGAACTACCTTCAGCTTGTCACGATCCATGGCAAAACCAGAGTCCAAAATAATTTATCCAAGAAATGTGGTAGAATGCTGATGAAACGGGCATTTCTCCAATTTGGCATAAAGGTGATTTTCACAAAGACAAGATAAGACCATTTAGTGTGTTTGATATGTTCAGAGAGAGATTTAGAAAAGATTAAAATATCATCAAGATAGACGATATCAAAAAGGTTCAGGAGATCCGGAAAAATCTCGTTAACAAATTCTTGAAAAACAGCCGTGGCATTACACACCCAAAGGGCATGACTAAATACTCGTAATGGCAGTCTCTGGTATTAAAGGCCATCTTCCACTCGTCGCCCTGTCTTATCCGTACAAGATTATAAACACCATGCAAATCTAATTTTGTAAAGATGGTAGCTCCTGGGAGGCGATCAAAAAGCTTGGAGATGAAGGGAAGTGGATAGAGGTTCTTTAAGGTGATCTTGTTTAACCCCCTATAATCAATGCAAGGGCGAAGAGAGCCATCCTGTTTCTGAACGAATTAAAACCATGCTCCGGCTGGGGATGAGGAATTGCGAATGAAACCGTTCTTTAAATTCTCTTGAATATAATCCGACATGGCTTTGGTTTCAGGTAGAGACAGGGGATAAGATTTACCTCTGGGAAAGACGGAACCTGGCAAGAGATCAATAGGATAATCGAAAGGGCGATGAGGGGGAAGAACTTCGGATCGTACCTTATCGGACACATCTTTAAATTCAGCATAGACTTCGGGTAGAACACTCTTATTCTCTTTGGGAGTACTTAGGCTGCTGATCTGTTGAGTAGAGTTTAAGCAAGTCTTGATGCAACGGGGAGTCCATTGGATGGGATCTTTATCAGTTCAATCAAGTTGCGGATTATGTTGCTGTAACCATGGCAGTCCTAGGATTACCAAAACAGATAGAGTATGGATGACATCCAGGGAAATCTCCTCCTGATGGCCATCTGTAGTAAGAAGAGTAAATTTGCTGGTTTTCAGAGAGATGAAGGCCGGTTGAAGTGGGCGTCCATCTATTGCTTCCAATCCGACAGGCACGGCTTTACGAATGAGAGGAATGTTATGTTTGAGAGCGAAACTATGGTCAATAAAATTGCCCCCCAAGAACCTGAATCAATAAAGGCAGAGATGACCTGTAAGTTGGCCCCTTTGAGGGAGATAGGAAGCATGATCCGAGTAGGATGGATTTCTGGGGGAGTCTGGGAAGGAGAGATAGTGCCCAATGAGATTCCCCCGATACCTCATTGAGTACTGGCGTTTCCCGGTTTGAGCGGGTTGAGTGGGCAGAAAAGGACTTGATGGTCGGAGTGATCACAATAGTGACAAAGTCCATTGGTACGTCTGCGCTGTCTTTCCGAGACGGATAGAGTCTTTCCAGCTGCATGGGTTCCAGATTATCTAGAGGCGGCGGATCTGTAGGGGAAAAATTAAATGCCTGTGATCTGGCCGGAAGCATCCGAGGGCGAGAACGGCCAGCCTTCCTCTCTTGAAGGCGCTGGTCCACTCTAATGCAGACAGCAATACGTTCCTCCAGGTCCGCAGGGTGTTTTGAGCAGCTAGTTCATCCTTAAGAGAGTTAGATAAACCTTACCAAAAGGTAGCTGACAGAGCCTCATTGTTCCAGCCATTTTCAGCTGCTATGGTACGAAATTCAAGAGCGCAACGAGCGACTGTGCGCGAACTCTGGAAAAAGTGAAATAGAGAAGATGCAGCAGTCACCTTATGGCCTGAAGTGTCAAAGACACATCTGGATTCCATAGTGAAGTGGTTAAGATTCTGTGTCAGCTCTGGTCTCCATACACAGATGGGGGATGCCCATGCCAGAGCGTCTCTGGAAAGTAGAGCAATTACAGTGGCGGCCGCTTTTATCCTAATGCGGCCGAATCGGCGCAACTTTGATAACCGCTGGCAGATGCGGCAAGTATCAGGCTAACCCTTTCTCACAAGACCCGGCAACACATCTTACCACACTCCGGGCATGCCCTCGCTGCTGTGGGTGCGTGTTATACCCTTACCCACCTCAGTTCTGGTGACTGGCCAGGTCTGCGGGCAGTCAAGCGTTACAGGATTCACCAGTTCAGTGAGTCATAATTTAAGTTCACGACTTCTAAGGCATCATGTGTAGTTGACTTTGGCATTTCTGGGGAGGCACTGTAAGGTGTTACTTGGGGAGGAGGAGAGGTGAACATTTTGGCCTGACAGATGTCTGGTTATGCGAGTGTCAAGTGGGGAAAGATGACATTTTGTTGCACATGTTCAGTCACTGTTCTGAAGCCAGAGTGGCCAGGAGTTAACCAACTGGCAAAAGTATGTGAGTGGCCAGGGAGGAAATTCCCACGCCACAGATTGGCTACACATGTTAACAGATGGGAAAAGGGAAGTTTTCAAAAAGTCATGCAGTGAGTCAGAAAGTTAGATTCATCAGTTTCATCGAAGATTCATATAAGCTTTTCCGAGAAACGTCCAAGTTACAGTGTCAGCGATTCTGAAGGGTGAGGAGTTAACCTACATCGTAACAATGATTTGCACCCTCTTCCAGAATTTGTTTGAGCTAAGGATTCTCGAACGAATCCTATAAGGACTTTACGAAATAATTCCTTTTGGCGAAAATAGAGGGCTGGCAAGTTACGCGCCTAGCCAAGGACTGTCACAGGACTCAAACCGCGCACCCACTTGCATGGGTGCAGGGGTGCCCAGAGACTTTGATTCATTCTGTGGACATTTGATTTAGTTTCCCCATCCCAGTAAGTGATTTATTGACTGTAATTGTTAATATTGTGTGTTTGTCTTAAAAGGAAATAAATTACAATTTATTTTACTCATTTTATGTGCTCAATCCAGAATTCCGGTATAATTTGTTGGTAAGCCCTGGTCTACCGTGAGAATTATCCCTGTATGTATGTATATCCATAGAGATACATAAAAACAGGGGCAATAAATGGGCATCAAAAAAATGCAATCAGAATAAAAAATAATGAAAGACCTGTAAAATAAAAAAAAAATACATTCAATTTCTTTACTTACCTTTAGATAACTTCACCCTCAGAAACCCGGGGACACCGAATGCTCATGAACCAATCCACACAACAGGAACCAGGTTAAAAAAAAAAAGTTCTTATCGTCTTACTTTTTCTTCTTCTGTTAATTTGTAATCCAATATGTCAGTCTTCTGGGGTCTTCAGGGTCTTTATCTGTCTCTTATTCTTCATCTGTATCTTCTTCTGGCATGCCCTTGTCCTCTTCTTGGTGCTGGAGGTCCTTCCTCCTTGGCTTCTTGCTCTAAACTGAGGTGACATAGGTTTTTATAGGCCTATGACATCACATTTCCATCAAATGGTTCCCACGCCCCTGCATGGGCAGTGAAAACCATGTTTTTTTTTGGGGGGGTGACTTAATTTAAAGGGAATGATGCAAGCCAATCAGAATGGCTGTGCTTCATTTCCCTTTAAGATGATGTCATCAAAAGCAAGATGGCCACCGTCACATGGTACTTGAGAAATCAGATCATGGGAACTAAATCTCCAATCTGATTGGCTGTAGTAGACCATGTGACTCCCTTTGGATGACATCCCATCCTTTCTCTCTAAACCTCTTTCACATGGAAAGCAGCGTCTGCCCCTTTCTTGGTTCAGGCTGTGATTGGGGCTACAGTGGTGGAGAAATTTTGAATGAATCTACGATAGTAGTTTGCGAATCCTAAGAAACACTGGATTGCTTTGAGAGAGGTAGATTGTGGCCAGTCCAGAACTACCTTCAGCTTGTCACGATCCATGGCAAAACCAGAGTCCAAAATAATTTATCCAAGAAATGTGGTAGAATGCTGATGAAACGGGCATTTCTCCAATTTGGCATAAAGGTGATTTTCACAAAGACAAGATAAGACCATTTAGTGTGTTTGATATGTTCAGAGAGAGATTTAGAAAAGATTAAAATATCATCAAGATAGACGATATCAAAAAGGTTCAGGAGATCCGGAAAAATCTCGTTAACAAATTCTTGAAAAACAGCCGTGGCATTACACACCCAAAGGGCATGACTAAATACTCGTAATGGCAGTCTCTGGTATTAAAGGCCATCTTCCACTCGTCGCCCTGTCTTATCCGTACAAGATTATAAACACCATGCAAATCTAATTTTGTAAAGATGGTAGCTCCTGGGAGGCGATCAAAAAGCTTGGAGATGAAGGGAAGTGGATAGAGGTTCTTTAAGGTGATCTTGTTTAACCCCCTATAATCAATGCAAGGGCGAAGAGAGCCATCCTGTTTCTGAACGAATTAAAACCATGCTCCGGCTGGGGATGAGGAATTGCGAATGAAACCGTTCTTTAAATTCTCTTGAATATAATCCGACATGGCTTTGGTTTCAGGTAGAGACAGGGGATAAGATTTACCTCTGGGAAAGACGGAACCTGGCAAGAGATCAATAGGATAATCGAAAGGGCGATGAGGGGGAAGAACTTCGGATCGTACCATAAGAAGCATGATCCGAGTAGGATTGATTTCTGGGGGAGTCTGGAAAGGAGAGATAGTGCCCAATGAGATTCCCCCGATACCTCATTGAGTACTGGCGTTTCCCGGTTTGAGCGGGTTGAGTGGGCAGAAATGGACTTGATGGTCGGAGTGATCACAATAGTGACAAAGTCCATTGGTACGTCTGCGCTGTCTTTCAGAGATGGATAGAGTCTTTCCAGCTGCATTGGTTCCAGATTATCTAGAGGCGGCGGATCTGTAGGGGAAAAATTAAACGCCTGTGATCTGGCCGGAAGCATCCGAGGGTGAGAACGGCTAGCCTTCCTCTCTTGAAGGCGCTGGTCCACTCTAATGCAGACAGCAATACGTTCCTCCAGGTCAGCAGGGTGCTATTGAGCAGCTAGTTCATCCTTAAGAGAGTTAGACAAACCTTACCAAAGGTAGCTGACAGAGCCTCATTGTTCCAGCTGTTTTCAGCTGCTATGGTACGAAATTCAAGAGCGCAACGAGCGAATGTGGGCGAACCCTGGAAAAAGTGAAATAGAGAAGATGCAGCAGTCACCTTATGGCCTGAAGTGTCAAAGACACATCTGGATTCCATAGTGAAGTGGTTAAGATTCTGTGTCAGCTCCGGTCTCCATACACAGATGGGGGATGCCCATGCCAGAGCGTCTCTGGAAAGTAGAGCGATTACAGTGGCGGCCGCCTTTATCCTAATGCGGCCAAATCGGCGCAACTTTGATAACCGCGAGCAGATGCGGCAAGTATCAGGCTAACCCTTTCTCACAAGACAACACATCTTACCACACCACGGGCATGCCCTCACTGCTGTGGGTGCGTGTTATACCCTTACCCACCTCAGTTCTGGGGACTGGCCAGGTCTGCGGGCAGTCAAGCGTTACAGGATTCACCAGTTCAGTGAGTCATATTTTAAGTTCACGACTTCTAAGGCATCATGTGGAGTTGACTTTGGCATTTCTGGGGAGACATTGTAAGGTGTTACTTGGGGAGGAGGAGAGGTGAACATTTTGGCCTGACAGATGTCTGGTTATGCGAGTGTCAAGTGGGGGAAGATGACATTTTGTTGCACATGCTCAGTCACTGTTCTGAAGCCAGAGTTGCCAGGAGTTAACCAACTGGCAAAAGTATGTGAGTGGCCAGGGAGAAAATTCCCACGCCAAAGATTGGCTACACATGTTAACAGATAGGATAAGGGAAGTTTTCAAAAAGTCATGCAGTGAGTCAGAAAGTTAGATTCATCAGTTTCATCGAAGATTCATATAATCATATTATCCAATGCAGCCGAATCGGCGCAACTTTGATATCCGCGGGCAGATGCGTTTTTTTTTGTCCGGAGTGTATTGCGGAATTTTTGCGCTCGTTTCAGGGTCTATGCATTAAGCAGGGGAATCAGGAAAAAAAAAATAGGCCTTTTTCCTGCCTGGGATTGATGCCGGGGGTCTCCGGAGCTTATACCCCTTAATACCAGTACCGGAGCCCCCCGGAATGCATTAGAGGCAGGTAAAATGAATTTAAAGCCCACTTCATTACCTTAGCGGCTATCCGCTATACAGTATATGTATATATACATGTATTACAACAACAACCCCTATACCCCCCTAACATACACATACAGTATACAGTATGCACATCAATGATACTATAGGCCGGCGGTGGCCCAACACCCACAGGCCTGTAGTATCAATTCTGTGCCCCCCAAATTAATGTCAAAACACATACAGTACATATTTAGAAAGAAATAACCCCCCCTAACACATACTGTACAGTATAATAATGGGCACAATTACAATTATCCACAAATGGATAATAGTGAATGTGCCCATTTGAAATACATAAAGAACAATAAATACATTAAATACATATTGCACTCACCCTTGTCCAGCTGCCACGATGAAGGCCATCCTCATCTTCATCACCGTCCATGCCCCCTCCGCTGCTGCAAAACAGAAACAAGAATAAAAACCAGATGATGAAAATATGACGTCATAAGCTTATAAAAGCCTATGTCGTCTCATTTTGAAGGCAGACGCCGAGGAGGAAGGACCTCCGGAACAAAAAGAAGATCAGGGCGTGGCCCAGGGTGTGGCCGAAGAAGAGAAGAAGACCCCAGAGGAGAGCCGCAGATACAAGAAAGAAGAATACAGATGAAGATGGAGTACAAATAGAAGACCCGTGGATTGTTTTGTTTTTTTATTTTAATGTTTATTATTTTAAGGTTTATTATTTTATGGGTTCCTGTGCGTGGATTGGTTCGAGAGTAAGCTGTATTGTATTGTATTGTATGTCTTTATTTATATAGCGCCATTAATGTACATAGCGCTTCACAGAAGTAATACATGGGGTAATCAAATAAATAACAGATAATATAAATAACAGATCATGGGAATAAGTGCTTTAGACATAAAAGTAACATTAAGGAAGTGGAGTCCCTGCCCCGAGGAGCTTACAGTCTAATTGGTAGGTAGGGAGAACGTACAGAGACAGTAGGAGGGAGTTCTGGTACGTGCGTCTGCAGGGGGCCAAGCTTATGTATCATGTGTTCAGAATATCCACAGTGCTATTCATATGCTTCTTTAAGCAATTGTGTCTTAAGGTGGGTCTTAGAGGTGGATAGAAAGGGTGCAAGTCGGGTACTGAGGGGAAGGGCATTCCAGAGGTGTGGGGCAGTCAGTGAAAAAGGTTTAAGGCGGGAGAGGGCTTTAGATACAAAGGGGGTAAAAAGAAGACATCCTTGAGAAGAACGCAAGAGTCTGGATGGTGCATAACGAGAAATTAGGGCAGAGATGTAAGGAGGGGCAGAAGAGTGTAAAGCTTTAAAAGTGAGGAGAAGAATGGAGTGTGAGATGCGGGATTTGATTGGAAGCAGGAGAGGGATTTCATGAGGTGAGATGCTGAGACAGATCTAGGAAAGAGTAGAGTGATTCTGGCAGCAGCGTTTAGGATAGATTGTAGGGGAGACAGGTGAGAGGCAGGAAGGCCGGACAGCAGGAGGTTACAGTAATCAAGACGGGAGAGAATGAGGGCCTGAGTCAGAGTTTTAGCAGTCGAGGAACAGAGGAAAGGGCTTATCTTAGTTATATTGCGGAGGAAAAAGCGACAGGTTTTAGAAATGTTTTGAATGTGAGGGCCGAATGTGAGAGAGGAGTCGAGTGTGACCCCTAGGCAGTGTGCTTGGGCTACTGGGTGAATGATGGTAGTTCCAACAGTAATGTGGAAGGAGGTAGTAGGGCCAGGTTTGGGAGGAAGTATGAGGAGCTCTGTTTTAGCCATGTTGAGTTTAAGGCGACGGAGGGCCATCCATGATGATATAGCAGAGAAGCTGTTCAACGGGAGTCGGTGAGTGGGTCAAGTAATGGTAAGTGAACAAAAGAAATGTATTTTTTTTTAACTTGTACATGTTTTTATGATTTTGTTACATGTGATTTTTTTTTTAAAGATCATTTCTTGTCACTGTATGTATGTATGTATGTATGTATGTCTAGATTGATATATACATACAGGGTCAGAAATGATGTTGTTTTAAAAGCTTGTTTTGCAGTATTTAAAATGATTTTGGCTATGCTGCTACAGTATGCATAAGTGTGTGTGTAATGTGTGTTCGAATTAGATAGATGTAATTTTTGGTCTTGTATGGTATACTTTAGGTCATGGTGAGGCTTGCTTTTGTATATTGTATTTTTTGGTGTACTTATATTGTGTCTGATGGTAACTTGTTCTTTTTAACGATTGCAATAGTTAATTGTGTAATTGGTATGGATGGTATTTTAATTGTTTTGGGATGTGATTAATGAGTGCTAATTGATTTATGGTGACTTGCTTGGATTTAATAGTATACTTGTTTGTATTTAATGGAATTTTGTTTGGAATATTGTATTGTTAACATTGATTTGAAGAGTGTACATGGTGCATAGATTGTATGCATCATGTATACAATGTAAATGCAATGATTTGATTGGCATTTGATGCTTTAGATTGGAAGATGGGATTTGATTTGTTTCGGAAATAGGATTTTATTTGACTGTGGCTGATATGCAGAAGTGGTATTTTTATTAGAGCATGTTTTTGTTAATCCTTACACATTTATTTGTATATTGGTTCATCATGTGTATATATACAGTATATAGTTGCATGATGAAGCCACTGTATAAATGAATAGATGAAGGGTGGGTATCGGGCCAGGGAGGCTTAACCCCTTAATTACCTTTGCGGTTATTATCCGATAAGGTGATTAAGGGGTTAATTGATATATGAATGTAATTGCAATGTATTGGCTATGTATTTTGTTGGCAACGGAGGACAAGGATTTTGCTGGCGATGGGGGCTTCTTATTGATGAGGTCAGTAGAACTTTATTTACGTTATTATGTACTTACTGTAATGTGTTTAATAATGGGCAAATAATCTATTATCCCTATCTGGATAATAGTTATTTTGGACATTAATGTAGTGCATGTGTTGGGGGGGTGGGGGGGATTGATGTATTTAATGTGTAGATCAGGTTTATTTTTTTTACATTCAGGGTTGGTTCCTTTTGGTTCTGCGAGAGACCTCTGGAGACCACCTGCGGTATCCTCAAGCTTCTTATGGGTATAAGGCTGCGTGGTCCACGGGGACACTTGCGGGGAAGAACCAGTGGCCCCACATCTGTGGGGGCACCGTGGACCCGTAGTCTGCGAGGAAGAACCGGTGGCCTCACATCTGTGGGGGCACCGTGGACCCATAGTGTGCGGGGAAGAACCGGTGGCCCCACATCTGTGGGGGCACCGCGGACCCGTAGTTCCCACCCGTGGGTCCCCAGACCCCCATGGGAACCATCCGAGGTCCCTCAGACACCTGTGGGTCTGACCCGGGGCCCCCAGACATCCGCGGGCCTACCGTGGGGACCCAATTGTGTCCCACGGTCACCCGCGGAGACCACCTGGTGGGCCATGGCGCTGGCGGGACCAACCAACAGGCCTCCAGAACCTATATGAAAAAAGTTGCTGGTAACCTGTAGGTCTTTGAGGTGACCCGTCGGGCCCACCGGGGACTCACGTGGACTTGGGGTATGAACCCTGTATGTAAAAGAATAAATCATGTATTTATGGGGGTCACAGGTGTTGGGTTATGTATTTAATAAATATAATGATGTTTATTGTGAGCATGTGTATTGTTTTTATTGTGTCTACTGGGGGTGGCGGGAGGGGGTATTGGCCCCAAGGGTATGTGGGTAGGCCTTCCGGCTGGGTATTGGGTAAAGGTGGTTATTCCTCATGGGGTGGGGGGTTAGTGGGGGAGGGTATGTAGGTCTCCCGAGTGGTGGGTGAGGATGGGTTAACCCCTTAATGACTGTAGCGGTTAATAACCGCTATGGTGATTAAGGGGTTAGGGGAAATTACTGCTGCGACCAGCTTTATTCTTACAAATGCCCGTTGTTACTCCTGGCTTTTCCCGGCTGGCGCCGAACTTGGCCGTGCGCCAGCCGCATCTTCCCCGTGTATTCCATGCATCTTGCCCGTATTGCCCCCTCCCCCTTCCCCTCACCTCGCGACCCCCTGGCACAACGCTGATCTTCCGATGCTCTCCTTATACATCCCCCCCTTCCCGATGCTCCCCCGATGCAAACCCCCCTTACCCCATACAACGGGCGGGGATGCCGGCGGAACCCTGGCACGCAGCACGCGTGACCACGTGACCGGCACTCCAGTGACGCGCGGCACGCTCCGTAAAAAAAAAAAACAGCCGTGTCTAAACGGCGGCTGCCCACACAGTGCGGTCTCAGCCGCATGAGAATAAAGGTTGTCGCCACTGTACATTGGATGTTTTTATTCTTGTTTCTGTTTTGCAACAGTGGAGGGGGCATGGACGGTGATGAAGATGAGGATGGCCTTCGTCGTGGCAGCCGGACAAGGGTGAGTGCAATATGTATTTAATGTATTTATTGATATTTATGTATATTAAATGGGCACATTCACTATTATCCATTTGTGGATAATAGTAATTGTGCCCATTACTATATTGTACAGTATGTGTTAGGGGGGGGGGGTTATTTCTTTATAAGTATGTACTGTACAGTATGTGTTTTGACATTAATTTGGGGGGGCACACAATTGGTTCTGCAGGCCTGCGGGTGTTGGGCCACCGCCGGCCTATATTATCATTGATGTGCATACTGTATACTGTATGTGTATGTTAGTGGGGTATAGGGGTTGTTGCTGTAATACATGTATATATATATATATATATATATATATATATATATATATATATATATATATATATATATATATATATATATATATATATGCAAATATAACTGTATGCTCATCTGCATGTCTTAGGCAGGTCTGCAACCCCACCTTTCCCCATTATCACCCAGCATACAGCACTTCCACTGCATATATATATATATATATATATATATATATATATATATATATATATATATATATATATATATATATATATATATATATATATATATACAGTATATATTTATATATATATATATATATATATAAAAACAGAAAAAGTGTGAGAGCGCATGCCCCATAGCATAACACTGTATGTTTATTGTAAAAAAGGGGAAGGAGGGTGGGGGGTGGGGGGATTGGAAACGCACTCACAAGATTAAAATATATAAAAGGCAGTTTGTGAATTAATATCACCACCATCCGGTTCTGTAGCAGGATAATGTCTTTGTGGACTCCTCCAGTTCTGCCAAACGAAATCACCATGAACCAGGTACCAGGGGCTCCGTTTGCTGTTTGTATGCTGTCCCGAAATCAGCTCTCCACTTCCAATGGCCGCTTGTAATGTATCCACGCTTGGTTTGGCCTCGTGCGCGTGCGCAGCGTCGTCGTGACGTAATTGCGCTGTCAGTTTCCCTGACGCGTTTCGTCACCAACGGGCGACTTTCTCAAAGGGCTGTATTTATTTATATATATTTATTTATTTATTTAGTGTGGGGCTGTTGTGTGTGTATTTTTTTTATTGTGGGTAGCGGAGGTGGGTGAAGGCGTTATTAGCCCCAACGGTGGTTGTTTAGGGCTTGCGAGTGGGTAGCGGGAGGGCTTAACCCCTTTATGACTGTAGCGGTATTAACCGCTACGGTCGTGAAGGGGTTAAGTGCACACGCAACTCCCTCGCAAGTCCTAAACAAGCAACAAGGGCCAAATAACCCCTTCACCCACCCCCACTAACCACAATAGACCTGGCACGGCGGGTTAACCCCTTCATTGCCTTAGCGGTTAGCCGCTAAGGTAATTAAGTGGGCTTTAAATGCATTTTACCTGCCTCGGATGCATACCGGGGAGCTCCGGTGCTGGTATTAATGGGTATCAGTGCCGGAGATCTCCGGCATCAATCCCAAGCAGGAAAAAGGCCTGATTTTATCTAAGTGCCGTTCCGCGCTTACTGCGTGACCCCCGTAATATTGAATATATTGTATGCGGTATGAACGCGGTATGAACGCGGTATGAACGCGGTATGAACGCGGCATGAACGGGGTGAAGTGTGATAAAGTGCGTGGCATTCTGAAAATAATCCCGGAAAAATGCGGTGATGTTGGAGAATAAAAGGGGCCGTGGCTGTATGTATGCCACCTTGGATCTTGCAGATTGGAAGTGAGAAGGTGTTAACTCGAATTGAATAGTACATTGGTTAAGGAAACCCCAACACCCATGACGATCACCAGAGTAGCGATTAGGAGTAGGCAGACAGGGTTCAACAGAAGGATGGGTGTCTGGTGATGACAAAAAAGGGGTCGCGGGTCTCAGAGGACTGGCCTGCTGGTGTTGCAAAGTAAGAGCCCCAAAGGATTGCGCAAAGGAAGCAACACGAGTCTCTAGTTGGGAGCATCTGTCCACAACTGAGGACAGGGCCTGACCCACTTCAGTGGGGTCCACGTTTGTGGGAATGAGCATACTGTAACACTGTGCTCACCACAAACAAGGTGGGACCCCGGTACTTAGTTGGGAATGGGTATAAACACCACCCACAGCCACGGGGGCACGTCTGGAGTACGGATGGTCAGGCAACCGGGTCAGGATTGGAGAGAGTAGAATGGTTAGGTACTTGCCGAGTTCTGAGGTAAATCGTCAGTGTCCGTTGAGCCATGGTCAGGGGTTGGAGCCTGTAGGAGCATAGAGGTACACAAGCCGTGGTCAGGATTGGAGAGATACGGAAGGTCAGAAGTAAGCCGGGTCAGTAAGCCAGAAGTGCGGAGTCCAAAGTAATAGCCAGGTCGGTACACAGGAGGTCAATCTATTAAGAGGAGCTAGGAGACAAGGCAAGGCAGGACAAGAAACCAGGAAGTGGGAGAACAGCGCTAAATGGAACTAAAGTGCAAGTGGCACAGCTGAGCATATATGGGAGAGCATGACCAATGAGAGAGGGGGCGGAGCGGAGGTGCAGTCTCCACAGAGGCACATATAGGAGGAGAGACACAGGAGACAGGTGGGCATAATAAAGAGAGTTGACATGCAGCTTGGAAGCAGTTCACACGCATCACATGTGTGCCCCGCGCGACGTTGATGCGCGTCGCAAGTGGGTGCGGAAGCCAGACTCCGCTACATCAAAAAAGCTCCTGTGGGAGTGCGCGCGCTGTAAGGCTAGTGAGGTTGCACGACACATCAAGTAAGGAGGGAGTGCGCCACCGGGGGACAAGCTCCCTGATTCCTTACAAATTTTTAGTGGTGTTTTTAATAGTTTATTTCAGTGGGGAGTGCTTGATTTTTAATAGTGGCTACTTTTTGGTAGTTAAATTTTGTCTGATGGTGGTTACTTTGAGCTTTCATTTATTGCATAATGGTTTGGTTTTTGTGTTTTAATTGTGATTTGTGTAATTTATTTTGCATTGGATTAATTTGATTGATGTTAATTTATTTCTGTTTACTTCTTGATTTGTTTTTATTTTCTTATTTTTTGGATGGTATTGGATCTTGTTTGTAATTGTTTCTTTTAGTTTGAGCTTTGAAGTGTTACATGATGCACAGATTCTTTGCATCATGTACCCACTGTACCATTCAATTGTTTGATTGACATTTGTGATACATTTAATTGGCTATGTGTTGTATTTGATTTTGAGATTGTTTAATTTTGATATGTGCTGTGTTTCATTTTGATATGTGCTGTGTTTCATTTTGATATGTGCTGTGTTTCATTTTGATATGTTCTGTGTTTCATTTTGCAATGTGCTGTGTTTTATTTGGATATGTGATGTTTTATATTTGGGCCTGTTTTTGTAATACACATGCGGGGAAGAACAAGGGGCCCCACAGTTTATGTATAGTTTATTAAATATTGTAATGTTTATTGTGGTTCATAGGAGGTGGGGAGTAAGGCTGTTCTGTGTATTGTTTTTCTTGTGGGTAGTGGGGTGGGTGAAGGGGGTATTAGCCCCAAGGATAGGTGGTTAGTGTCATGGGAGAGACGGTTTGGCCCCAGTATTAAAGGGGTTACATCCCATCTGGCCACCCCCTGCTCTCACCTGGGAGGCAAGGGGTTAACTGGAATGATGTCCAGTACTGTAGTTATGCCCCTGCTTCAGCACCAACTGTGTATCCCCCTGTGAATATGTATTGTTCCCATTCCAGTGTCTGCACCAACACATACACTGGGATCTATGCGGGAGAGAAAGGGTTAACGTTAATTTTGTGTTTACGGCCCTTTGTCCATTTTCCCGCCTTTGCAGGCTCCATTTTGCAGTCTCTCCATAGGTCGCCATTACATCCCATGTAACCCCAATGGAGATTCCGACGATTTGGGCCCGTTTCAGTAGAAGACCTGCAGGTGGCGCCCGAGAGGAGGAGCGGCGGTTCCCCATTGTAAGTCAATGGAGCCATTCATTTCAATGGGGATTCCTCGACGCCGACCTCCAGGAACGGGTTGGCAGGCATTTTTGTGTGCATGTATCTATACTATTTAATTCATTTTTAATGTTTATTATACCTCCTTTTTCGGTAATATATGTTTTAAGTATTGTGTATTAAAAGTTATATTTTACACCCAGGAGTGTGCATATAAGTGAATTTCTTCAGGGATACAAACACATTGTATCCCTTATTTTCCATGATTCACTTCTATTCACGGTTGCACCTACCTGTATTGATAATTATCGATTAGTAGATATTATTATTTTCAATATTTCAATCAGTATGATTTAGTTGATCATTCCCTAACCCCTTATTTTCCATATCTTGAAAGCTCGCACAAATAAAAGCATTTCGTTAGCCACAGAACGGTATCATCTATTTATTTTTTGATTATTGAAGCTCGGCTAACACGGTACTGATACCTCTACATGTATATATATATATATATATATATATATATATATATATATATATATATATATATATATACACATACATACATACATACTGTGACAGGGTAAATAAAAGCCACCAGTTATATGCCTGGAAAACCTAAGTCTAGTCTGCAGTGCAGCACTGACTAGGTTAACTTCAGCTGGGAACCTCAGGACAATTAGTTGGATCCCAGCTGCCTAATCAAGGTGTGTTAAAACCCAGGCTGTAGACACATGGAGCCTGGCTGTTGAGGAGAGAGGAGTAAGCTGCTAAAGAGATTCTTGTAACAAGGTCTGAGTAGCAAGGTAGTTGAATTGTGAACTGTCTAACCCCTGCATAGGAAAAGGGTAACTGCCTGATTTATAGACTGTCTGCTAAAGAGAAACTGTCTTGTTTGGTTTGCGGAAGAAAAAGCCATTTTCGTTTGTTGCTGAAGAAAAGCTATTTTTGTTGGTTGCTGATGAAAAGCTATTTTTGTTTTGTGTGCTGTATATCTTTGAAGGCTAAATAAATAAGCCTTGTCAAGAAACCCACGTGTGTAGTTGCATGTACCCTGCAACATATGGTGTCAAGAAGTGAGATTTTGAAAGGCCCCTGCAGTTAAAGGGCCATACATACACACAAGAATGAAAAAAATGGAAGAATTTTTTAAAGAGTTTTGTGCGAGCAGACCAAACAGCAGGGACAGTTAATGCAGGAGCAGGCCCGGCTGCAAGCAGAGATTGATGAAAGACTTTTGCAGCAGCAAACCCAGCTCCTAACCCAGCAGCAGGCAGCACAGGAGGAGCGAATGGCCAAGCTGCTGACCCAATTCCAGGGGTCTGCCAGTCTAGAACTTGCAAGCAGACCCTGATACTCCTGAGGAAAATGGCTCACAACGAGAATCCAGAGGCTTTTTTACTGACTTTTGAAAGAGTTACCGAAGCTCAGGGCTGGGCTACAGAACGCTGGGCAACTGCTTTGGCCCCGCTCCTCATAGGAGAAGCCCAGGCCTCATTTCAGGGTCTCCCAGCAGATCAGGCAATGGACTACCACCAAGTAAAAGCCGCCATACTGGATCGCTTAAGTCTGACCCCAGAGACCTACCGGCAGCAGTTCTGGAACATGAAGTACACCGCTAAGATGAGACCCTGGGTCCTCGCTCAGCGATTATTGGACTTGTGTACACGCTGGATCTAACCTGAGGAGTGCACTAAGGAGGCAATTCTGGAGCAGGTTCTTTTGGAACAATTTTTACAAATAATACCCCCTTCCGCACTCTCGTGGGTAAAACGCCACGCTGCTGAAACCCTAGCTTTGGCGGTCCGACTCGTGGAGAACTTCCTTGGGGCTGAGCAGCAAGCGAGTGTTCTGGACCCGACACCACCGGCACTTGCGGATGCCCAAAGAGGGAGGTCGGATCAATGGGGAACATACGGCCCGTCACCGAACCACCAAGTCCAACGGAAGGAGCAGTCATTCCAGCAAGGACAGAGTCCAAATGCTGGTCCCCGCAGAGACACTCATCTCTTTCCTGATGTCAGCTCGTCGCAAAATGAGAGGAACTTCCGAGGACATCGCCCACAGAACCCAACAGATGCCTAGTCTCCAGTAACCGGTCCAGCGGAGCGCTATCCACAGCCCCCTCCTGTGAGGGAACCCTCTCCATGTTCCGCCTGCGGAGAACAAGGCCACCGGTATGTGGACTGTCCACTGATGGATTGTTCATTCAGCAGAACCGTCGCCTCGGCTTTTACTGGGGAAAATTACAAGCCCTGGCTACTTCCAGCCCTGATTGGGGGAAAAACCGTCAAGGCCCTTGTAGATTCGGGCTCTGGGAAAACTCTGGTCCTCCAGAAACTGTTACCGCCCAACGTGTGTTCTTTTGACTCCCCATGGAGCATAGAATGTATAAACGGCGATGTAAAACGCTATCCGACAGCCAAAATCCGGCTACAGGTAAAAGGTCAGGAGGCTTACCTCGAAGTAGGAGTCACTCCTTGGCTCCCTGCCCCCATTGTGCTCGGTCGGGACTGGCCTTTCTTTTCAGACCTAATGGCCCAAGTCTTTCATGAGGAGACTCCTTCTAGGGCTCAGGAGAACCCTTGCAAACTGTTCCCCTTCTCGGCAGACCTTTTTCCCAGTAGACACCGGGTTCAAAAGACTCGGAAGCAAAGACGCTTGGAAAAACAGGACTGGTTGCAGAAATCTGGGTCTCAAGGTGACCATTCTAGTAGTCAGAGGTCACAAGTGATGCCTGAGAATGGCCAAAGGGAGGGGGATATGGGCCCTGGAGATTGACCAGACCTGTACCTCCCTGACTTTCGCCAGAAGCAAAGGGAAGACCCAGTCCTTGCTAGACAGTATGACAAGGTGGTGAAAATTGATGAACAGATTTTAGATGCACAGGGGGTGATAGTATTCCCCCATTTTGAGCTATCAAAGGATATCCTATATAGGGTGAATAGGCAGACACAAACAGGGGAGGTCACCAGACAGATATTGGTTCCCAAGGCGTTTGTTAAATCTTTGTTCACTCTAGCCCATACTGTCCCTTGGGGTGGTCACCTATGCAGGGATAAAACATTGGACCGTATTTCATCCCGATTTTATTGGCCAGGGATGCATAGTGATATTGCTAAGCTATGTGCAGCATGTCCAGAGTGCCAGCTAACTAGTCCAAAAGGACAAAAACCATTCCCTTTGGTTCCTCTACCCTTGGTGTCAGTTCCCTTTGAGAGGATTGGGGTAGACTTGGTAGGACCTCTAGAACCTTCTGCGAAAGGACACAGGTTTATCCTTGTAATAGTTGATTATGCGACAAGATATCTTGAGGCGTTCCCCCTGAGAACAGCAACGGCGAAGCAAGTAGCCAACAAGTTGTTGGAACTGTTCTCACGGGTTGGAATTCCCCAGGTTATGTTGACAGACCAAGGTACAAATTTCATGGCTAAACTGATGCAGGATGTCTTAAAGTTACTAGAGGTCAAGTCTGTTCGGACATCGGTCTACCATCCACAGACTGACGGATTGGTGGAAAGATTTAACCGAACCCTAAAAGGGATGCTGAGGAAATTTGTAGATTCAGAGAAGAGAGCCTGGGATGAACTTCACCCTTTTCTGCTGTTTGCAGTGCGGGAAGTTGCCCAGGCCTCCACGGGATTCTCTCCATTTGAATTGCTCTATGGCCGCCAACCCAGGGGTATCCTAGACCTCCTAAAGAAGTCCTGGGAGGAACAGCAGTCCCCTTCTAAGAATACCCTGCAACATGTACTAGACCTTAGGAAGTGGCTAGATGTGGTCGGCCATTTTGCCAGGGAGAATCTTAGATCAGCCCAGGACAGTCAGGAGAGACATTACAATCAGAATGCTCGCATGAGAGTGTTTCACCCAGGAGACCAGGTGATGTTATTGTTACCCAATTGCGAGAGTAAACTCCTGGCCAAATGGCAGGGCCCATTCGAAGTACTCCGCCGTACGGGTGATGTGGATTACGAGATCGCTCAACCAGGTTCCAGGAAGGGTAAACAAATTTACCATGTGAACTTGCTGAATCCCTGGAAGATGCAGCGGTCTCTATTCATCCACCCGGTGGAGGAGGAAATGGACTTGGGTCCTCAGCCTCCACGGGTGAACATTGTGTGTGACAATAAAATCCCAATGGGTAAACAGTTGTCCTCTGAACAAAAAGGGGACTTGTTAGCAATAATTACACAATTCCAGGATGTTTTTTCTGACTTACCAGGACAAACTAACTTAATTTCCCATGCAATCGAGACAGCACCTGGGGTAAAAGTACGTTCCCGTCCTTATAGGTTGCCTGAAAGTCGTAGGGCTCTGGTAGAGAAGGAGGTAAAAGAAATGTTACACTTAGGAGTAATTGAGGAATCATGCAGTGAGTGGTGTAGTCCACTATTTATGGTCCCTAAACCCGATAGGAAGGTAAGATTTTGTGTGGACCTCCGAAAGGTCAATGCGGTATCCAAGTTTGACGCATATCCGATGCCAAGGGTGGACGAATTAATTGACACCCTTGGTAACGCGGAATATATATCCACGTTGGACTTGACAAAAGGATACTGGCAAATACCCTTAGAGGAAAAGTCCAAATGCAAAACAGCCTTTGCCACTTCCATGGGTTTATACCAGTTTGTGACAATGCCATTTGGACTGCATGGAGCCCCAGCCACATTTCAGAGACTCGTGGATAAGGTACTGAGGCCCCATAGGACTTATGCCACAGCCTACATAGATGACATTGTCATTTACAGTAAACACTGGTTGGCCCATCTAAATAGGCTGAAAGTGGTCCTCAAATCTCTAAGAGAGGCAGGGCTCACAGCCAACCCTAAGAAATGTGCCTTGGGTAAAGCGGTAACCAAATACTTAGGGTATGCAGTGGGAGGTGGAAAAGTAAGGCCACTAGTCGACAAGGTAGCTGCCCTGAAAGAAGTTCCGAACCCCCAAATAAGAACGCAGGGATGCTCTCTGATGTGTTTAGCAGGGTACTACCGGCGGTGCATCCCCAACTATTCGGAAGTGGCAGCCCCTTTAACGGACCTCACAAAAAAAGTGTGCCCCTACACAAGTGGTGTGGTCAAGGGATTGTCAGAGAGCCTTTGAGGACATAAAAAGGTGTCTATCAGAGGGTCCCATCCTTAGAAGCCCAGACTTCAACAGCCCTTTTATAGTGCAAACAGATGCATCAGAGATAGGGCTAGGGGCAGTGTTGTCACAACAGTTTGAGGGAGTTGAACATCCTATCCTTTTCCTGAGTAGGAAATTGTTCCCAAGGGAAAAAAACTACTCAGTGATTGAGAAAGAGTGCCTCGCAGTAAAGTTGGCAATCGAGGCTTTGAGGCATAACTGGCATGGAGTCCATTTTACTTTGGTGACGGATCATGCTACACTGAAGTGGTTAAATAGCATGAAGGATTCCAATGCTAGGGTGACTAGGTGGTATATGGCCCTCCAACCCTTCTCATTTGAGATTCAGCATATGCCGGGAAAAGAGAACGCAAATGCTGACTTCTTTTCTAGAGAAGGGGTGGATGGTTGGGCTTCAGCCGTGCGTAGCCCCAGCCACACACTAACAGGGGAGGAATGTGACAGGGTAAATAAAAGCCACCAGATATATGCCTGGAAAACCTATGTCTAGTCTGCAGTGCAGCACTGACTAGGTTAAATTCAGCTGGGAACCTCAGGACAATAAGTTGGATCCCAGCTGCCTAATCAAGGTGTGTTAAAACCCAGGCTGTATACACATGGAGCCTGGCTGTTGAGGAGAGAGGAGTAAGCTGCTAAAGAGATTCCTGTAACAAGGTCTGAGTAGCAAGGTAGTTGAATTGTGAACTGTCTGCCCCCTGCATAGGAAAAGGGTAACTGCCTGATTTATAGACTGTCTGCTAAAGAGAAACTGTTTTGTTTGGTTTGCGGAAGAAAAAGCCATTTTCGTTTGTTGCTGATGAAAAGCTATTTTTGTTTGTTGCTGACGAAAAGCTATTTTTGTTTTGTGTGCTGTATATCTTTTAAGGCTAAATAAATAAGCCTTGTCAAGAAACCCACGTGTGTAGTTGCATGTACCCTGCAACACATACATACATACATATATATATATATATATATATATATATATATATATATATATATATATATATATATATATATATATACATATATACATACATACATACATACATACATACATACATACATATATATATATATATATATATATATATATATAAACAAAAAACAAACAGAAGCGCAAGCTCCATAGCATGTAACTGTTTAAAAAAAAGAGTACATTTATTAAAAAACTGCAGCCCAAAGGAAATGCACTTACAGGATTAAAAAAAGCAACCATACGTGGGAGAGAAATCTCTGTGTGTAGTCATCTGCGGGGGTGAGAGGGTCCCAGGTAGGCAAGGTATATCTGCACAGCTTGTAGCCACCACCAACTCCTGTTACAAGTTGGCGCCAGGAGACTGAGTCAATCAGTGCCTACACGTCCTCTGCTCCTGCATAGGATAGTTGCCAGCGCTTGAAAATGCCAGATTAACATGGCACCACATCCAACTAAATGTATCCAGGCTTTTAATCACTATTTTGAGTTAGACACTAATCTTCACAGAAGACTTTTCTTTTAGCATGCATTCAATTTATTTTAAGTCACAATTATTTTTTATTTGAAGATATTTACTATTTACAAATCTGTGGAACGGCTATGGGCACTAGATTTGCCCCCAGCTATGCTAATCTCTACATGGGACTGTGGGAAAGTACCCATGTTTGGGAGAATGCTCGTCTGGGTGGCGGTCTGGTGTACGATGGCCGTTTCATAGATGATATTATTCTTATTTGGGATGGTGATAGGGAGATCCTGGAGGAGATTTTGATATCCTTTAATGACAATGAGATGGGTTTAAAATTTACACACACTATACACCCGACTACCATTGTCTTTTTGGATTTGGAATTATATATTGGTAGAGAACACCAAATTCAGACTAAGACACACTTTAAATCAGTGTCAACCAATAGTTATTTACATTATGGTAGCAACCACTATAAGAAGTGGCTAAATAACGTGCCCAAAAGTCAGTTCTATAGAATTAGGCGCAACTGTTCGGAGGACCCTGATTTTATATCACAGGGAAAGGCTCTATCTATGAAATTTCAAGAGAAGGGTTATGACATGTCTGTTGTAAACAAAGCATTTCAGGATGCTAGTCTTATAAAAAGAGACACGCTACTAGAACAATCAAAAAATAAATCTGTAGAAAGAAGGATTATAAATCAAATAATGCACCAAAATTCATCACACAATTCAACCAATCTGCTCATGAAATTAAAAAGATTTTAAACTGCCACTGGAACATAATACGTAATGATAATGTAATTGGCAATCTAGTACCTGAATATGCTCCAACTGTATTTAGAAAAGCGAGGAGTATTAAAACATTGCTGGCTCCGAGCAAACTGAAATCTAAAAAGATTACCAATTTAAATCTGGCCAAAAATGTGGGGAATTTTGGATGCGGGAGAGGCCGCTGTCTTACCTGTAAACACTTGACAAAAACCAATAAATTTACATCATATTCAAATGGTACTTCATATGAAATAAAAGATCATATAAATTGTTTAAGTGAATATGTTGTGTATCTCATTTCCTGTGAATGTGGCACACAATATATAGGCCGAACATCTAGAGCTCTAAGTACACGGTTCTTGGAGCACCGGCGAAACATTATTAATGGGTGCCAAACACACAGCCTTTCCCGTCATTTTTGTACTAACCACAACAAAGATCCCAAATCCCTCTCTGTTATGGGTATTGAGTTCATTTCCCCTCCTATATGGGAGGAGATCGATTTCAGAAGTTATGCACTCGAGAGACTTACTGGATGTATATTTTGGATACTACATATCCAAAAGGACATAATGACCATATTGAAATCAGTACCATAGTTTGAACACTCTTGGGTGTTCCTCCAGAGGTCTGGGTTGAATGCTATGCATTCCCTCTGGGCTATGGTCATTCATTTGGTCATTATTAGTCACTTTATATCACTAGATCACATGCATCATCGTGAGGTTGGCTTGTAGTGTACACAGCATATTGCTTTGTACGATTTATCTTCACAAATAGTCACTCATCATTATTCAATTCACATTTATTATTTAATACATTTAATACATGTATATTTTTACACATATGTTCACGTAATTTTATATATAGAATCTTTATTCACATTATATTCTACATATTCATACTATTTATTGTTACATTCAATTCACACATAATTTATTTCCATATAATATCAGCACATATATCCCATAGGATTCTTCACTGTACATTAATATATAGACACTATTTGATTCACATATCACATGCAAGATGAGCTATACTTCTTCCTCTGTCTTTGCTTTGGATCCATCTAATTTTGCCTCCTCTGACTCCATGCTGGAATCTATAAACAAGGTAATACTTTGGGGAAATTTACAACTAAAGCCTAACATTGTTGTCACTCAGTACTATTATGCTTTGACTAAAAGTATTTTGGGCATTTATATCTAGAATTTTGTTGTCTCTAAGAAACCAATAATGAATCAATGTTTAATTAAAACAGGGGTATTTAATAGTGGTCATTTCTATCTAACTAAGTCTTAAATATTAGTCATTTAAATATAGGTCACTTTGAATTTATTCTGATACCTAAAAATTCTAATATATGTATATACATATTATTATCTTTATATAGGTATTCTAATACATAGTTATCCTATACTGTATATCTCTTGATAATTCATATATTATCTATTTAATTGAAACTAATAGAAGTTCAATTGTTAAACTTGTAGAGCACTTACTCTCATATTAGCTATTAATGTTCTGTTTAAGATGTATGCTGTGTTCAAGATTAAAATAAAATAATATATATATATTTTTTCTAGTTCTTACTATAAACATATGTTTTTATATATATGTACATAATCTCTTATACTCAATGGGGTCCTCACAAAATGATGTGTATATATATATTCATTTATTAATTGTTTTATTGATGCGTATCATGTGTATTATATCATACGATTGCTTTAATTAGAGTATTGGCTAATTATACTAATTACCTCCCTATAAATATCATGGACTGGCGCTTAGAGGGTTTCCCCTGAAGAAGTCATCATCGATGACGAAACGCGTAGGGCGTGGCTAGATTGCGGCCGCCATTTGCCCACGAAAACTGCTGTTACTTGCACAGAGATTTTTGGCTCTCGTGTGCGCTTGTCGTGGCCATTGCCCAGCTGTACTGAGGACTCTCAAGACTTTGTTTCCTGGTGGGACCCGTTTCGCAGTACACGCTGAACACCAAAGGCGAGGGATTCCATTTCCAGTTCCTGCTGCATGAAGGAGGTCCACGTGACGACGCCACTGATCTAAGCCGGACGCTGATGCTTGAGCTGCTGGCACATGAGAGCCTATCTCATACACGCTTATTATTGCTGTACCTTTGTGAGTTGGCATTTTATAGATTTTATGTTCCTTTAATACATTTTTATTATGGTAATGCACTAGGTGTGCGCCTGTTTCTTTCTTTATCTTTTTTCTAGATATCATTAGGGACTGGTGATCCCTTCGAAACGGGCTGCAAGAACCTGGAGTCCTGTGCCATTGGAACAGGACTTTATGTACTAAAGGTTTTTTAATTTTAATTTTATTTTTTTTAACAATTTTTTCTAAAATTTTTACATATTAAATTCATTTTTTTGATTTTTCATATATTTTTTATAGGGTTCTATTGTCAAAAGATTGCACTAATATTGTATTATTTTATTGTCTGTATCATAGTGTATTAGCCTACATCTAGCCGCCCCGCTAAGCACATTCAGGATTAGCAACTGGTTCTTCTAAGAATTCATTTTTTATCAGGATATTTTAGAGGCGCTACTTCTATTTCTGCTTGTTTTGATATATATATATATATTTATATATGGGGAAAAACAGGGTTGCAGACCTGTCTAAGACATGCAAATGAACATACAGTAATATTTACAGTTGCTGTATATTTATATATATATATATATATATAATCAAAAAATAAATAGATGATACCGTTCTGTGGCTAACGAAATGCTTTTATTTGTGCGAGCTTTCGAGATACACTGATCTCTTCTTCTCGAAAGCTCGCACAAATAAAAGCATTTCGTTAGCCACAGAACGGTATCATCTATTTATTTTTTGATTATTGAAGCTCGGCTAACACGGTACTGATACCTCTACATGGATATATATATATATATATATATATATATATATATATATATAAACAAAAAACAAACAGAAGCCAAGCTCCATAGCATGTAACTGTGTAAACAAAAGAGTACATTTATTAAAAAACTGCAGCCCAAAGGAAATGCACTTACAGGATTAAAAAAAGCAACCATACATGGGAGAGAAATCTCTGTGTGTAGTCATCTGCGGGGGTGAGAGGGTCCCAGGTAGGCAAGGTATATCTGCACAGCTTGTAGCCACCACCAACTCCTGTTACAAGTTGGCGCCAGGAGACTGAGTCAATCAGTGCCTCCATGTCCTCTGCTCCTGCATAGGATAGTTGCCAGCGCTTGAAAATGCCAGATTAACATGGCACCACATCCAAAGTTTCGGTCATCATAGAGTGACCTTCCTCAGGGACGTGCAATATGTGAATGCTAATGGACCCCCTTATATACCCACATGTATCAAGACTTAAACAGACTCACCCGTGTGTGGACAAAATTGCCCGCGAAAAAAACGTGCAGCTGTGTACTCTGTGAACCGCAGATATGTGCTGGAACGCACCGCCATCTTGGATATTAACATGGGGCTTCTCCTGACTAAATACGGATGCCCGCATTGTCCAATATCAGACCCTTAAACGTCGCACGCATGCGCAAGACTCACAGTGCCCTGCAATGTGTGGGAGACGCTAGATATAAGGAGGCTGCTAGGTTCATGTTTATTCCCGCAGCGCGCACTGGCGCGCATGCGCCATGTAGGTATAATATGGATCCATGTTAGGATTACCTTTGCGCATGCTCGGTCCATTAAAGGGACCAGTGACATCTGGGATAGCATTACAAACGCACTGCCCAGCTAGTACAGACAATAAGGGTGCCGAGCACTGTCACAACCAGGGCATAATGCCCATTAAGTGTGACCCAAGCGGGGGGGGCGTGGCCAACTGCAGAGCTGAGAAGACGTGCAGCTCAAGAGCTCCGGGCCCCAAAGCCCCGTAAAGCAGCCTTTCCCCTGCAAACCCACAGGGAATTACCCCCAAATATACCAGCGGAAGGCGCGGGCGGCGGAGCTACTAAATAAATAATAAAATTAAAAAAAAAAACACCAACCAGCCGGCGGAGAGCACGTAGGGGCCGGGAGACGCGGTGCGGCAGCCATTTTCCCCAGGGGACGGCCCGGACGCGGCTGAGAGCGGCGCTCCTCCTTGACCCCACAGTGCGTGGGTGGCCGGGTAAGAAGCGGGACGAGAGGCTGTCTGCCGTTAGTCCCCGCGCGGCTGCAAGTGTGCGACTGGAGGTTGGTGGGGCTGCAGCAGAGAGTTGAGAGGAGCGGGGGCGGCCATTTTGACCCGGCACTCTGCAGAAGTGCCAACAGAGTGTGCGGACTACCCCGGCCCCCTCCACCCCCCCCCCTCCCCACTCCCCAAAAACTACAGACCAGGAGATTGGGAAGACCCAGAAGTGACATCCCCTGGGGAAAGAGCACTTTTGCAGAAGTGCACAAAGAGCCTACAGAGGAGAGGGCTTTAACAAATGTACACAGCCCACCCCCCATAATTAAAGGGGACATGCATGATTTAAAATAAAACCTAATGGGGGGACTTCCGGTGACGTCACCCGGTATGGACGGGTAGAAGAGGAGCTCCATAGACCCGCGCATTAAAAGACGCAAAAACCCACATTTTTCCCCAAAATTGCCAGTTAACACTTACACCCCGGATAGCTAAAGAACTAGGCGATGTCAAAAGCCAAAAAAGCGAGCAATCAGGGAGTTTCCAAATACTTTTCTCCGTCGCAACGGGCCAGGGACAGCACGATGGAGCCTCAAGATGGCGGCGGACCGCAATGCGCCACGGCGCTTTCAGGGAAAAAAACCCAGCCAAAAGATCGCACCCCAGCAAGCCCTGATCAACCCATAACCAGGGCATACTTGGAAGAACTCTTGGGTGCTATGGCAACGACGCTCCAATCCTCCTTTCAAACTGAGCTCAGAACCGCAGTGAGCGACATAAGGAGGGAAATCTCAGGGCTGACAGAGAAAACAACTACCCTGGAGAAAAAACTCACCGAGTCTCAACAAAGACAGAGTGAAGCGGAGGAAGAGATAGGCCGTCTAGGAGAAGAGATCACCCTCCTTAAAGAAGGTATGGAGGAGCAAGAAAATCGTGACCGGCGCCAAAACATCCGCGTCCGGAACGTACCGGAGTCGGTCGCACAGGATCAACTTCGACCATACCTCATGGAGCTCTTTAACCTAGTATGCGGGGAGCTGGAGGAGAAAGAGCTCGAAATGGATAGGGCTCATCGTGCCCTAGGACCTAAATCAGACGACCCGAGGCGGCGTAGGGACATTATAATAAAGATGCATAAATACACATAAAAAGAAAAAATAATTGCGGCCTGCCGGGACATGGGGGAAATAACCTTTCAAAATGAAACTCTCCAAGTCTATAACGACTTGTCAAAGGCAACGAGAGACCGCAGACGTGAATTAAAACCTTTAACCAATCTACTCCGAGAGGAAGGAATCCAATACAGATGGGGATTCCCTTTCAGACTCACAGTTAACAGGAATGGAAAGTTCCTGTCCATGAAATACCCCGTGGACATGGCCCCCTTCGCAAAAGCATTAGGTCTAACTCCACCTCAAACGTGGATAACGACCAATCCTACCGCTGAAAATACATCAGGAGACCCCCCCCCGAACATCGGAGAGAATTGCGGCCCAACACCCTAGAGAAAAATGACAACCGCCGCGGCACTCAGATAAATCCCCCCGGACAGACGCGGAGGGGGAAGAGTGACCCCACTTACCTTGTTGGTCCGGGGCCGCACTGGAGCGCGGGCTGCGGACCCCCATGGTAATCCGGCGCCAACCTCCACTCCCAATGTGAAGTCACGAGGCGCCTGTTCTCGGGATGGCTTTGAGGAGACTTCGAGGAGGGGGGGCGCCGCTGCTCACCGTTAAAATCATCTTACCAGACCGGAACAGCACCAAGAAGTAAGCCGCCAACTGCTAGGATGAGCTGACACAGAACACCGCCCTCCAAGTTGGTTCACGAGTCGCCTACTCCCGCGATGACTCCGAAGAGGATCCCGTCCGCCGACGGTAAGACCGGGAAACCGACCGACTCAACCCGGAGCAGCAGGATTGCTGATCTTCTAACTCCGGAGCATAAGAGGAATTTAGATCCCGGTTTTGCCCCCACCAGCCTCAATCTCCGGCTTTTCGGTCCCGCTTTAAATGTGATCTCCCTCCCCCTCCTTTTGCCGGTTTCTCCGGTCCTGTGGAGCGGAGCTCTGGATTGGGGGGGGGGGGGGTCGGTGTCGGCATCCAGCCTTTCCGCCAATGATCCATGGACCCCGTTGCCACAGAGGACTCCCCAGTCTGTGGGACTAGGGGCGGCTAGGATACCAGGAAGACGGGCCACCCAGACTGAATCAAAGAACTTAAAATCATAAGTTAATAATGATGATCCGGAGGTCGTGAGTAGATTAAAATAATATAACTGTTATATATCAATTAACACCTTGCTTCCCCTCTATCCTTCCCCCCCCTGTAACCCAGACACGCAATCCCCCCCCCTCCCCCTTCCCCCCTTCCTCATGCATACCCCCCCCTCTTCCACCCCTCCCCCCTCATACTCACATGTCCCACGTCCCCCCCCTCCTTCCCCCCCCTCCTTTCCCCCCCTCCTCCCCCCCTTTTTCTCCCCCCCCCTCTCCCCCCTATTCCCCCACCCCCCCCCCATCTCCCCTTCTCTTCCACCCCCCCTCCCCACCCTTACTAGCAAACCCACCTAGCACCCTACTTAAGCACAAAAACAATGGGGGAAACATACTAAGAGGAAACGAATATATAAAATAAAGTTGTATTAATCTTATTTAGTCACAAAACGATTCACAATATATCTTTTGCGCAGAGTTACATAATAGCTGTGTTATACAGAAATGGGAGATGTCTGAAATGTTTGAACTGCAACCAGGCCCACATCCTACCCCCCCCCCCCTCCCCTCTCTCCCTCCCCCCCCCTCCCCTCCCTATACTCCCTGTGCAGAGTTACATAATAGTTGTGCTATACAGAAATGTGAAATGCTTGAGCCGCACCTAGGCCCTCCCCTCCTACCCCTGCTAACAAGCCTACCTAGTACCTCGCCTAAACGCAAAGATAAATAAGAGGGAAAAACACTAAGGGGAAAACAAACATACGAAAGAAAGTCGAACTTATCTTGTATGGTCACAGAATTGTATAAAATATGTTTTCTGTGCAGAGTTGTATAAGAGTTGTGTTACACAAAAATGTGAAGTGAAATGCCAGTACTATCCACGCATCTTCTAAAGATATTTAACGATTTCATGGAAGGAAATCAAATCCCCACATCAATGTCCCTGGCTACCCTGGCCATTATACATAAAGAAGGCAGGGACCCGATGCAATGTGGAAGCTATCGTCCAATCTCCCTGCTTAATTGTGATCTCAAGCTATATAGCAAAATACTCGCAAATAGATTAAACCCCATCTTACCGAGATTAATAGATAGTGATCAAGTAGGATTCGTAGCAGGCAGACAGGCCTCGGACAATACTCGGAAGATAATAGACATTATTGAACATGTCCATCTCACAGAGACCAAAGCACTACTCCTAAGCCTAGATGCAGAGAAGGCGTTCGATAGAATAGACTGGCTATTCATGGACCAAGTTATGTGTAAATTCGGATTCAAAGACGCATACCTAGAAGGAGTCCGTAGATTATATCAAAACCCGTCTGCAACAGTAAAACTACCAGGGGGCAGTAACCAGAGATTTGAGATCACTAATGGAACTCGACAGGGATGCCCCCTATCTCCTCTCCTCTTTGCATTAACCATAGAACCCCTAGCATCTGCAATTAGAGCCAATAGAGACATCAAAGGAATAGAAATTGGACACAGGCAGCACAAAATATCGCTATTCGCAGATGATGTCATCCTAACCCTTACACAACCCCAAACATCCCTACCTAACCTCCAAAAAGAGCTCCGGGACTTTGGAGATATTTCAGGCTATAAAATCAATAATGACAAATCGGAAGCACTAAATTTAAGCCTGCCAGAGCCAGAGGTGAAACTCCTCAAACTAAACTTTAACTATCATTGGAGCTCCTCGAGTATCAAATATTTGGGAGTAAAGATAACGAGGAACTACCAATCCCTATATCAACAAAATTATCCGACTCTGTTCCGGAAAATCAAACAAGATCTAGAGAAATGGGGAGGATATCAGATATCATGGATCGGGAGGATGATATCAGTTAAAATGAACATACTCCCTAGATTATTATATTATTTTCAGACTCTCCCGGTCCACATCCCTGGCTCAGAATTAAAGAACATTCAAAAACTAATCTTCCACTTTATTTGGCAGGGTAAGAAACCCAGAATCACCAGGACAGTTCTTTTGGCATCAAGGGGGAGAGGAGGACTTGGTGTTCCAGACATCACAAAATACTACCAAGCCGCCCAATTGCGACAGGTAGTAGTCTGGAACGCCAACCCAAACCAATACTGTTGGCTAGATATAGAATCATACTACGCCGGGACGCCTTCACTGCCGGCTTGCCTTTGGTCCCTGAGCAGGGAAGACATGCAGAACAGTAAATTTAAGTTAGGCCCAATGAGACACACATGGGAGATTTGGACGAAATGCAAATTTAAATTTAAGCTCACCACACCTCAATCCCAACTCATACCAATTTATAAAAATCCGAAATTCCCCCCTGGCTGTGAGCCCAGACAATGGGACCAATTTAAAACAAAAAATATTAGAGCGGTTGCTGACCTCCTGAGCTTTGAGGAGTTCCTGAGTTATCAACGCCTAAAAACCAAATATGAAATAGCAAGATTGGATGTCTTCAAGTATCTACAAATTCGGCATTTTATTCAAACTTTATCCCCAACGTTGAAATTTCCCCTCTCACCAGTTTCGAGCGGCTCTGTAGAGAAACAGGCCACCAGAAAGGTCTTATAACACAAATCTACGGTGAATTGGAAAGGGCCATAGAAGCCCCTACACATGTGTATATGCTGCATTGGGCAGCAGAATTGGAAATAGTTATAGACCGAGAGGATTGGGAAAGAATTTGGGAAAATGCCTCAGGAACTTCCATATGTACCACAATCAAAGAAAACATATATAAAATACTGTTTCGCTGGTATCTTACCCCAGTTAGAATAAATCAAATTTACCCCCAGGCGTCTGATTTATGCTGGAGAGGTTGCGGTCAGAAGGGGGACATGGCCCATATTTGGTGGACATGTCCGGAAATTCAAAAATATTGGGGAACAATACAAAAATTAATAGAGGAGGTCACAGACCTCAAAATCCCTATTGACCCGTTGACCTACCTGTTGGCCAGGCCCTTAGAAAATTTGGACCGACCAACAAGTAAATTAATCTCCTTCATTCTTACAGCGGCTAGATGTGCGGTGGCGGCCACCTGGAAGAAGGTGTCTCCCCCCTCAAAACAAACGGTAAAAAATAGGGTGCAAGAGGTGATGAATATGGAGAAACTATCTGCCTTCTTGAAAAGATCCACTGACTCCTTTAACAAAACATGGGATCCGTGGCTATCCCATATGGCACCCCTACGCCACTAATCCACATACTGTATGAAAAGTAAAAAAAAAAAAAAAAAAAAAGAGAGAGAGAAAGGAAAACCAGGTCAGGGGCACCAATGAAAATAGACTGAGGACACGGGAAGCAATGGGTATCCCCCCCACCCCCCCCCCACCCACCCTCCCCTTCCTATTCCCACTCTTACTCTCTGTTTCCATACTCGCGCTCCCCACATAGCCCCTGGAGGGTCAGTGGAGCGGTGAGCTTTCCTCTTTTATTTCCGGTTTCTCTAACCAACAAAAGGAGAAAATCTGTATTAGGCTGTATTATCGTTTGTTTCTTGCATACTGTGAATTATCTAAATGCCTAATAAAATTTTTTGGAAAAAAAAAAAAAAGTGTGACCTAAGCATCCACATTACTGTAACAAAGTGAACAAATGCCTAAAAACATGGTGACATGCTCAAGCACAAGAGCCACAGAACACAATAAAGACACAGGTGTAAACAAATAATAAACTGCATATACTTCTTACACTAAGTGCTGAAATTGTTCAACCATAATAAATTACTATAATTACAATGACTAATTTGTCTAAAACCGGAAAGGTGATGCAATGCAGGGTCTAAACTTACAACTGGAAATAATTAGACCACGGGGCATAGGGGATGCAAATGTAAAGCATGTAACTGGTGGATAAACATAAATGAATAAAACTGAAGTCATAACCTGAATCGATCTCAGAATCTCTCAACTGACTCCGTCTAGATAACATAATGCTTTCATGTTATTACACATTATTTTACACACTACTATATCCTATGCAACACAAATACAAAATATCATCATCCCAAAATTAAGCAATTAACACGAACTTAGTACATGTACCATCACCTAGGAGTGACCACGTGAGGAAAACATAACAAGGACCACACAACGAAATAACAAGAAAAAAAGAACATAAAAAAGGAAAAAAAAGCTGATACAAAAAATTATCATCAAAAATTCAGAATCCATAAAAAATTCAAAAATCACAAAAAACACCCTAGGTATAAGTCCTCGTTTAGGCCAAAAGGTGCCATTGTCTTAAGTTCAAAAATATGCCTCGCTTCACTTTGCAGCAGAAGTCTATTCCTGTCCCCCCCCCCTCGTGCGGGCGCAGGATGTGGATGTGGTGCCATGTTAATCTGAATACAGTTCTTCTGGATTTCTCTGGCTGTGTGCTGTCTCGTTTTTCCCGGACTCCTATCTGGTAAAATCTATCTGTGTATATGTGCATATGGGACAAGCATCAGCATTTTTTCTGTTTACAGTGTGCCAACTGAGTTTCTATTTTTTCATGTGTATTATATGAGTTGGGCACCTGCCAGTTACATTACTTGTGTTCCCTGCGAGGGGTCTAACTCATTATATCCGTGGTTTTTGGCCCAAACTTTGGATTTTTTACAACAGTAGCCATATTTTATATGAATGTTGGTGTTATACACATAAGGAAATAACATGGAAGAATTTGCTGACACGTTTGGAGTGTTTTCGTCTATCTCTGACTCTGCAAGCTTCAGTGAGGCTGAGATGTCTACAATCCACTATACTGAATCTTTTGAATCTGTACTGGGACCCGAGAAAGCTACTGACGTGTACAATGACTTAATTAAGTTAAAGAAAAGGGAAGTTGATTACTATCTTCACTGAGTAACGCTATCGCATTACCATAAATAAAGACTTCTACCCTGTGGGTTTAGGATAAAGAACCAGCCCACGCTAGGGAGAACAGATCCGGAGTTCTGTAAGCGTTTGATTGCAATATTAAACAAATGCTCGTTTCACTTGGTCATACTTGTAATTGATCAATCCAGCAAAGAAATAGTTAAGGTCAAGAAAGAGATAGATGCAATTTATTCTAAACATGGAGCAACTCTAGAGACTGATACAACTACTAACTGGACGGACAAAATACAGATTTCCATTGACACATATAGCAACAACCTAATCAGATATAAGAGGGAGAAACTTAAAACTGTTGAATCTGATTACAAAGATCGTAAAGTGTACAGATGGTTGCTGGGGTTGAGTGATCTGCCAACAGGTGTACAGGGACAGCAAAGGGGACAGTCCCGACGGAGACGTGGTGCATACAGAATGTCTGGGTATAACACAAGTGACACGGAAATATATGATGCCACGGACACCACTACGGACAACACATCTGCAGAACCATCTTTTTTAGGTCAAGGAATGGATGTGAGAGCGAAACCGTCACTGGGGCCTGAAGATGCAGGAGGAATACCAGGCGAGGAGGCCGAAAGACGGCGATATCCGGAGCGCAACCCCAACAGGGGGAGAGGATCGAAACAACTCCCCAGGAGATGGTAATTTTTAATCTTTCCAAACATGTCCTCACGGTGGCCGAAACCAGCGTCTTGCACAAGGGTTTGGGCTTTGTGCAAACTTACAAACAGGACGCGTTTAAGTGGGAAGTGGACCTCTTCAAGCTGAATAGGCATCTGAAGCTAAAAGATTTTTTTTTCCAGACCTGATATGACCCTTGCTCCTGACCCGATGAAATCCAGCTTTAAACCCAAAAGTACGTTTGACCCACAGGTGTCTAATCACAGTATCGTGACATTTATGAATTTATTGGGCAAAGCTACCAGAAACAAGATAAAGACGCAGAAAATAAGCTTCCAAAACGTGACCAATGATGAGAGACAGACTGTTAAAACCTTGCGAAACAACAAAAACATTATCATCAGAGCCGCCGAAAAGGGCGGAGGAATTGTCATCTTGGACTACCTCTATTATAAGGAAGAGGTTCTGCGACAACTGGCAGACACAGAAACATACAAGCGGTGGACCAGAGATCCTACTATGGCATTTAAAGCTGAGACAGATTCAATTATACAACTAGGCATATCCAACGGGTGGATTTCAGAAGACACCGGCAGATTCCTCACCCAGCAGCATCCAAAAATGCCTGTTATGTACACGATCCCGAAGATTCATAAGTCTGTGACACACCCACCAGGTCGACCGATCATCTCGGCCCGGTCCTCATTGTGCCATCCAATATCGCAGTACGTCGATTTTTATCTGCAGCCATTGGTAGCGGGTATGGCTACATATGTAAAAGACACTACCAACTTTATGGAGCACATTAACAACTTGACGTTTGATCCCTCTGGGTGTATATTGGCTACGCTTGACGTAGCAAGTCTATATACGAACATTCCGCACAAAGAGGGCTTGGATGCTATCCGGAGTAAGCTGATTACAAGATCTTCACCGGCCGGCCCCCATCAGAGTTTCTACTACTTTTGACAGAAATAATTTTGAACAAAAATTTCTTCAGGTTTGAGAGAACTTATTATTTACAGTTGAGCGGGACCACCATGGGCTCAAACATGGCACCATCTTATGCCAATTTGTATATGGACATGTACGAACAAACCCATATTCTGTATGATGCCCCCTATGCACAGTACATCAAAAAGTTTTTACGCTATATTGATGATATTTTTATTATATGGAGTGGTAATACCACAGAACTAAATAGTTTTGTGGAACATTTGAACAACATTCCGTCCAAAATAAGATTCACATTATACTATAGCGAACTTGAAATACCATTTTTGGATACTATGTGTACAAGAAAGGTGGCACATTGGCAACGAGGCTATTTCAAAAGGTAACAGACAAGAATACGTTACTTCATGCATCAAGCCATCACCCGGCTCCTCTCAAAAAAGGTCTTCCGTACTCGCAGTTATTGAGAGTCAAACGAATCACCAGCGACCCCGAAAAAGTAGAAGCAGCTCTAATGAACATGGCGAACCTGTTCCTTGAGGGGGGTATAGCCCAACGGATGTCAAATATGCTCTCGATCGTGTGATTGCATTAGACGGAACGAATCCCGAGAGTGGCAGACCAAGGGAGAAATCGGATAACACAAGATTTAATATCATTAGTACATTTAGCACTGCATCCTCATGTATCCAACGTAGTGTTAAAGAAAACTGGCACGTTTTAATGAATGATGACAAGATAGGCCAACACTTTCGTGAACCACCCCTTTTTTGTTTCTGGCGTGGACCATCTATTGGCGACATGATAACGCAAGCGGACCCCATGGAAAAATACACCAAGGATAAAACTTGGCTAATTCAAAAGCCAGGTTCATACAAATGTAAGGGGTGCACGAATTGCCAATACATGCAGGTGAGGCCCTTCTATTGTCATCCACACAGTGGGATTAAAATTAAAATTCGCCAATACCTAAACTGTGAATCTAAATTCGTTATATATTTGATAAAGTGCCCATGTGGCTTGTTCTACATTGGGAAGACAGTGCGGATGTTAAAAGAACGTATTGCGATACATCGTTCAACAATACGAAAAGCTTTGATATCTGATGCCAATGACATTGAGTTCAAATGCCTTCCAGTGGCCAAACATTTGAGAGATTTCAAACACTCGTTGGCAACCTTTAGGTGTATGCCTATTATGCAAATCCCAGCGCCCGCACGAGGGGGGGACAGAAATAGACTTCTGCTGCAAAGTAAAGCGAGGCATATTTTTGAACTTAAGACAATGGCACCTTTTGGTCTAAACGAGGACTTATACACTACCGACACACTTTATTAAAGTGTGGCCGGTACCGCAAGCCGGGAGATTTCCCGGCTTGCTAGTGGCCGCCCCTCGGCGTGCCGCGCGTCATAGACGCGCGGTCACGCATCTTCGGGAGCCTGCGCCCCCTGCACGCGCGTCCAGGGCTCCCCGAGGGAGCCCTGGTGTCCCGCGATCGCGGGACGGCGGCAGGGGGTTCCGGGGGACCCGGCGGACCCGGCAGCGGTAGGGAGAGCGCCCCGATCGGAGGGCGCTCTTCCGCTGCTTCGGCGCGCGCCCGTCACCCTCGGGCGCGCGCCAGGCTACTGCTGCGGCCAAAAACGGGCAAATGCTCGAATAAACTTGGCCGCAGCAGTACCTGGGGTGTTTTTTGTGATTTTTGAATTTTTTATGGATTCTGAATTTTTGATGATAATTTTTTGTATCAGCTTTTTTTTCCTTTTTTTATGTTCTTTTTTTCTTGTTATTTCGTTGTGTGGTCCTTGTTATGTTTTCCTCACTTGGTCACTCCTAGGTGATGGTACATGCACTAAGTTCGTGTTAATTGCTTAATTTTGGGATGATGATATTTTGTATTTGTGTTGCATAGGATATAGTAGTGTGTAAAATAATGTGTAATAACATGAAAGCATTATGTTGTCAGTTGAGAGATTCTGAGATCGATTCAGGTTATGACTTCAGTTTTATTCATTTATGTTTATCCACCAGTTACATGCTTTACATTTGCATCCCCTATGCCCCGTGGTCTAATTATTTCCAGTTGTAAGTTTAGACCCTGCATTGCATCACCTTTCCGGTTTTAGACTAATTAGTCATTGTAATTATAGTAATTTATTATGGTTGAGCAATTTCAGCACTTAGTGTAAGAAGTATATGCAGTTTATTATTTGTTTACACCTGTGTCCTTATTGTGTTCCGTGGCTCTTGTGCTTGAGCGTGTCACCATTTTTTTAGGCATTTGTTCACTTTGTTACAGTAATGTGGATGCTTGGGTCACACTTAATGGGCATTATGCCCTGGTTGTGACACTGCTCAGCACCCTTATTGCCTGTACTAGCTGGGCAGTGCATTTGTAATGCTATCCCAGATGTCACTGGTCCCTTTAATGGACCGAGCATGCGCAAAGGTAATCCTAACATAGATCCACATTATACCTACATGGCGCATGCGCGCCAGTGCGAGCTGCGGGAATAAACATGAACCTAGCAGCCTCCTTATATCTAGCGTCTCCCACACAGTGCAGGGCACTGTGAGTCTTGCGCATGCGCGCGACGTTTAAGGGTCTGATAGTGGACAAATCGGGCATCCGTATTTAGTCAGGAGAAGCCCCATGTTAATATCCAAGATGGCGGTGCGTTCCATCACATATCTGCGGTTCACAGAGTACACAGCTGCACGTTTTTTTCGCGGGCAATTTTGTCCACACACGGGTGAGTCTGTTTAAGTCTTGATACATGTGGGTATATAAGGGGGTCTATTAGCATTCACATATTGCACGTCCCTGAGGAAGGTCACTCTATAATAACCGAAACGTTGGATGTGGTGCCATGTTAATCTGAATACAGTTCTTCTGGATTTCTTTGGCTGTGTGCTGTCTCGTTTTTCCTGGACTCCTATCTGGTAAAATCTATCTGTGTGTATATATATATATATATATATATATATATATATATATATATATATATATATACATGATGAAGCCACTGAAGGGTTGGTATCGGGGCAATTTGGCTTAACCCCTTAATTGCCTTTGCAGTTATTTACCCATCAGGAGATTAAGGGGTTAAGTGACACCAGAATGTATTTGCAATGTATTTTTTTTGGCAACGGATGACAGAGGGCACTTGCTGATGGAGGGGATCATATTGATGAGGTAAGTAGAACTCTAATATTTTATTATGCTAGTTAATGTGTTTAATAATGGGAAAATTATCTATTATCCATATCTGGATAATAGTTATTTTGCCCATTACTGTACTGTATGTGTGTTTGGTGGGGGGAGGGGGGGTATATATTTCTTTAAATGTATAGGACAGGTTTATTTATTTTTTACAGGGAAACTGAGGGGACCCTTGTGCAACAGTTTCAAGGTTGTAAATTTTTGTTATTATATCCCATTTTTATACTCTCTTCAGAGGGAGCGCCCGGGTTTTCTTTGTTCTTTTATTTTTTTTACATACAGGGTTGGTTCCTTATGTCTGCGGGGACCTCTGGAGAACACCTGAGTACCACTCGGATGCCAACGGGTACAAGGCTGCGGACCCACGGGGGACACCTGCGGAGAAGAACCGGGGCCCAACATCTGTGGGGGCCCCACGGACCCATAGGGACCACCCAAGGGCCCCCAGACCCCTGTGGGAACCACATGAGGACCCTCAGACACCTGTGGGGCTGACCCAAGGCCCCCCCAGACACCTGATGGCCCACCCATGAAGACCCCATTTGGGGCCCAAAGTGACCCACGGAGACCACCTGGAGGACCACGGCACCTGGCGAGGACCACTCGTAGGCCTCCAGACACTTGGGTACCCCCCTCTGGGCCACTGTGGGGCTTGTAGACACCCGTCAGGACCACCAGGGACTCCCGTGGGCCTGGGGTATTAACCCTGCATGTAAAAGAATAAATCATGTATTTATGGGGGGGCACATGGGGTGGTGTGTTATGTTTTGTTTATTCAATATAGTCATGTTTAATGTGGGTAGCGGGGGTGGGGGGAGGGGTTATTGTCCCCAAGCTGGGGTGGTTAGGCCTCACGGGGTGGGTAGTGGGGGAGGGTGTTTAGGCCTCCCGAGTGGTGGGTGAGGGTGGGTTAATGACTATAGCGGTTAATGACCGCTAAGGTGATTAAGGGGTTAGGGGACATTACATTGGCTCTTTTTATTCTTTTGTATGTTTTGTAGCACCAGAGGGGGACAGGACATGGGCAGGATGAGGATGAAGACGACCTTCATTGTGGGTGCTTGAATAAGGTAAGTGCAATATGTATCTACTGTATTTATTGTTATGCATGTTTTTTAAATGGGCAAATTAATTATTATCCATATGTGGATAATAGTAATTTTGCCCATTACTGTAGTGTATGTGTTAGGAGGCGGAGGGAGGAGTTATTTATTTACAAATATTGTTTATTTTTTTGGGGCACACCATTGGTACCGCAGGCCTGCAGGGACTCCAGGACACCCACTGGGATACCCACGAGGACCCCCGTACTCCTGCGGCGACCCCCAGACACCCACAGGGACCCCAGGATGCCCACCGGGATCACCCGGTGACACCCATGGGGTCAGCTGGGGATACCCCCCGGCCCGTTGTATGGATGGTGTGCCTGCAAAAATGTAAACAAATACATTTTTCTAAGTCCTTCTCCTTTAGCGCCTGCCTTGAGCTGGCGGGCTTTTTTCACGCATTTTTAAAGCACGATCATTTATCGTAGCTTTGAGAATCACGCAGACTGGCAGAAATCAGCGCATTTAGCTGATCATATGAGCTTTGTGGGACTTAGAAAAAATTCTTGAAAAAAGCCAGTTTTAGAGCGCAAAGTGCCTGTTTCACTGCTCAGTGAATCGCGCTGAGCGTAATATCACATTCTAAAAGCACTTTGCGCTCTTAAAGCTACTTAGCGGAGTTTAGTGCATAGCCCCCTATGTGTCTCCAATCCTTTTTTGATATTATCAAGTAGATACTTATGCTCTGCATAACGTCTCTTTAGTGGTCTCCCCGTTCTGCCAACATATTGTAGCCCGCATGGGCATTCGAGCAGATACACACAAAAGTTTGTTTTGTAGTTAATGAAAGTATTAATATCATATTCTTTGCCAGTGACATTGGACCTAAAATGTTTACATTTGGGGCTGTAGTTACACCCAATGCATTTAGTACTGGTGTTGTAACCCTTCAGATCTTTGAGCCATATGACATCTCTTTGCCCCAAACTGCTAATGGGGCAACTGGGTGCCAATGATAGTTTCAAGTTTTTGGCCCTTCTACTGTATAAACGATTTGGGGGTTGGAAGTTAAACGGGTCTTTAGAGTTTGATCTCTCTGGAGGATACCTCAATATTTATTCAAGACCTTTGTAATAGCTGGGACAATGCCATTGTACTGTGTGATGAATGGAAGGAACTCACCCTTATCTTTGTTATCAATGTTTTTAGTATTCTTCATATTGATAAGGTATTCCTGTAAATACCATCAACAAATAAAATGGCTTGTTCAACATCTTTCTTCTTGTAGTCCCTTTCAATACATTTATATTTAAGGTCTCTTACTTGTTCCTCATAAATCGATTTTTTGTGAACAGTTTCTTTTTATTCTCAGGGCTTGGACCTGTGGAATATTTTTTAACCATCTGGGATGATGGTGGCAAGATGCCAATAGGTAAGTGTTTGCATCAACTTCCTTATAATTGTTTTTCATCTGTACAACACCATTTTCAATGTACGGACACTGTTGACCTCCTGGTGTGAAGTATTCAGTTCTATGTGGAGAGTGTGAACCTCATTCTGAGAGACTACCACCTCTCTATGGCAATTGCAAATCTCTTGCTGAGAGAGACTAATCTCTTTCAGTGCCTCCTCATATTTCTGTTTCAGATTAGCAATCATGCTATCAGATTTGCTCTGTTTTTGCACTATGGTGGCATTAGTAGCTTTCACAGTTTCCAGCACAGTCTTGAGATCCGCTAATTCGGTCCCGGCCAATGACTACATTTTGAGCACAGTCTTATGTATCTCAGCATTATATTCTCTCTATAGTTTCAATTGTTCACAGACATGCCAGGCATTTTTCAGGGCAACTTCAGGGCTGGTCAAGGGATCGGCACTCACTGGTTCTAGCACTGCTTCCCTGGTATATTTTGAGAGTTTCTCACTGTCAGCACCAGACAGACACTTCTTTGGGGTATACGACTTCTGCCTTGGACCCTCTGGATATTAGATCATCCGCAGGACGAATTCTCCATTTCCTCTAGGCTGCAGGGCATCTCGGCACCCCTTTCCTCTGTGGGATCTGAAGATGCGTCTGATCCTTCCATGGTAATTGGAGAACCTCTTCAGCAGTTTCACAGCATCCACCATGCTTTTCTTGCAATTGCATTAGCTGGCAGGAATTTTTGGGGTCATAGAGACCTGTTTGTTTGGTGTGTACCGAGTTTAGGCACCTCCACCATCCTTGGGGTGTTTTGTGGGTGTGGCTCGGTTCAGGTTCCCCATTAGAGATGTCTTCATCCTTATCTGTATCCTCATAGGACCAGAAGGGCCACTCTTCTGTGGGTAGGGTTCATTACAGGAACGCCATATCTTGTCCTCCATTTTGGTGGTATCAGGTGTAGTTTTCTTCCTGACCTCAGGAGGCGCAATTGCAGCTGTTTTCACTGTATTCGCTAGAACCCCATCTGGAAGTCCTACTGGTGGGCAAACTTTGATTGCAGAGTTTGTAGCTCTCACAGGCATCTCTGTAGACCTTATCTTTTTCTTCTTTACCTTGGTACGTTCTGAAACATCAGTAACACTGAGCACACATTCCTTCTCATCATTGATACCGGATGTACAACTGCCCAGAAAACCTCTGTATCTTCGTTGTGTCCACAGTGCATTGCATGCTGCAGCAGTTCCTTGGCACGTTGATAAAAATATTCCTCTGGCTGCTGCCCTTTTTCTGGGGCCTTGTATGGATCATCTTCATTGTCTGAATAAGGCCTGAAGGGACACTGATCAATGTGGCTGGACTATTTACACCAGGAACACATTTTCTTCCCCATCCTTGTAGAGTCTGTATTTGACTTAAGCTGGGCGGCCATTTTAAATTCCCAGTTTTTTTTCCATAAGTGGAGGGGTAGACTCTGGTCACAACATCAGTCCCTTGTGTGTGTGTCACTGTCTGTCACAGTCCTCCCATTCAAAATGTGGCATTGTGGCTTTCTCTAGTGCAGTGTAGTTTTCCTGCATGTTTGTGTAGCCCTTAAATTCTGGTCACTTCTGCACAAGGTTTTGTTGCTCAGACTGTTGCAGGTACATATGCAGGCAAAATCACAAAAAACATTCACAGGCAGTCCCCGGGGCCCCTTTGAACATGTGTAGGAGATGTGTGCAGAGATATGCAATGGAGACCGTTTTTAAGGTGAAACTAAAATAAGGCTTTATAGCATCTGTTCCTTTAACAAGGCAAAACATTCAAAATAAAAAAAATAAAGACTGACTCCACTTGGGAGAATATCTACACCTTTACTCCAGCCCTCTCTAACTGGGTGGGTACTGTAGCTAAGATAATTACTACACCAAACATATATACTGTTTATATAGATATACAACAGTCCAAGAAGAAAGTCTCTTATCTTTCTTGTAGCTGTATGGGAAGGCCTCTCTGCTCTCCTGGGTCTGCACCCTTGTGTGCTATGGAAATGTCCATGTCCAGGTAAAGAGCGGCCTTGTCCCATTGTCTTGCTGTCAGTAAACAGTACTTCTGTGTGCTTCAAGACATATTTCCCTCTGGTCAGTCCTGTTGTGGGCTAAGGAAATCTATTTTCTGTTGTCAAGGGAAACAAGGCATTTACACCTTTTAAACCGGGATCATAACATTGAGCAAAACAAGGAGGTAAAATAAATTGTGATTTATTCCTTGGAAAAAGACGTACACACAATGGATTACAATATACAATGAAAAAAACACTTACTGGGGAATCTGGGCTAAAAAAATCCAATTTCCCTAGCTCAAATAGTCCATAAAACAAAGTCTGTAGGTTACCAGGGTTTAGCCCAAAAAATCTTGGAACTCCAATCAGCAGGAAGTTCCAGACGTCACCGCTGAATCTCTTCTGGAGTTGCCAAAATCCTGTGACCGGGAAATAGTACCAAACATCCTGGTACTCTTTTTGACGTGTAGTTCCAGCCGTGACCACAATGTTCTCTTTTCAGACCCCGTAAAGTGGGACTTAGAAAACGTCTTGCCTTGAAATTTCTGAAGCCGACTTGTGTCTATTTCTCCAAGAGCATCTTTTGGTGATTTTGAATTTACCGCTGCTGTCTTGGTTCTTAGAATCTGAGGTCCGGATTGGCTGCTGGCTTTCTTATAGTATTTCAGTCCCATTCATGATATACTCCAGCCAATCCGAGCGTGGGACAATTCCTACCAGCCAATCAGAGACTTACCAGTCTAATGAAGCCGGGCAAGAATGGATTCGAAATCTGACAGGTGCATGTGCAAACATCGCATCTCTGCCTCCTGTGAGTCAGAAGCCACCCATGGAGTTAGGCGTCTCAAGGTCTGGGTGAATGGTAGTTTTACAACTTTCATTCACCCAGGACAAGGGGAATTGAGTCTAACTCCTCCACCAAAATGGCTTTAACACCTTGGCAATCTCTGTGGCTTTCAACTCTGGGACACAAGCAGACTCAGTGGCACCAGACTTGGTAGCTTGGTCTCTTGGTAGCTTGGTCTCTCACAGACTTGGAAATCCCCAGCTCATATACAGTTCATAAGCATATACTATTACACACTGTGTCAGAAATAAAAATATTTCACTATTTTGTCTAAGTCCTTCTTTTCTTATCTTTGACTGAAAAGATGCACAAGCTCAGTTTCAGCGGTCCTAGACCTTCCTATAAGAAAATGGGTAAAAAGTTGAATTAAAAATGCTTAGGTTCAATCTCAGAGTTACTTTTCTAAACACATAAGATTGTGGACTTAGACATAAAATCAGCTTGCAACCTTATCGATGGTTGAAGCAACCCAGAACCTCTATACTTTGTTCTGGTGATTGGGGAATATACTGGGGGACTCCTATTAACCTACGGACCACTGACTGTACCCAGGGTACACCTATCCCTATGCCCTCATTTAACTTTCTGGTCTGTGCTGAAGCAGGGAAACCTGGCAGTGAGTCACGCAACTGCTTACCAGGGAGGATTTTGCCCAGAGATCTGTGTCTACATGTCAATGGAAATCTGACCTGATTCCTGAACACAGTTTAGGGGTGTCCAGTAACTCTGGACCCCTTCTACCTAGACACATTCCGACAACAATTTCACCTCAAAACCCACTCTGAAACTCATAGCCTGAAAATCTCCACTGGTTAGCACTCATGGAAAGGTAAAACACACATAAATATTTTATTACAATACAATGCATGTGCCATGACGGGGTTCAAGAGCTGATACTCTAATCTCTCCAATATGGTTCAGAGTTAACCAGCCAGGCATAAGACCTTAATTTATGGCCTGGTTACCCCCTCACCGTCACACCTGTTTCTTAGATCAGGCTTTTTCTAACAGTCCTAATCAGCCAGATGGCGTCTGGTTGATTGCCTGTGCAATTAACCAGCACACTGCTGGATTTAGAGACAGCTTCTTTCAACAGTGATAAGTCCCTGCATTTGCGTGTCAACAAGGTTCCAATTTGATAAACACGCATGCGCAGAATACACATTTTACATTCCGAAGAAGTGGCGACGTTGTATTTTTGTATTATTCACTTTAACTTTATTATCCTGTAGAAATAAAACATTTAATCCGTTAAAAATACTTTTTGTGTGTGTTCATTTTTTAATCTTCTACAGTTTGAGGATTTGTGTATGGCCAAGGACCCTCAGAAAGGACTTCTTTCCCATGTATATGAACTCATAACGTTAATCTTCAATTTACAAATACTGTTCAAACACTTGAAGTACTGTACGGGAATAAAAGATAGGTTGAATTGCAATTAGATTTTTAAGATAACAACTCGCGATCGCCCACTTGAGTTTCTCGACGGTATTGCAGACAATGCTAAAATTCAATTTTCTGCACTCGATCAAAATACTAGTAAACTTGCTTCTTAATGCGTGAAAATTTCAAGAAATCACGCACCAAGATCAGGTGTACTAAGGAATTTCCCCTTGTCAGATTGTGACAGGGTGAAGTCAACCCCTATCAGTTATGCCTGGGAAACATATGTCTGGGTGCTGCATCCAGCACTCAGAAGGTTAACTCAGAAGGTTCAATCAGGAGGTAAGCTGACACCTGATAGCCAGCAAGGTAGAAATGGATCTTGTTACTGGCAGTAGCTGCCTGCCTTAGACCAGAGCACACTGCTATGTGAGCTGTTAGCCAGAGGGATTTCACCAAAGTCACTACTACAACCAAAGTAAGGATTGTTCTTTTGTTTTCCTGACTGCTTAAAGTACACTTATGGTTTGGTTATGGTCTAGCCAGCCAGCCTGCTAGATAGGCCTGGTGTGTTAGTCAGATCTCCCAATGAGGAGCAGGTTTTGTTTTGGTTTGAAGGGACAGTGTACCCACATGTTATGTTATGGAGAAATAAAGCCACTGAACGTTTTCATTATCCTGAAACTACACATGTGGACTGTTCCCTGACCTCGGCTACAGGCCGTCCTGCCACAGGTGGTGTCAGAAGTGGGAAGTCGGACGGCCCCTGTATCTGAAGGGCCACACAGAAAAAAAAAATGGAGAATTTTTTTTCTCAGTTCCTTGAGCAACAGCTCCAGCTAGCAGAAAAGCAAGCTGAGCAACAGGCCCAGCAAATACAATGGCAGGCCCAGCAAGCTGAGCGACATGCCCAGCAAGATGAGCAACAGGCCCGGCGGGAGGAAAAGCTACTCCAACTGCTAGTCGAAGGCCCAGCCCCAGGCAGACCAAGGATTCCAAATAACCCACCGGTGATGCTGCTTAAATGAAGCCAACCGAAGACCCAGAGGCATTTCTCCTCACTTTTGAAAGGGTAGCCACGGCCCACGGCTGGACAGTTGATAGCTGAATAATGACTCTGGCTCCACTCCTCATAGGAGAAGCTCAGGCAGCCTATCAGGCTCTTCCAGCAGACGAGGCCATGGACTATCAGCAACTAAAGGCTGCTATTCTGGATCGCCTAAGCCTCACTCCAGAGACCTAACGACAGCGGTTCCGGACAGTCAAATATACAAACAGAGACAGACCCCGGTTCATAGCCCACCGCTTAGTAGACTTATGTACCAGGTGGATACAACCGGAGAAGCATACCAAGGCAGAGATCCTTGAACAGTTTGTTCTTGAGCAGTTCATACAGATACTGCCCCCCTCCTCCCGCTCCTGGGTAAAAAGACACACTGCATTTTCCCTGGATTCAGCGGTCCGCTTGGTGGAAAACGTCCTTGGTGACGACACCCAACAGGATAGCTGGGAACGGTCCGTGCAAACACCAGTTGCTTCCGGTGATACCAGAAGCAGGAGAGCAGACAATCGAGGGGTCTACAACCTGCCAGCTCGGGAGATCCAGTCAACCCGATCAGAAGACCCTTTCCCATCTCGCAGGGTTCCTGGTACAAACTCCCGCAGAGACGCCCGTCCCGGGTCCGAGGCCATTGGATCATTCAAGGGAGGCCGCCACCCACAGTATTCCCCGAGAACCTGGGCTTCCGTCACCCATCCGGTGGAGAGGATACCACCACCAACCAGAAGGGAGGATCCCATCCAACAGCGGAGAAGTCCAAACACCGAACCCCGTCGAGAGCTTCCGCTGACGACCGAGTTTGCAATCTCAGGAGATGATGAGATGAACTGTTCATATGGCAGAACCACTGCCACAGCTTCTCTCCGAGGGGACCACAATCCGTGGTTAGTCCCAGAATCTCTGGAGGGGAAAATAGTAAAATCCATGCTGGACTCGGGATCTGGAAAAACCCTGATCCTAGAGGGCCTAATTCCAAGCAACAGACTATCCTATGACTCTCCGTGGAATATCGAGTGTATCCATGGGGATACAAAGAGATACCCGACGGCGAACATTCTACTGCTTATCAAGGATCAAGAGGCTAGCCAGCTAGTGGGAGTTGCTCCCTGGCTACCTGCACCTGTTCTACTTGGCCGAGACTGGCCCTACTTTGAAACATTGTTGGCCCCTACTCCTACGGAGCCTACTTCTCTGGTACCGGAGAAGCCCGGAGACTTGTTTCCTTTTTCCCCAGAGATTTTCCACCGTAGACACCACGTCCCAAAGACCCGTAAACAGAGACGGGCGGAAAAAGAGGACTGGTTAAGAAAGGCTGTGACTCTTGGTAACATTAGTCAGCCCAAAGGACTGCAGGTCATGACCGGAGATGACCAGCATGGGGAACAGATAGATACGGGAATTTTGCCAGACCTGGATCTTCCTGACTTCTGTCAGAGGCAGAGGGAAGACCCAGATCTGGCTAGACAATATGAGAAGGTGGTTCAGGTCAACAACAAGATAATGGATGTAAGGTGTAAGAGTGTTTCCACATTTTGAACTGTTGAATGACATCCTATATCGTGTGAATAAGGTTACACAAACAGGGGAGGTCATTCGACAGATGCTAGTCCCTGAAGGGTTGATTAAAACAGTGTTCACTCTAGCCCATACTCTCCCATGGGGTGGTCATTTGGGCAGAGATAAGACCACGGACCGCATCTCGTCCCGGTTTTACTGGCCAGGCATACATAGTGACATCATGAAACTATGTGAGACATGTCCTGAATGCCAGTTAACTAGCCAAAAAGGACAGAAGCCGGCACCCTTGGTCCCTCTGCCCTTGGTAGCCGTCCCATTCGAGAGAATTGGGGTAGATCTGGTGGGACCTTTTGAACCCTCTGCGAAGGGACATAAATTTATACTCGTTGTTGTAGATTATGCCACCAGATATCCTGAGGCCTTCCCGTTGAGATCAGCCACTGCTAAACAGGTTGCTCACAGGCTGTTAGAACTGTTCTCTAGGGTAGGACTTCCCCAAGTAATGTTAACTGACCAGGGAACAAATTTCATGGCAAAGTTAATGCAGGATGTCCTGAAGTTATTGGAGGTAAAATCCGTCCGGACCTCAGTCTACTATCCTCAGACTGATGGATTGGTAGAGAGGTTTAAACGTACTTAAAAACCATGCTTAGGAAGTTTGTGGACACTGAAAAGCGAGCTTGGGATGAACTTCTCCCTTTCCTGTTGTTTGCGGTATGAGAAGTTCCCCAATCATCCACAGGCTTCTCCCCGTTTGAGCTCCTATATGGACGCCAACCTCGGGGTATTCTCGACCTACTGAAGGAATCCTGGGAGGAGGAGCCCTCCCCCTCCAAGAATACCCTTCAGTATGTCATAGACCTTAGAAACCGCCTAGACATGATAGGTCGGTTTGCTAAGGAAAACCTCAAATCTGCTCAAGAACGTCAAGAGTGGAAGTACAACCAAAATGCCCGCTTGAGGGTCTTCCAACCTGGGTACCAAGTGATGCTATTACTACTGACATCAGAGAGTAAACTCCTTGCGAAGTGGTAGTGTCCTTTCCAAGTTCTCCGCAGCACCGCGGAGGTGAACTATGAGATCTCTCAACCAGGGTCCAGGAAGGGTAAACAAATCTACCACGTTAACCTCCTGAAACCCTGGAAAACGATGAGATCGCTGTTCATCCACCCTCTGGAAGGAGAGACGGATTTGGGTCCACAGCCTCCAAAGGGTAGTACGTACAATGACCATCAGGTTCCCATGGGAGGGCAGTTAACAACGGAACAAAGGTCAGACCTACTAGAATTATGTGACCAGTTCCAAGATGTTTTTTCTGAGCTGCCAGGGCAGACTGATTTAGTGTCCCATAGGATTGAGACAGAACCTGGCGTAAAAGTACGGTCCCGTCCCTATAGATTGCCAGAGGGCCGAGAAGACCTGGTAGAGAGGGAGATAATAGACATGTTGGAATTGGGCGTGATCGAGGAGTCCCACAGCGAATGGTGTAGTCCTATAGTGTTGGTCCCTAAACCAGATGGGAAGGTGAGGTTTTGCGTGGATCTGCGAAAGGTAAATGCTGTATCCAGATTCGATGCATACCCAATGCCTAGGGTGGATGAATTGCTTAACTCTCTTGGTAAAGCAGAGTATATCTCCACCCTAGATCTCACGAAAGGATATTGGCAGATACCTCTAGCGGAAGAATCCAAATGCAAAACTGCCTTCGACACCCCTCTTGGTTTATGCCAATTCGTTACTATGCCATTTGGGTTACATGGGGCTCCAGCCACATTCCAAAGGTTGATGGACAAGGTACTACGACCCCATAGGAAATATGCCGCAGCTTACTTGGATGACATCGTCATCTATAGCAGACACTGGCAGTCTCAAAAAAAAGGTTAAGGACAGTCCTAACGTCCTTAAGAGAAGCAGGGCTCACTGCAAATCCAAAAAAATATGCCCTGGGTAAATCCACTACAAAATACTTGGGCTATGCCGTTGGGGGAGGGATAGTAAGGCCACTAGCTAGCAAGGTTGCCGCCATAAAGGAAGTCCCCACCCCACAGACAAAGACACAGGTCCGCTCCCTTTTGGGGTTAGCAGGGTATTACAAGCGGTTTATCCCCAATTTTTCAGAAATATCTGCACCCCTAACAGATCTGACAAAAAAGAGTGCCCCAACCCAAGTTAAATGGTCATGGGAGAGCCAAGACGCCTGTGACATGCTAAAAAAGTGCCTTTCAGAGGGCCCCGCTCTTCGGAGCCCAGATTTTAAAGAGCCCTTCATCATCCAGACGGATGCATCAGAGGTAGGACTGGGAGCAGTGCTGTCCCAGCAATTTGATGGTGTTGAACACCCCATACTGTTCATCAGCCGGAAGCTGTTGGAAGTGAGGTATTCCGTCATTGAGAAGGATTTGCCTCACTGGAAAATGGGCAATTGAGGCCTTGAGACATTATGTCGCCGGAGTACACTTCACCCTGGTCACTGACAATGCGCCCTTGAAATGGTTAAACACCATGAAGGACACAAACTCAAGGTTGACCAGGTGGTATATGGGCCTCCAACCCTTTTCTTTTGATATACAGCATAGACCTGGAAAGGACCATGGAAATGCTGATTTTTTGTCAAGAGAAGGAGTGGAGGGTCGGGCTTCAGCCGTGTGGGACCCTAGCCACACACAAACAGGGGAGGTATGTGACAGGGTGAAGTCAACCAATAATCAGTTATGCCTGGGAAACATATGTCTGAGTGCTGCATCCAGCACTCAGAAGGTTAACTCAGAAGGTTCAATCAGGAGGTAAACTGACACCTGATAGCCAGCAAGGTAGAAAAGGCTCTTGTTACTGGCAGCAGCTGCCTGCCTTAGACCAGAGCACACTGCTATGTGAGCTGTTAGCCAGAGGGATTTCACCAAAGTCACTACTTCAACCAAAGTAAGGATTGTTCTTTTGTTTTCCTGACTGCTTAAAGTACACTTATGGTTTGGTTATGGTCTAGCCAGCCAGCCTGCTAGATAGGCCTGGTGTGTTAGTCAGATCTCCCAATGTGGAGCAGGTTTTGTTTTGATTTGAAGGGACAGTGTACCCACATGTTATGTTATGTTATGGAGAAATAAAGCCACTGAACATTTTCATTATCCTGAAACTACATGTGTGGACTGTTCCCTGACCTCGGCTACAGGCCGTCCTGCCACACAGATGATTTGAAATATTCTATTCTGTATATCTTTTATATCTTTGGCAGGGAGGCAGATAAGGAGAATCTGGAAATGGTATTAAGATCTCGGGATAATGCTCATCTTTACCGATGTGATTCTACCTAACCAGGATATTTGGTAGGTGTTCCATCATCAAATTAGCTTCAATGCTGGAAGTTCTATAAAATTTGCACTCACATGTTTAACGTGAAATCAGAGCTTTGTGGTTATTCAAAGTTACCAACTTATGTCTCCAGACAGGTACTCCAGATCCACATAGAGAGGGGGAAATTCCATATACAAAAAGAGGGGAAAAGCAAAATAGTATAGTACTGTTTTTAATGTTAAAAACACAAAGTATTCCACTTACATAAGTGCCTTTGTTTGAGAGCATTCAGACCATACTGGGTCACAGGGTCAGACAAAATATTCACAGCACACAGCATCCACTCCACGGCCGTCACAGCAGGTACTGGGCTGATTAAAGTTGTCCTCCACTCCAGATGTCATCAACAAGGGCTCCTTTAGTGGTCACTGATATCACCCAACACGTGTTTCCACTGTAAAGTCTTCCTCAGGGGCTAATCTTTACAGACTTTACAGTGGAAAACACGTGTTGGGTGATATCAGTGACCACTTAAGGAGCCCTTGTTGATGACATCTGGAGTGGAGGACAACTTTAATCAGCCCAGTACCTGCTGTGACGGCCGTGGAGCAGATGCTGTGTGCTGTGAATATTTTGTCTGACCCTGTGACCCAGTGTGGTCTGAATGCTCTCAAACAAAAGCACTTATGTAAGTGGAATACTTTGTGTTTTTAACATTAAAAACAGTACTATATTATTTTGCTTTTCCCCTCTTTTTGTATATGGAATTTCCCCCTCTCTATGTGGATCTGGAGTACCTGTCTGGAGACATAAGTTGGTAACTTTGAATAACCACAACGCTCTGATTTCACATTAAACACGTGAGTGCAAATTTTATAGAACTTCCAGCATTGAAGCTAATTTGCTGAAGTAGACAATATTGCACTATTTGGTGTTTTTACTCTCTCTTACATGTCCTGATGTGATTTGCGCACCTGTTTCTCCTTCGTTTGCTGATTGAATTTGGTTTGAATTCTACGTCAGGAGCTGCACTCATTAAGGATAGTATATCATCTGTGTTACCTTTGATTTGTTGTGATATTATTTGCGCTTGATTTTTCCTTGCACAGGTGTTCCATCATGTAATATCTCTTTTAATTTGGTTAAATACTGTAGTTTTGGATAATTGTATTTGTAAAGAGAATTGTTGGAATTAGCAATATTGATACATACTCTAGGTATTTGAGAGGAATTCCTGCCACATACAGTATAGTTCATATTTATTTGTATAAGTTTGATGTCACGTTGAGGGAGGGTCAAATTCAATGCTTCGGATTAATCACTATTTATTTTGTATCCTGAGAGTTTACCAAATTCTGTGAGATTGGCTTGCAAGTGTGGAAGGGACATCAAAGGGTTAACAATTGTCAAAATTATATCATCTGCAAACAATTACATTTTGTCGTTTTCTTTTCTGATTTATATATACTTTATATTTGGATTTACTTTAATTGTGGATTCTAGTGGTTCTATGGATAGTGTGAAGAGTAGAGGTGAAAGGGGACATCCCTGTTTTGTCCTGTTATTAACTTTGATCACAGTATTACCTCCTAGGATTTTTAGTTTTGCTGCTAGTGTTCTGCATAATGTTTGAACTCCTTCGAGATATAGGCCTCTGAATGTAAACGCTTGAATTGTTCCATCTAGAAATTTCCAGTTAATTCTGTCAAAGTCTTTCTCTGCATCTAAACTTAGTAAAGTTGCTTTGGTTTTTTTTTGATTAATGTGTTCGATCAAATTAATTATTGTCCTGGTATTATTAGAAGCCTCTCTCTCACTAATAAATCCCACCTCATGAATATTAATCAATCATATATATATTCAATCAGAATATTATATTCAGTCTATCAGCTAGGATTTTACTATAAATCTTCAAGTCAGTTTTTAGTAGGGATATTGAATGGAAACTACTGTATCATCATTTATAAGATCTTTTCCATCTTTACATATTATTTTAATGTTGGTTCTTGACATGGATTCCGGAATCTCTTTCCCTTCTAGAAAGGAATTACATAAGTATATTTGGTAGGGGGTTTGGATTTTGAAGTATCCTTTTAAATAGGTATTATAGAGGCCATCTGGACCAGGCAAATTAGCTGAATTTAATGGTTTGACTGCTTCTGCAAATTCAGTTTTATTTATTTTATCATTGAGTTTCAAGAATTCTTCTTTTTTCAGTTTTGGAAGATTGTATTTTGCTAAGTGTTTAGAAATCATCTCTTAACCAGATTTTTTTTTTTTTGGGGGGGGGATGATTCTGTAGTATTTAAATGATATAACTTTGAATAAAACTAAAAGAATTACTGTAATTTTTCTAGAACTGTACTGTTTTCTCTCTATAGGGCTTCTGATCTTGCAAGTTTCCTTTTCCAGGTTTGCAGAAGGTTTTTGATTTTATATAGTTGTCACCAGGTTAAGGGATGAGTGGATGGGGATTGGCATGACCAGGAAAGCCAAAAAGTAATGGGTTAAAAAGTTTCAACCTTACGTTCAGAGGGAGGATTGGTTTTATAATAAACCCCCAAAAACGAGAAAAAGACAATCCATACAGAATTTGGATTAGCGTGTCGAGTAAAAAAAAAAAGCTTTCAGTTGGGGGACTGCAGATTTATCCAGGAGAGCACAGGGATTGTGAACCCCCACATTTACTACAGTATTACTTTTATTTACAGAAAATATATAAACTACAGTATACATATACATTTGCATACAATATAAGTATTACTCATAAAAACATAAACATGGGTCTCATTTAATTCACTATATTTTCTTCTAACACTACTACTGTGGTTGCTGTTTTAGGAATGATTCTTTTTCAGCTGCTTTTATGTTTTAGGTAGTTACTTATTACAGATGCTGCGGCGGTTATCCAATCATTTACCTGGTTGAATCATGCACTATACCACGTGGTGATCTGAGATGTTCCTCTGCAGACTAAATGGCCCATCGGATTAACACAGCAGGGGTTCCTGCTGTGTTAATCCTAATGGGGTTTACTTATGTGTAAGAGACGTGCAGTAAGAGATAGGCAAAATCAGTGACTCTAACTACGCTCCCCAAACAGGCGATCGCATGGGTTTTATTTAAATGCTAACACTACTGTATTGTAGCAGGAGGTCTCCAGAGCTGAACCCCATTGATTTCAGGTCCAAGGACCCCTAATTCCCAAGATAAATACCCCGTTATGGGGTGCCGGTATCTTGTGAGTCATGTGACCGTGGGATTTTCACATTGAAGGAGATACTGCCACCCCATAATGGGGTCTGTATCTTGGGAAGTAGGGGGTCCCCGAGGCTTAAATCAACTTTGTTCGGCTCAGAAGAGCCCCTGCACGCACGCTAGTATAAAAGCCCCCCCCCCAATAAAAAATCATTACCTTAGCGGATAGCTGCTAAGGTAGTGAAGCTGCTTACATTTTATTTTTATTAATAGTGTGCGTGAGCAGGGGGTCTTCTGAACTGAACAAAGTTGATTTTATTTTAGACCTGTTTTTTGGTGATTGGCAGGTTGTAAATTGTCTGGCATGGTGTGTTTTAATTGAGTGTATTTTAAATGTAAAGGTTGTTTTTAAGATTGGCAGGAAGCATGTTGCCTGGCATAGTGGCAGCTCATGCCCACAGGACATGGGAGCACCACCATGCCAATCAATTTTTTTTTGCATTTTTAATGTTTTTTTCTTTTCTATGTAATACTGTGGTTTTTTTTTTTCCAAACGGTTTTTAGTAGGCATATTCATTTATACATACATTGGGTTACGTTATATTTCTGGCCTAATACAAATTGGTTTTCCTTGTTCGGTTAGGGGGGGGGGGGAGAAAGCACACTCAGGGCCACTTTATGGTCCATGAGGTGTAGAGAAAGAGAGAAAAAGTATGGTAAGAGAGAGGGGGGTGAGGAGTTGGGGAGAGGAGGGGGGGAGAGAGAGAGTGGTCATCCCTCCCCTCGTCCGGCCGCTCCGCTTCTAATCTTCTCCAACCCTTAACTGTTTCTGTTATGGTGCAAGGGATTCTATTCTGAGTCTTTCTAGTGAATTATCCAGGGTTCTCAGATTTTATAAAACCCTTCGGTAGATCGTTTTAGAAAAGCCGTAAGTTTTTCCATCCTCATTACCTCATTGAGTCTATTTTTCACCTGTTGTTTTGTGGGGGGCGCTGACTTCTTCCAGGAGTATGCTACCGAGCATCCTGCTGCTGTCAGAATAAAGGAGATTAATTTCCATACTGGGCGATCTATCTCCTCTATCAGTCTGCCCAGTATGAAGGTTAGTGGATCCATAGGGATTGTGAGACCTGTGATCTCTTTTATTAAATCTTGTATTATAAGCCAGTATTTTTGAATCTCTGGACATAGCCTCCAGATATGGGCCATGTCCCCTCTATGTCCACAGCCTCTCCAGCATAGGTCTGATGCCAGAGGGTAGATTTGCTTTTGTCTCACTGGGGTAAGATACCAGTGATACATTATTTTGTAGACATTCTCCTTCACCGTGGTACATATGGATGTTCCAGAGGCAGCGTCCCATATGTCTTCCCAGTCCTCCCAGTCTATAACTATGTTCAATTCCGCTGCCCACTTGAGCATATAGTTGTGTGCAGTTGGATTTGCCGGATTCTCCATGCCAGCATATATTTGCATTATTAGACCTTTTTGATGTGCTCCGTCCTGGCACAGTTTCTCGAATTTTGTGGGAAGTGGAAATTTCAACGTTGGGGACATTTTTTGTAGGAAGTGTCGGATTTGGAGAAATTTGAATGTATCTAGGTGAGGTACCTTCAATTTGGTGCGTAATTCTTGGAGACTCAGGAACTGTCCGTCGCTCAGCAGATCCGCGATCACCCTGACCCCTAATGATTTGAATATGTCGAATTGTTTAGTCTCGCATCCTGGGGGGAATTTTGGATTGTTGAATAGTGGGGTTAGCTGGGAACTGAGGGAGGAGAGCTGGTATTTAATTTTAGTTTTCGTCCATATATCTTATGTGTGTCTCATCGCTCCCAGTTCGAATTTAGGCGCCATATCAGTACCCCTGTCACCGCACCAAAGATAAGCTGGCAGAGAAGGTGTTCTGGAGTATTGAGATTCAATTGCTAGCCAACAGAGCTGGTCTGGGCCCGAGTTCCACATGACCGCCTGTCATAATTGGGCTGCCTGATAATATTTAGCTATGTCTGGGACCCCCAATCCTCCTTTTGTCCTGGGCGCCATAAGAACCGACCTAGATACCCTGGGTCTCTTCCCTTGCCAGATAAATTGAAAAAATTTGTTCTGGATAGTTTTTAGTTCAGAGCCAAGAATATAGACCGGGAGTGTCTGGAAAAAGTATAATAATCTAGGGAGTATATTCATTTTTACTGAGATCATCCTCCCGATCCATGAGATCTGGTAGTTTTCCCAATTATCCAGGTCTTTTTAAATTTTCTTAAAGAGGTTTGGGTAGTTATTTTGGTAGAGAGAGCCGTAGTTCTTTGATACATGTACTCCCAGGTATTTGATGTATGAAGGGCTCCACTTATAATTAAAGTTTTGTTTCGATGTCTGCATCTCTGGCTCTGATAAATTTAGGTTGAGGGCTTCTGATTTGTCACTATTAATTTTATAACCTGATATTTTACCAAATTCTCTTAATTCCTTGTGGAGATTGGGGAGAGAGATCTGGGGTTGTGTTAACGTTAGGATAACATCATCTGCGAATAACGAGACTTTATAGTTTTTTCCGCCAATCGGTACCCCCTGTATGTTTATGCTGTCTCGTATTCTAGACGCCAAAGGTTCAATTGTTAAGGTGAACAGGAGGGGGGATAGGGGGCAACCCTGTCTTGTTCCATTTGTTATACTGAATTTCTTAGCGGATCCGCCCCGGAGTTTCACCACCACAGTTGGGCTGCGGTATAGCGCTCGGACCCCCTCTAGGTATTCCTCTTTGAAGCCGAATTTCTGCATTGTTTTGTCAAGAAATAGCCAATCGATTCTGTCGAATGCCTTCTCTGCATCTAAGCTTATCAAAACCGCTTTGGTAGCTGTGAGGTGGGCATGATCAACGATATTGATAATTTTGTGGGTGTTATCTGAGGCTTGTCTGCCTGAGACAAACCCCACCTGGTCGTTGTGCATTAATCTCGGTAATATTGGATTCAGTCTATTTGCCAGGATTTTGCTTTAAAGCTTAAGATCGTTGTTTAGTAGAGAGATTGGTCGATAACTCCCACAGAGCAATGGGTCCATCCCGTCTTTGTGGATTATGGCTAGGTTGGCCTGCATCATTGATGGGGGGATTGGGTTGCCCTCCATGAATGAGTTAAATAAGCAAAGCAGGTGTTTAGGTAGAATCGGGGAGAACCTTTTATAATAGACATTGGAGAAGTCATCGGGGCAAGGGGCTTTCGAGATTTTTAATGTTTTTATTGCGGACGCCAACTCTTATTGGGTGATCTTTGCATTGAGTATCAGATTTTCCTCCTCTGTCAATGTGGGCAGGAGGCAATCCGATAGGTAATTACTGATGGGTTCCGAGGTGGGTATCCCCGCCTTCCCTCCCTCAGCCCTAAGGTTATATAATTTGGTATAGAATGCGGTAAATTCTTCTGCTATTTTCTGCTCATTATAGATTAATTCCCCCCATCCACTCTTTATCGCAGTGATCTGGGAACGTTTCTGTATACCTCTAAGTTTGCTAGCTAAAAGTCTGTCGGCCTTGTTGCCCTTGTCATAGTATTTCTGGTTAGTCCATGGGAGGGCTTTTTCCACATCTTCCATTTGGGACTGTTTTAATTCATTTCTGGCTGCGGTCAAGGTTTTGTACATTTTTTTGAGGGGTTGGCTTTATGCTGCTTTTCCAGCTTTATAATTTTATTTGTCAGATCCATTATTAGTTTTACCTTAACCTTCTTTCTGTGGGATGCAATTGATATAAAAGTTCCCCTGATTGCTGCCTTATGGGCTTCCCACAGAACCGCCGGTGAGTTGACTGTGCCTGCATAGAGAGCGAAGTACTCCCTTCGAGCTGCTTTAATTTCTTTTTCTACTGCCGGGTGGTTCAGTAGGGAGTCGTTCAGCTTCCAAGTGTAGGAGGTCAATTTTTTAAATGGAGTTGACAGAGTGATTGTTATAGGGGCATGATCTGACCAAGTAATGGGGCCTACTTCCGAATTGGTGGAGGCTTCGAGAACATTTTTGGTAGCAAAAAATAGTCTATACGAGAGTATGATTGGTGTGGCGCCGAGTAAAATGTGTAGTCTCTTTGGCCCTGGTGTCGGATTCTCCAAATGTCCATTAAGGAGTAGTCCCTAGTAATCGCTTTAAATTTTCTATCCATTTTCTGGGAGGATGCTCTTTGTGAGCGATTCAGAGTTGAGACTCTGTCCTCAGTGGAGTTTATCACCATATTAAAGCCCCCACCTATAATCAAAGAGGATAGGTAGTTAGGATCAATCTTATCTAGCACTGTTTTTAGGAATTCTGTTTGATTTTCATTTGGCGCATAGATGTTGACCTGGGCGATCGTCGTACCCGCGAGCGAGCCATATACCATTAGAAATCTACCCTCTGGATCTGAAGTCATTTTGGTAATATTGAATGGGGTTCCTTGTCTGAGTAGAATAGCTACTCCGCGCTTTTTATTGTTAAATGATGAGAAGAAACCCGTCGGGAATACATTGCTAATTAATTTGGGCAGCTCTTGAGATGCAAAGTGCGTCTCCTGGAGGAAGATGATATCTCCCTTAGATCTTTTCAGCTCCTGGAGCGCTAGTCTTCTTTTTCTGTTATTGTTCAAACCTTTCACATTCAGTGAAACCAGTTTGATTGCTGACTGACTAGCCATTTGGGTGCTGGAGTGTTGTCACAATTGGGATCGCACCCTTCCCACCGGGTGGATCTTTAAATCGTAGATCAAAGATCGTTTTTATCCCCTCTGGGGGTCGTTTTCTGCATGTGAGGTTCAGGTTGGCCTGACGAGGGGTTGGGGTGGTGGGAGTGGGAAGGGGTGAGTGGAGGGCAGGGGAGGGCAGGGGACGGGGGGAAAGAGTCTGCTGGGACAGAATTAGCAGCAAGAGGTAAAGTAGGATGAGGTCCACTATGGACCTCCAGTGGATACCGCTGGGGTTAGGTACTGGCATTTGGGCGTATGGCCCAATGAGGGGGGGAACCAGCAGTCCAGGTATGGCTGTGCAAGAAAAGCACGGACCCATGTAGTAACTTGAGGTAGCTTTCTTGGGCGAGGGATGGGAGGGGTGTGTAAGGGAGGGGTGGAAAAAGGGGAGTGGGGGGGTGGGGTGGGGGAAGCAGGAGGAGGGAGGGGGTGGAGGGGGGTGGGGAGGAGGGGGGAGGGAGGTTGATGGGGGGTGGAGGGGGGGTGGAGGGGGAGTGGAGGGGGGAGGGGGTGGAGGGAGGGGGGTGGGGGGGCAAGGGAAGGTGGGGAGGGAAGGGGGGCGGGGAAGAGATGGAGAGGATAGTATAGGAGGGGATGGAGAGCTAGGGTAGCAGTAAGCTCAGAGTAACATAGTGAGAATATTGACAGGAACCCTATTGAGCTGATAAGCCATTCTGTGTCTATTGATCTGTCTCGCAACCCTGGAGCTTAAGAAGGGGATTCATATTGGTAGCCAGAAAACCACAAAGTAACATTTGGCAATGTTATTATCAGAATCATTGGCGAGTATTGATGCCATCTTTTGTCATTTGGTCTCCTTCGTAGACCTTGAATCAGGTGGGGTGAGGAAGGGGGTGGGGAGCAGGAAAGAGAGCATACATATTTACTCTAGTCATGTTTCATCTTAAGCAGTACATTTCCTGACATGTATCATCATTTTAACAATCATAAATCACTGCAGTTTATACCTTTATTCGCTTACACTCGTTTTAGGCCTGCACCCCATTCTCATGCGGGCCCTGGCCCTTTCAGTGAATAACCTTGAGGTCGACCTTATTGGGTATTTGTGTCACATAGAGAGGTGTATCACCAGTTTCCAAGCCCCTTCGGTGTTGGTGTGGTGGAGGAGGAGGGAGGGAGGGAAGGGGGGGGGAGGTGGGGGAGGTGGGGGAAGGGGAGGAGGAGAGGGGAGGGATGGGGGGGGGATGGGAGTGGGGGGTAGGGGGAGGGGGTGTGCATATATGTTTACTCTAGTCACTGGTACCTTAAGACATGGTGAGCTTATTTTATACTATAAGCAGTGCATCTTTTTACATATATAGGCATTTTAACAGTCACCAACCATTGTTATTTGTACCTCTACTACACGTTTACTCTTGTTTTAAACCTACCCTCCAGTTTCATGTGGGCCCTAGTCCTCTCAGTTAGTGTCATTGAGGTTGCCCTTATGGAGTGTTTGTGATGCTTAGAGAGGTGTATCAGCAGTCTCCTGGTCCTTTCAGGGATGATGTGGGGGGGGGAGGAAGGGGAGTGTGGGCAGGAGGGGGAGGGGAAGGAGGGGGGAGGGGGAAGGAGGGGGGGAAGGGGGAAGTAGGGTGGGTGATAGGGGGGAGGGAGAACAGGGGAGATGCAATTATGTTTGCTACATGTGGTGTTATTTGGTAGCATGGTGTAAGCTTCTCTGAGTTTAGGTAATCCATCGTGGAGGGGGGGTAAGTGGGGGAAGTATTAAAGGGGAGGGGGGTGGGGGGGGATGAAGGGGGAGGGGGTGAAGGGGGAGAGAGAGGGGAGGGGGGGAAGGGGGAGAGGGCAGGGGAGGAGGGTGAGGTGGGGGGAGAGGTGGGGGGGAGGTATACGTATCATCTGTTATAGGATCTATGTCCCTTATGTATCTAGCTTAGATATCGGCTCTTCTAAGCGTTTCCCTGTGGATTGGATCTTGGCACTTATCCTCACTGGTAGAACACTTATGAAATATTAGAGAACATTAGAAACCAGTCCCATTATAACATTAACACATTATCAGCTTCAACAAATAATACTCGGTGGTAACATCAGCGGGGAGTGGGGCAAACAGGGTTGTCAGTGTTAACTTATGCGCTGATGCTCCTTCAAATGTGGAAAGGGAAAGAGAACCGATCCCATTCTCCGAACTGTGTCCCGGTCCCTGGGTGTTTATACCATGGCAGTTGTCGGGCTCAACTCTCTAGTCTGCAGGGTCTCTGTCATGCGGCCTTCTTCCGTAGAGGAGGGAAGGGGGAGTTGGTGTACTCACAGTTTGAGGATTCCTTAGTTGGGTGTGGGGTCCCATTCTCTTTCTGGGCCCTCTTTGCTTTCTTAACCTGTCCCCCCCCCTTGAAAAACAAGCTTGGAGGCTTCTGCATATGCGTGGGCCCACGCGGTCTTCTCTGCAGGGGTCCCGATCCCCCCAGCTTCTACTCGCTCCTCTGGCCACCCAGCCTGGGCCCCAGGTGAGCAGACTCCAGTAGGGGCATTACGCTGCCGGCCGGTTGCAGAACATCTGGGCCTGGAAGGCCGTGGTGACGGTCTGTTGCTGAGGAAGACGCAAGATGCAGGACATCCAGGGCTGGTGTGCCCCATCCGAGGTACCATCCCCCCCTGCTCCGCTGTCATCGCAATCCAGAGGGGAGTCAATCAGTGTGGGAACCGGGTGTCGGTGTTCAGTTTGCCGCTAGCTCATTTATTTCTGTTGGAGCGTTGATGCACCGCTCTTTTTGTGGTGTCTGCAGGACCGCCATCTGCGTCCCCTCCTCGTGTGGCTGTCTGGGTTGAGTTAGGCAGCCATGCAGCTGGGGGAGATAGGACCAGCGCTCGGGCGAAAGGGAGCATATCCTCCGGCCGTCGAATGGTGAGAAACTTGCCTCCATTATTTGCGGTAAGGTTAAATGGGAAGCCCCACCTGTATTTCACCTCATTTTCACGGAGAAACACAGTGAGGGGCTTCATCTCCCTTCTCCAGTTGACCGTGATGCGAGATAGATCGTTGAAAATCTGTATGGCCTCTTCTTGGAAGGTAATTGATGAGGAGCTTCTGCATGCTATGATTATCTTCTCTTTCGTCGTGTAGCTGTGCATTCTGACTATTATGTCACGTCTTCGGCCTGGATCTTCTGATCGTAGGCCCAGTGCTCTGTGGGTTCTGTCAATTTCGAGATCTTTTTCCTCTAGAGACGAACATATAGATGTGAAGAGTTCCATGAGGTAAGGTCTGATTTGACCCGGGAGAACCGTTTCAGGGACATTGCGGATGCACAAGTTCTGCCTCCTGTCCCGGTTCTCCTGGTCCTCTTGGCCCTCTTTTAGCAATTGGATTTCGTCTCCAAGGCGGACGATTTCCTCCTCGGCCTCAGTCTGTCGTGCGAGGGATTCTGCCTGCTTCCCATCCAAGCCTGTTGTGCGTTCCGTGAGGCCCTGCATGTCTTGTTTTAGCTCCGCTGCCACTGCCCTGAGATCCGCTTGGAGTGAGGCCTGTCATTTCGTTTGCATGGACGCCATTAGGTCCTCCATGTAGGCTCTGGTTACAGGTTCCTCCGGTGCAGCTGTCTCTTTGGGCCGTGTTGATTTGCTCTACGGGGCCTGTGGGCCGCGTGCTCCGGCACCATCTTGGGCTTCTGCAGAGCCCTCGGGGCTTTTCTGCGGGGTGAAAAATACTTAGTAACACCTTGATTTTCTGCTTTTTTCTGTTGTTTGGACATTCTCTCTGTGTTTCTCTTGCTGAAATTCGGTCGGGGAGTGTTGGCGGGAGAGCGTTATATTTATGTTTTATTCTGTTGGGTCCGCGGAACTCTTTCCCTACATCACCATACCTGAGGACATCACCGGAAACCCCTCTTTAGAACATTTTTAATGGGGCAGAGTCATTTAATCTTGTCAGTGTCTGCTGTGTCGCTCCTCTGCCTGCGAGCCACTTTATTGCATCTATGCTTGGGTTTTCAGGGGTTATGCGGATATTGCCTAGTGGCCAGGGCATGTGTATCTGCTTTTGTTTTTTATTCTCCTGCCTCAGCAGCCCCTGGGCTAGGATTCGGCTGATTTTTTATGTTGTGGTGTTTATTTATTTATTTATGTTCCTGGGGGGAGATGTGCCTTTAAATCCAACTGGCGGTGGCCATCTTGGATTTGGTCGGCACGCAGGCTGAAACGCAAGGAGCCAGACAGCTCCGATCCAGGCAGCAGCTGGTTTCAGCCCCCCACCTCGCAGCGCCGGTTCAGACAGGTGGAAGGCAGCACAGGGAGGCAGGGGGGATAGCGGGAAGGCGCGCTGATCGGATTTACTGCCGGCCGGAAGAGGTAAGCGCGGCTACAGTGCCATGGCGGCCATTTTAGTTAGCCTGCAGCCGCACCAGTAGAGTATTTTTATTTTAAACAGTGTTTATTATTTTGTTGTAGGCCTATGTTTAGTGTAGTGGCTGTTGACAGGGGGGGTATGAGACACCGCCGAGACCCGACAGCAGGTGCGGCCGTCGTGTAGAACAGGACAGAGTGGGAGGCCCCCATAGGCTGCCTAGGTGTGGAGATCAAAGGCCCGACAGGCTTCACCACTCCCGTGCGGCACCCACCTCTCTCCACCAGAACCAGTGGCGGGTTGATACAGATAAGGCCGCCGGTCCGATCCTCGCTCCGCTCTCCGAATCCAATATGATTTGGGGAGCTGCAGACCTTGGTCTCAGAGAGACTACCTTGCCGGGTTTGGCGCCGGATCCAGGTAAATCATTCCTGCTTGGCCGCCATCTTAGCCACATGGCAATTTGAGGGAGGAGGCCCAGGGACCTGGTCTTTGCGTGTATGCTTGGGGTTTGTGTATAATCCACAGCCACCGGGGCATTCAGCACAAAGATGATATCTTCCCCCAGCTTTTTTAATATTTTTTGATGGGTTTCTTGGTCCCTGTTATCTTTATTTTGTCCTCTCTTGGGACGGAGCTGTATAGACATAAGTCCTGCTTGCTCGGTGTCTTGGCCACGCCCCCCGTAATTCTGTTTTATTTTGGGCCTCTGTTTTTTTTTTAGCTTTCCCATTTACAGTATTGCTATAGTGTTAAAGCATGCCCATATTATATGGGCATGCTTTAACACTGTACCAACCAATGGGTAGCGGTTGTGGTGTCTCCAGGTAGAGTGGGATGTCAGCGGGGGAGGGGGGTAACACCTTAATTACTGTAGCGGTAACTAACCGCAAAGTTGAAAAAGGATTAAAGGGCCATTCAATTGTATTTTTGATTGTGCTGTTGCTGTTGATGCCCATGGAGGACAAGGACGGTGATGAGGATGAGCACAGCCTTCATCCTGGCAGGGGTAAGTGCCAGTTTAATTTACTTTATTCTGCTGAATAATGTTTTATTTTAAATGGGAAAATGCTCTATTATCCATTTGTGGATAATAGTAATTTTGCATATTAATGTACTACAGTATATGTTATGGGTGGTGGTGTGGGAGGCTGGGGTGTATTTATTTGAATGTATTGCATTTTTTTAAGCACAGGATTGATACCGCAGTCCAGTGGGGACCCCAGGACACCCAAGGGAACCACTCAAGGACCCACGAACACCTGTTGGGACCACCAGGAGAGCCCTGGACACCAGCGGGAATCACCTGAGGACCCCCAGGCACCCACAGGACCACCTGAGGACCTCCAGACAATTGCAAAGATCACCCATGGGGACCACCTGGAGGTCCCCGGGCACCATCGGAACCACCAGATGACCCCCAAACACCCACAGGGACCACCTGAGGTCCCCTGGAAACCCACGAGAACAACCTGTAGGCCCCCGGACACCCACGTGAAAAACCCAAGGACCCCAGACACCCGCTGGGACCACAGAGGACCCCGGGGGGCCCTGAAACCAGCTGGAACTACCTGAAGGCCCCTAGACACCCCTGTGGACCACCCAAGGACCCCCATGGGGCCCATTGACACCTGTGGGGACCACCTGAGGACCCCCACCAGCCTCTGGTATCAACGTTTTGCTAAAAAAAATTATGTGGGGGTACAGGGGGTGGGTTGTGTTTTGGTAATTAGAACATATTGTAATATTTGTGGGGGGCAGAGGGGTGAGTTTAGGGCCAAGTACCCCTTCACTCACCCCCTCTGCCCCAATAAACCTGCTATTGTGCCTTAAGCCCTTCATTACCTTAATGGCTAGCCACTAAGGTAATAAAGCTGCTTATATTTTATTTTTATTTATAGCGTGCATGAGCAAGATGTCTCCTGAGCTGAACAAAGTTGATTTCAGCCTTGGGGACCCCCTACTTCCTGAGTTTCTGACCCAAGTACTGGGTGCCGGTGTCCCCGCCATGTTAAAATCCACATGGAATCTAAAAAAAGCAGAGGGATACCAACAATAAACTTTGCTCAGCTCAGAGACAGCTGCTCACACACACTATGAATAAAAATAAAATAAATGCTTCATTACAGCCTTGGGGATCCCCTACTTCCCGAGATACAGGCCCCGGTATGGGGTGTCGGTATCCCTCTGCTTTGTTTAGATCCCACATTCACATGACCCACAGGATTTTGACATAAGGATACTGGTGCCTCATAATGGGGCATGTATCTAAGGAAGTAGGGGGTCCTCAGACCTGAAATCAATGTGGTTCAGCTCCAGAGACTCCCTGCTACAATACTGTAGTGTTTAAAATTAAAGTAAATACCTGTGATTGCCTGTTAGAGGCGCGCAGTTAGAGTGACTGATTCAGCCTATCACTTACTGTGTGTTTCTTACAGATAGGTAGAACCCGGTAGGATTAACACAGCAGGGACCCCTGTGGTCTTAATCCGATGGTGTCGTTTGTCTGCTGCAGAACTTTTGAAAGAATTTCGGGGATATCTTGAAAACTAATTCGGTAAATGATCGGATAATGGCTGAAGCATCTGTAACTATGGATAACATAGACACACAAAAGATACCCCACTACAACTTGAAGTAATGGAAGTGAGGTGGTCACTAGGAAATGCTAAACCAATACACAAGAACAGAAAACCTAGTTTTGAGCACTCATTCACTGATGATGATAAATTAATTAGTTTAAAATTCAATTTTTCTGTCTAAAATGAATATAAAATTTTGGGTGTTAAAATCAGACAACATACGTGTAGTGACTTGAATCGATATAAGAGTACTATATGAGTGCTCACAATCATACACTAATGTACAGTATATGAAATGATTGATAAGCCTTCAAGAAGTTCTATAAATAAATAGAATTACCCTCATATTGGACATATGTGCAGGGTTAAATACACACTTCTTGTCCCTGCGTGAGACACTGAAATTTTGCTCCACTGTTTGATGAACCCATGGAATATCCATGCTCCTGCGTCCATGCTGATCTTAGAAATATATCAGTGTTGATGCCAATGATAGTGCAGTGGGTAGGAACAATGTAATATAATATCAGTCCACAGAAATACTGCTGACAATCAAAGTATACTCCGAGACCTGCATAAATGCAGTGACCATAAGCGTATAGATGTCTGCACTAGTAAAATGCACTAGTCTGCACTAATAAAATGCTGTGACCATAAGCGTTACTGTGTCTGCACTAGTAAATTGAATACTGTCAGTGCCGGTAACAAATGAAGGGTACACACTACCCAAACAGCGCATAAGCTGGTAGGGATCAAGGTAAGGATCCAATTAGAGGTATACTGTAGTAAAAAATAGAGAAAATGATCTCCAAGATCAGTGCATCTGTGTGAGGGATTGCAACACCATAAATGAATGAGAGTCTCAAATGGCAGCAGGACAGATATATATATGCAGAACACCAGTGAGTATAGCTTGATTTTCTTGACAGATCAACTCATTAATGGGTTAAATAAAGCCTGTATGTGAAGCACTGGCAGAGTCAACTAATGTTATGACTTTGCAAACCCCCTGATTATAGGCAAACCCTAGAGTAATTCACATCACTTCTACCTTCATATGAAAAGTATTGTACTCACATTACTGTGTGTATCGTCCCAAGGTGTGTGCATCCAGCCAAAGTGTAAGCAGGAAAAAGTTCCATATGTAGAGGGAGACAGAGCACAACAAATGCCAAAAACAATCTGGGGCTAACCAAAGCTGGTACTAAAATTTGTCTTTATTAGTGGTGAACAACATGGAGGAATTGGATGTACCTCTAACACGTTTCGTGCTATGGCTTCGTCCATGGTTCTTGCTGGCGTGTGGAGGCGCGCTTAGGCTGAGGGAAAGCGGGTGCTTTCCCTGGCCTTAGACAGCGCGCCGTCCGTGGGCATGTCGGGGGCGTGTCGGCGGGCGGGCCAGTGACATAAAGGAGGTGGTCCGCCCTCATTGGCGAACCACTCACGTGACCGGCCCTGCGCTCCGGCAAGCGGGAAAATGTAAAATTTTCCTAAGACCTATGCTTCCGCAAGCGACGGAAGCATAGGCGAGCCCCTACTAAAGCCACTCTCATTGTGGCTGTAAGGGCTCAGTGCCGAGCGGAAGTGCGCCTCAGCGCGCTTCCACCCGCAAGCACTAAACATGGACGCGGCCTTAGATAGCACTTTCTCACAGACAATCCTATCATAGATAAGGTTTTTACAGTTATTTATACCTTCATGTGACTGGATACAAAGTAGCATGCTTAACGCGATCTCTCTATGGTTAGTTGGAAATGAGCATCAAGTTTTAGTGTTCATTGTGTGGTCTATTGCGACCTCTAGTGGACAGAGGGATAAATGACATGTTGAAAAAGAAGAAAATAAAAACATCCATACTAATTTTAGTACCAGATTTGCTTAGCCCTAGATTGTTTTTGGCATTTGCTGTGCTCTGTCTCCCTCTACACGTGGAACTTTTTCCCAATTAGTGGTATAGTTGATGGCATGCTTCTGCATCTGCGCTGATCGTGCAGATAATACAGTGGCGGCCGCCTTTAGCCTCGTGCAGCCGTAGCGGCGCAACTCTGATAACCGCGGACAGATGCATTTTGTTTTTTTTTTTCCGGAGTATATTGCGGTATTTTAGCGCTCGTAATATTAGCATTTTTTATCGCTGTCTGCAATACTGCAATACCGTCTAAAAACTCAGCGGGGCGTTCGCAAGGTGTTGTCTTCGAAATCTAATACTTTAGCAGTTCAACCTACGTCAGTACACAGTCTGCGTGTGCGCACGCAGTAATTGTAAATTTGCATATTTATACATGCATTTGCAGTGCTGTATGTCTCATTAGAAAATTGTTGAAACGCATAGGCGTGTGCTGTAAAGTATCACATTTCGGCATATATAGCGCTCTCCCCGCGCTCACCCCCGCACACACACAGGATAATTTACTGCAGTATTTCAACTTCTTATCTTATCTACAGTGCATTATACTGTACCTCTCCCACACCATTCCTTTGAATGTATGTCTTTCTGGTTTCAATCACATTCCTGCTTGCTTGCCAAGTTCGAGTGATTTTTTATTTTTATTTTCTCCACAAGCCTGCCTAGACCAACTTGATCTGTGCTGTAGCTTTTGACTGCGACACTGTGTGTTTGACTGTACATGGTTGATTTGTGTGCTTTTTATGTACTGTATTTGGGGGTGTAGGGATCAAATTATTATGATGACCTGCCTTTTGAAAATATGTAATTTCTTTTAACTGCAGTACAGTTAATCCTTCATGCAGCTGTACCCTGTACCACCCTCCCCCACGCACATACACAAGGCTCGCTCAATGATTTAAAACTCTTATCGACAGACACCTCTACAGAGTCATTCATTTTCTGATGCTTGCCATTGTGTTTTTAATCTGTCCCTAGCCGAACATCACCTCTCTGTGCCTGTGTGTAATCCTCTTTGGGATGGGAGCTAGCTGCTGATTACTGCGCATGACTCACCCATTCACCCCCCCAACCCTTTGAGGTTTTGTTCACGGTAACGCTTTTGAAAAATCCCTTCTCGAATTTGATATGTAAATCTGATTTGCACAGCACTGTGAAATTGAGAGTTAAAAAAAAACATTATCTGATTCATGATGTTGATGCAGTAAATTACCACTTTTTGTCATTCTTTCTTTTTCTTTGGTGTAGGTGTGTGGGGGGGGGGTTGTCAATGATTATGATTATCATGAATGTAAATAAATATTTATTTTATTTTATCAGGAACAAAAAAAGCAAATATAAAAATAATCATGAATAATACAAAATGCAGTCTTTATTAAATTCTTCTGTCAGATGGAAATTGAGGGCCGGTGGATAATCATGAATAATGCACATTGATAATAATATTAATTAATAATATATAATAATATATATATATACAGTAATATAATTTTTCCAGTCTTTATCTTCTTCCTCATTCTGAGTACAGTAGAGTAGTTCATTGAGAGAGGAGAGGTTTTGTGTACATCATGACTGCAGTTTAGATACTGTACACTTAACTGTACAAACAGTTCACAGACTTTACACGATACCCCCCTTCTCCCCCAGTCCATCCTTTTTTTCTGAAAAGACAAGAAAACAAAAAATTAGTGCAGTTATGTGCTTACTGTATTATGGTATTGAGTGCTGTGTGGTACTAGTCTATACTGGAACTACTGTATACTGTGACAACTGTTAAATACTTTGTAACCAGATGGCTGGTGCTGCTCTCTCTGGAAAGAAAAAACTTGAGCAGTTAGGTGCATACTGTATTATGGCATTGTGTACTGTATAGCTACTCCATATTGGACTACCGTATGCAGTTAGTACTGTCAAACTAGTCTATACTGGAACAACTGTATAGTGTGACTACTGTTAAATACTTTGTAACCAGATGGCTGGTGATGCTCTCTCTGGAAAGAAAATAATTGAGCAGTTAGGTGCATACTGTATTATGGCATTGTGTCCATATTGGACTACAGTATGCAGTTACAGTGGCGGTGTCCTTTATCCTCCTGCGGCCGCCACCGCGGCATTTTTAAAAACGCGGCGGCGCGTGGCTTTTTTTCTTCAGGATTCCTACGTCACGGGCGCTTTCAATGATAAACGCCATTAGCGCTTATCTGATTATGCGGCCACCGCGCAGGAAACTTCGCGAGAAACTGAGAAAATCCCCGCATTTATCCGGGTAAGTAGGAGGATAAAGGCGGCCGCAGCAGCATTACTGTCAAACTAGTCTATACTGGAACTACTTTATACTCTGACTACTAGGAAAGAAAAAATACGTGCCATACTTACCTGTATCATACTGTACTTACAATACTACAATACAGTACTATACTACCTACCTGATACTTGCCCATTACGCGCGATCACAATGGGCAACACAGTCACAATATGGTCAATATATTTATTGCATCGTTCCACGGTGAGTACATCGTTCCAAAAACTCAGTATGCCTTGTGCCAACTCATCCTTTTTGAAGGGTTTCATGACTTTTCGGAAATGGTCCTTCAGCTGATGCCAGACCATTTCGATAGGATTGAAGTCTGGCTATCTGTCATTGGAGGGGGGAAAAAAGGACAATTAGTTTAAGAGATACAGTACACAGTAAAACAGTGGTAAAAAATGAGACACGGTTGCCGCACTTACTCCGCTGGCGTATTCACCCAGTTTATACCGCGCTCAAGGATATGCACTGTTGACGCGGTGTGCTTCGGATCGTTGTCCTGGTAGAAATGGTGACCATCCGAGAACTCACGTGTGATGTATTCCACAATCTCAGGCACAATTTTCTCTTCGAAGAAAGCTTTATTCATGATTCCTATAACAAGAAAAGAAAAGTGCTCAAAAAACTGCACACTAGTACAGTAGCGACAAAGTTTATTCGAGCAAATGCCGCTCGGCAGGATGCGTGGCGGCAGCGTGGAGAAGCGTTGGGAAGCGGCTCGTTCGCGTGACGTCGGTGACGTCACAGTCAAGCGAGCGCCCGGCTTCCCCGGCTTCCCCGGCTTCCCCGGCTTCCCCGACTCCCCTGAAGGTTTGAAGTGAGGTAAGCGGGGGAGCGGGGAAGCAGAGGGGCACAGCAGGCGCAGCTAGAGGGTCGGGAAGATGTTTAAATTGCGCGCGGATTGGAGGGGGGGGGGGGGGGACGGAGGGGACGCGGCTGGATGCGGCTGATGTGCTGACTTTCCTCAGCACCAGCCGGAGTAAATCCCGGTGAACCGGCGGCATTTGCTGCAATAAACTTTGTCGGTGCTGTACAGTACAGTGCGTAAGGCAAAAGCGTGTGACATACATTTTACTGTACCTTCAAAGATGATGATGCCTCCTTGTCCACGCCTGGAGATGGCACCCCACACATGCATCTTCACTGGGTGTTTTGGATGCGGCTTCATAGATATGCGACCTTTTTTGTGGAATGCAAAGGTGGCAAATCTCTCCAGCGAAACAGTAGACTCGTCAGTGAAGATGCAATCCTGGAAAGTTTCTCCAATGTCGATCCATGCCTGGGCCTGGACCACTCTCTTGCTTTTGTTAACGTCCCTTATCATAGGGTACACTCTGTAATGACAAGGAATAAATAATTTTAGAGGTACAGTACAGTTTCTTAAACAACACTTTTACCTCCTGTACTGTCCAGTACTAACCTCACACGTCCATATTTCCATCCAATTCTGCGTTTCATCTTCTTTATGCTGGTCTCAGATACAGTGAGATTGTAATTTTGCTGCAGAGTGTATTTGACCCTTAATGCACTCTTCTCATCATTCTTTTCACTTGTTTTGTCGACCAGAAGAGTTGTCTCCCTACAATGTACAGAAAAACAACAATCCGGTAAGTTACGGTGCAGTAGGCCACAAGCACAGCACATAATTTGCAGTAAAAATAGTATACAATGAGATAGATCTACACAATATATAGTTCTAATAATATGCAGCAATATAAACAATATATATACTGTTGTTATATAAATATACCGAAATAACTATAAAATTGGATAGATCTACACAATATATAGTTCTATTAATATGCAGCAATATACACAATAGATATACTGTAGTTATATAAATATACCGAAATAACTATAAAATTAGATAGATCTACACAATATATAGTTCTATTAATATGCAGCAATATAAACAATAATAGATATACTGTATTATATAGTTATATAAATATACTTACGCGTTAGTTACAGTTGGTGTCCTCGTGCATTGTTTGGTTTTTCCGTGTGCATGATAGCACACGGTGGTTGATGGCACAACGAGGCCAGAAGCAGCTAACCAGAGTTGGATATCTGCAATTCGGTGTCCGGCCGTGTACATCTCCTTAATTCTCATGCTGATATCCTTGGAAATCTTTTTAACAGGCATTGCTGCGAGTAGAAAGAAATAGAAACACAAGAATGTATATTCGACGTTTAGTCGATGTGTATTCAATGTGCAGTGAATCCACAAAATGGATGGTGTATTTATATGTTAATGACTCACATTAGAGTACGCCCACTTTTAACATCCGTACCTCGTCGCCATGCATAAAAGGTTACACACTTTGCATAGCCTTCCACTCGATGATCTGTATCTGAACTTGCCCTTGTCCAGATACTGCATTGTGCCATCTGCTTCCATGGATCAACCCCGATTCTACGGACGCAGGAAGCCACTCGCCTCTGCCGTGCCTGTCATACAGAAAAAGCGAAAGGCGGCAGCCATTTCCAAGCCAAGGCCAAAGCGACAGGCTAAGGCTAGTAAAGAAAACCTTCTGCTGACCCCAAAGGCTAAGGGTTTTAATACACGTAAGCCTTATGTCAAGAAGAAATACGGTGATGTACACTCAACCCAAAACAAATGGCAGCCAACCCATCGAACCCGCAGACCACTTCCTCCAATACACTTCGACGACTCTGCCGCCACTCTCCCGGAAATCTACAGTCCATCTTCTCCACTTCTCGTCCACGATGCTGCCGCCGCTCTCCCGGAAACCCACAGGCCATCTTCGCCACTGCTCTTCGACGCCGCTGCCGCCCCTGAAATCCACGGGTGACTTTCTCCATTACGCTTAGACGACTCTGCCACTTCTCGCCTGGAAATTCAAAGGTCACTTTCTCCATCCCTCTTCGACGACGCTGCCACTTCTTCTCTCGTGGAATCCACAGGTCACCTCCTCCATCCTTCTTCGACGACGCTGCCGCTTCTCTCCATGGAACCCCCATCTCATCCTCCGTAGCACCTATCCACCCAGATGTCCACAGCACGCCATGCACAAGAACCAGCTCGTTAGACCGCATGCTGAATGGGTTAAGTGTGGATATCCCCGGGAACTCTACTGTGTTGGTAAAGATAGATCTGCTTCTGGAGAACATGCTAAATATGGATCAATGATGCAGAAGATGGATCAATGGATGAAGAAGATGGATCGACGGATGGAGAAGATAGAGACTGACATAGCGGGGATAAATAATTTGCTTGGTGTTCATGCCCCTGTATCGCCGATGCCAGAGCAGGAGGGTGGCATGGATGTGATGAATGGGACCTTCGACCGCCTTCCAACACCAAGCGCATCCCCTCCACCAGAAGAATTTGTGTACATGTATGCCGTTGATGAGGAGGATATCATGACAACCCCGTCAAGACCACGCCAGGAGACAACACGGCAACCAAGATAGGAGGGAAGCTTCCTCCCAGACAACCAACCCTCACCCGCCACCACAAGCACACCCGCTCACAGAAGAACACCCGCTCCCAGAACCCAACCTACATTCGCTTGCATCGATACGGTGCCCGACATCATACTGCGCAAGCTGCAACCGGCACTCAGGGAGAAGTATAGGGTGATGAGTGCTGGTTTACCCCAGAAGTATGCCATGTTAATTTTTAAGCACCACGTGTCCTACTTGGTGTACTGCGGGTGGGCCTACAATGTGAACTACGAAGGAAATCGCGAAAAAAGGGCGCTTCCTGAAAATTTAAGAAGTACTATTTTGGAAGAATTGTGGTGCTATTTTTCAATTACAGATCCTTTAATGAAAGCGTTCGAGACTCCATTAATGGCATTTTGCGCCATACAAGGCATCGGCCCTGGAAGGACAATCTGGTGGTATCGCTTTTGCGTGACTGTTCAACTGTTGTTTATTTTTTGTAAATGTTTTTGTAAATGTTTTGACTTTCTGTACTTTAATAAAGGAGATGTTGCGTGTTTTAACTTGTATTAATAAAGAAATGTTTTTACTTACTGTACACAAGAACTGCACAATTCCAGTCCACGAGGGCCGCAAACAGGCACGGTTTTCAAGGCTATCCTTAAAACCGGGCCTGTTTGCGGCCCTCGAGGACTGGAATTGTGCAGGCCTGACTGACTGTTCTGTACACCATCCTACTGTAAATGTTTTGACTTTCTGCACTTTAATAAAGGAGATGTTGCGTTTTTTAAATTTTATGAATAAAGATTTTTTTTTAATAACACCATACTTTTGTGCTTTGCTGTACTGTACATGTTTTGACTCTCTGTACTTTAATAAAGGAGATGTTGCGTGTTTTAACTTGTATTAATAAAGAAGTGTTTTTACTTACTGTACACAAGACCTTCACAATTCCAGTCCACGAGGGCCGCAAACAGGCATGGTTTTCAAGGCTATCCTGAAAACCGGGCCTGTTTGTGGCCCTCGAGGACTGGAGTTGTGCAGGCCTGACCGACGGTTCTGTACACCATCCTACTGTAAAAATGTTTTGATTTTCTGTACTTTAATAAAGGAGATGTTGCGTTTTTTAAATTTTATGAATAAAGATTTTTTTTTAATAACACCATACTGTTGTGCTGACTGTAAACCATACTAACATAATAAATGTAGAATAAATGCATACTTTTTATTTTTTCGGGTTTATTATACAGTATATATAATATATATAATAAAGTATTGTATACGGTCTGAAAACATCAGCATACTGTTTGAGGTATTCTATCCTAATCAATAACAACGGCCACTAAACTGTAGACTCCGGTACGTGGTTTTTTAAATCCGATTCAGCAATGTGCAGGCATTGTTACACAAAGCAATATTATCCATCGAAATCCCTCCATTTGCCGTTTTCCGCATGAGATGACAAAGTTTTCTTTTCTGAGGAAAAACAAAAGTACAAGTTTTACTGTAATGGTCAGTCCCCTAAAGAAGTTCCCACAGTCAGCCCCACCAATCATTTTTTTGGGGGGCATCTCCTGTTCACATGCGCATGCGCCTACCGTCGATGTGATGACACGCATCTGCGTTTCAAGAAGGTTCCAATGCGCATGCGCCTAGCGTTCCACCAATTGTTCAGTATCTACAGTACTGTAGAAGCCGCTCAGCCAATGATATTGCTAACAGGAGAATCGCTTGACTTTTGAATCGCACTGATATTGATATTTTCAAAATAAAAAAAACAGAATAAAATACGGCAACCTTACTCACCATAGACTTTCCCAATCAGCTGGCGCCGAGCCACTGTCAGTCCCGTATTCTTGATCATACATGTTGTTGACAGGTGACAGCAGGACTAGTACACCTGTAGTCAGCTGATGAGGCTGGAAATCGCTTAGGTACATGCAAGCTTGCTCGAAACTGTACGCGAAATCCGGCTCAGGCTGCAGGTATCCGTGCGTGGACAGACAGCAAGGGTTGTCACTGACGGTCGGACGTTATTGGAAGTCGGTGCTGGTGCTGGTGCATTGCTTGCCAGCGACTGACGTTTCTTAGTTGGTTTTAACACGACCTTTTGCCTTTTGCCGTCTGCATGATCATAGATACGGGAAAAACCCGGTGATACACACCAATACCCTCCAATAAAATCAGGATCAATACGAAAAAAACATGGATCGCTACATAACTTTTTCCTTATTGCACGCTTCCACACATGAGCATTTGGCGAAAATTTGTAAAAGTCATAGTTTTTGATAAAATACTGATAAATGTGAACAACTGTTGCCATCTTATCATCTGTTGCATTAATTGCGGCCCATATTAAATAAGCTTACGTTCTGTCGGGTTTTTGGAACACGGACTGCAGTTGTGCACTCATGACGGGACTCTCAGGACAATAGAACACCAGACACTGCGCATTTAGTTTTAATATGAAAAGCCTAAATTGATACATTATTGTAACTTCTTCCTTCAGTTCCAAGGCCAATTTACAGTAGACCACTGTGGTATTTTTTTTAAAACCTGCAAGTCGACACATTACTGAATCGCATGCGCATTACAATTCATGAATATCTGCCATTTGGCGGATACGCGAAGAATTGCATCCAATTAAGGGGCCTATGCAGAGTCGTCCGAATACATGCCATTCGGCATGTATTCGGCAGAATTTGCTTCCCGTATGCACAGAGGCTTCCTTGAGTGGCGAAATTTGAAATTTTCGCCAGGAGATTTGCTAGGCGGCAGCATCCCGCCAATGTGTTGGCGAGAAGCGTGTTTTTTTTACATTTCGCCATGTTTCTAGGTTCGGCATATGCAGGAAAGGGCAAAGTGTGGTATTCGGCATGTGTGCTTCAATTCTCAGCGCTGAAGTCGCCAATTGTGCGCGCCAGAAAAAAACGGCAGTAGCCGTCCAGTTCACTGGAAAGTGCTGTCAGTTAGTAAGGGGAAGCGGAGGAGCGGTCACGTGACCGCTCCCATCCAATGGGTTTGCAGCCGGTTCCCTACAGAGCCGTCATTGCCAGACAGAAGGTGGGGTGTGTGTGTGTGTGTGTGATGCCCCGATCGCTGTCTCCCTTCTGCCCTGGTCCCTGCCCCCCTTCTGCTCCGGTCCCTGCCCCCCTTCTGCTCCGGTCCCTGTCTCGTGTGTGTGTGTGTGTGTGTGTGTGTGTTTGCATTGTGTATGTGTATGCATGCATGTGTGTGTGTGTATGCATGTGTGTGTATGTGTGCATGTGTGTGTATGCATGTATGCATGTGTGCATGTGTGTGTATGCATGTATGCATGTGTGTGTATGTGTACTGCTGCCGAGTGCGGGGCTTCAGATCGCGATCAGCTGCTGTGTTTGGGGGGAGGGAGGGTCAGTATTGCTGCCGAGTGCAGGGCTTCACATTGCGATCAGCTGCTGGGCTTGGGGGGGGGGGGGGGGTCAGTAGTGCTGCCGAGTGCAGGGCTTCACATTGCGATCAGCTGCTGGGCTTGGGGGGGGGGGGTGGGTCAGTAGTGCTGCCGAGTGCAGGGCTTCACATTGCGATCAGCTGCTGGGCTTGGGGGGGGGGCATCACGCTGTCACAAACCTGTCCAGATCCATGCCAACTGCTGTCACTATATGTGGCTCCCAAATCTCTGATGCACACAGGGCATTGACAAAGCAATAGGGTGAATATGCCTCTATACACATAACATTGCCATGTCAGCAAAAACTCTGAGCATTACAGTATAAGCAGTATACAGTATATAACAATATATAAGCATGTGTGTGGCTATGTGTATCTGTGTGAGTATGCATGTACAGATCAGTATATATCAGTATGCCTATGTCTCAACTGTGCCTTTGTGTATCAGTGTCTGTAAATGTGTGTGTATACAGTATTGTGTGTCTGTCTGAGTATCAGTGTATATTCATGTGTGTCTGTCTATCAGTATGTACACTGTCTGTCACTGAATGTCTATGACTGTAGCTAATAAAAATTGTAAAAGTGTAAAGAGAAGGTTTTTTTTTCAGTATCTGCAGCTTCACAGTGCTTCTACCACTTTAACAGAGAGACGCGTGCTGTTTCTCTGGTATGTAACTATGCAGAAGCCGTCACTAAGACGCTGTGCCAGGAATGTGGTGTTTACTTTAGAAATTTCCCGCCCACTTGAATTGAAGTCTTGCGAGACTCACGAGCGCGACTTTCACCCGCAGTGACTGAAAATATAGCCAGATGTAAGTAGCTCAGTCTGAAATGGCGCGATTAACACTCGCCAATCATACACTTTGAGACTTGATTGACGATTTGTCCTTTCTGAATCAGGCTCAATAAATACGCCACAATGTTGAACTTTTACAACAATGGCAATTTATTTTGCCGTTCCTCTCTGCATAGGCCCCTAAATCCGAACCATTATCAATAAACACATCAACTGCGGGTGTGAATGCAACATGAATGCGGTATAAATGCGGTCAGAATGCGGCATGAACGTGGTGAAGTGCGGTGAAGTGCGTGGCATTCGGAAAAAAATCCTGGAAAAATTCGGAGATGTTAGAGAATAAAAGGGGCCGCAGCTGTATCAGTGCTAATTTCAGTGGAGTAGTACTTTTAGACAGTTTCAAGTAATTCTGTCGAACAGATAGAGATCAATTGCACACTCCTGCATCTACACTGATCATGTATATTATATTAGTGTTGATGTCTACATAGAGTAGCATCAGGCAGCACAGTAGCTGTAGTTGAAACAAGGTAAGGATCTAATTGAGTTTAATTGCTTGCACACTCCTGCATCTGCACTGATCGTGATATCATATCAGTACTGATGTCCGTGGAGAAATGCTTGTAACTGCATAGGGACCTTGAAAATGTTTTGTACTTTGATAAGTGTATTGAGAACTCGTTTAACAGGAACTATAACGCACAAAATCGGAGTGCTTTGCTCTCGATGAATATCCCTGGCAAAGCTCTCAGATTAGAGAAGTCAAATTTTTCAGCACAAGTCTCCGCAACAAAGTAACCATTCTCTAAGTGTTGTGGTCAAAATGGAGATCGCGTGTGCATGTGGAGTTTTGCCGCCGACACGCGCGTTTCACGTAAATGCTTCTTCAGGGCAGTTACTCAAGTGGGGGGAGGTCCCATAGGATAAGTCTAGATTTATATAGTCACTAGAAATCCCATTGTAGAGGTTAACCTCTCATGTACCAGATCGTGGCAGGCTAATTAGCCCAACTTATATGGTTTACTGTAGCAGCCATAATCTTGATACCTATATTCCAGACTCATGAATGTCATGCCAAGTAAAGGGAAATATGACCATTGACGTCATGCCAATCCTTAGTTTCTGTGGATGGTGATACAAAATTGCCACATTAAAATAACATGTAAGATGGTTTAAGATGAAGAGGGTTATACTTACATTAAATTGTTACATTCATTCTATATACTGTTAGTTGATATATTAACAAGCTAAATGACATTTGAAAAGAAACAAGTGATGCATAGCCACTTTTTCAATGGTGGGTGGAAATTGCCCACCAGTAATGTTACTAAAATGCAGGATCAGCTTTAAGGGTGATATCATTGGCAAGAAATGGCTTTTAGGAAAGCAATAATAACTACTATGGATAACATGCAAAAATATTTTGTAATCAATTTGAAATATTCTTCTGCGTTCGTGCCTGTTTAGTCTTTTGTGTGTTGTATATTTTCTCATATAGCAATTCCTTAATACTTGGACCTACTATATATCTCTATATAAATGTATTATTTATATTTGAATTGTTTTTGTCTCTATCTTCTTTTTTATACATCTTTCTTGATACTGCAGTACTTGCTGGTCTCCCTTTATTTAGCGACCTTTGATATTTTAAGTTAACCCACTTGTATTTTATTGGATATAGATATATTGCAATGTATCTTTGATCTTCCAGGATAGGGCCATCTATTTCAGTAAGATGAGGGGGAGGGGTTTCTTCCCTCATGTTTAAAAAAAATCACAATACTTGTTCATATCTTTTAGATGTTTGTTTATATTTCTTTATTCTCATAATAATAATAATAACAAATAATAATGTTCTTGTATAGTGCTAGTTTTATGTAGCTCTTTACAGAGACATTTTGCAGACACTGACCCAGCACTATGGAGCTTACAATCTATGATTTTGGTGCCTGAGGCACAGGGAGATAAAATGACTTGCCCAAGATAACAAGGAGCGACACGAGGAATTGAACCAGGTTCCCCTGCTTCACACTCAGTGCCAGTCAGTGTCTTTACTCACTGAGCCACTACTCTATTTCTTCTCAATTATTTAAGGTTTAGATACAGTTGTGTGAAAAAGAAAGTACACCCTCTTTGAATTCTATAGTTTTACATATCAGGACATAATAACAATCTGTGCTCCTTTCCTTCTACATATCATAATAACAATCCTTAGCAGGTCTTAAAATTAGGTAAATACAACCTCAGATGAACAAAAACACATGACATTTTACACCGTGTCATGATTTATTTAACAAAAATAAAGCCAAAATGGAGAAGCCATGTGTGAAAAACTAGGTACACCTTATGATTCAATAGCTTGTAGAACAACCTTTAGCAGCAATAACTTGAATTAATCGTTTTCTGTATGACTTTATCCGTCTCTCACATCGTTGTGGAGGAATTTTGGCCCACTCTTCTTTACAACGTTGCTTCAGTTAATTGAAATTTGCAGACATTTGTTTATGCACAGCTCTTTTAAGGTCCCACCACAGCATTTCAATTGGGTTGAGATCTAGACTTTGACTGGGCCATTGCAACACCTGGATTCTTTTCTTTTTCAGTCATTCTGTTGTAGATTTGCTGGTGTGCTTGGATCATTGTACTGTTGCATGACCCAATTTCGGCCAAGCTTTAGCTGTCAGACAGATGGCCTTACATTTGACTCTAGAATACTTTGGTATACAGAGGAGTTCATGGTCGACTCAATGACTGCAAGGTTTCCAGGTCCTGTGGCTGCAAAACAAGCCCAAATCATCACCCCTCCACCACCATGCTTGACAGTTGGTATGTGAAAGAAACATTTTTCCTGCCAATGAGCTGGAGGCTTCTGTGACTGGATACGAACACACAGCACCGCCCTGCTGCAGACTCCCCGGGAAGCTTTATCACGCACTATCACTGTTGTCTCCAATCTGATAAACGTACAGGCCCGGGAAAACGAAAGAACCGACACACAGACATTGTTTCAATCCTTCCGCCTCAGTTTATTAAGCATAGGGTAAATATTTTTATACAGAAAAAAGAAAGGTTTGGTTAGAGGCGTAACGTAGGTGTAACCTGTGTGTGGCTTGGGTGTGGCTTGGGTATGGCTTAGATTAGAGGCGGGATTTATGGGCAGGACATATTAGTCGAATGATTTTGGGGAGTATTTCTCCCAATACAGGCACTGTCTGAATACATAGCCCATTCATTGTCAGTTATCAAAAAACCTTGAATTTCTCTAGCAACTTTGTCAGACGATTTTACCTCTCTCAGAGAACCAATCTTATTGTTTACTGACTAAAACAGCAGGAAACTGACAACAAAAATTATCTTAGCAAGGAAAGAAGAAATGTATTTTGGCAGAAGCTGAATACATTAGAAATTATATTTCAGCAAAAGGCTGACTACAGAATCTTAACAGGTTATGAACAGACAAAATGGATGGTTTAACACAAGTGCAGATTCTGGCCTTACCTACTGTCCCTAACAATTCCCTCCTTATTGTTCTCTAAAGAACAATACCCTTACTTGGTACTCTTCTCTATGACTAGAGCCTTGTAGGGACCAATAGTGTCATATATATATAACATTAAACATTTCTACAGATTAGAAAATGGCTTACGTCTCAATACGTCACATAATTTAAGGGTCAGCTATTTGTGAGAATTGGTGGGGGCTAATTTCTGCTAAGAGCGACTGCACAAACATCCTTCTTGCACGCATTTTTCATACTGCATGTACTCAGAATGGCAAAACGGCCAAAAAGGTTGCTATGGTCAAAATGGTTGACTTTTGGTCCTTTCCTGATGGTTGACTCACGTCCCTTAGTGACCTCCCACCTTCCTCATATCCTCATATCCAGTCTTCTCAGTCCCCCCATATCCTTAAGAGACAGTCTATTTAAAGAACAGTTAACCATTTCATAGTCCTGCTGGACAAGATGTCCAAGTTGTGCATAACTTCATGTCTTTCCTTTCCGGCCATTATATCAGCCCAGTTGATTTCTTCTTCGGTCTCTTCTTCTGGGGGACTGCCGACATCTTCATTACCGAAAAGAGGCATAGCGTCAGTGAGGGTTGCAACGCACTTCTGGAGCAGAGTTTACTGCACGTAACACATACATAGAGAGTAATGAGTAGGGCAGGCACACATACAAAAGCATTTGCTAGCTTTGCTCAAAGAAATCAATTCAACCACCAAGTCCTAATGGTTCCTGAATCCTGGATAAATACACAACATTGCACTTTAACTAGGGTGCATACATACCCTTTTGAGGCTAAAATATAGTCTAGAGCTATTCTATTCTGCAGAGCCATTAGTCTAAACTAAACCTATTTTTGGTTAAATGAGTAAATGGCTGTGGTTGTATGATTGAGGATATCCCTGTAAACCTGTCATACAGTAACCCTACTCCTACATTTGGGAATAAGTTCCCCGAAACTTGTTCTTCCCATAGACTACTTTTTTAGCACTTGTGTTTTGGGTGTCTCTCTCCTGTTTCCAAGTCTACCTGTGAGCAATTAACATAACCGTGTGTTTGACAGATAAAACATCCTCCCACCGGGATATCATTCTGCAGGGAGATTCTATTAATCTATAAAACCAAACAAAATAAACAGAGTTAAGCAAATAATACCTTATACTATTTTTGTCATCCTTATGGGACGCCATTTACACAAACCCAATGGAGCATACATTGTAACTGAAAAATAATAAAAACCTGTAAAAATAAAAAGTTCAAAGTTCGTGTGTTGAGGCCTGGACTTTTGTCTGTGACCTTTCTCCCTTGATGATTAGTAGTCAGGGAGTATAATGCCCATCAAAAGACTAATTTGCAGGTGCTGTGTCTTTGTCTTTATTAGCTGTTTGTGCCGAGGCTGGCACTATTTTGACATGCGTGATGTGTATCCATGATGATAATTAAGCAAACTTTTACTGGTGGTGAGTAGTATTTAAATGGCCTTTTCATCTGGGATGAAGAGCATGCTTGCGTAGAAAATGCTTGACCATTAACCCGTCTTGCGTAGGTGCATTTTCAGCTTTGACCTGTGCCTAGAGAGACTCAAAAAATATATTAGTTGCATGCAATACTTATTAGATGTTTTATTACCAATAACATGGTCCTTAATTCGTTTCTTTGAACTACTGATAGACATAAGTCATCCCATAAGTGTCTCATAGGGAGATAATTTATACCTAGAAATAAATTATTGTATTACTATGGTTACTACTGTCTTAGCATCTGCATATAAACAGTTGTATCCCCTATTAGCGCTCCTCAAATTTCAAACTAATTAACCAATGTGGACTTGACTTCACTACAATCCAAGTTCCTAAAACTTGGTACCTCAGCCTGTGCCAAACCAATTGCTTCCATAATCAACTCTATCCTGTCTGCAGGCCATTTCCCTAAGACCTGGAAAACTGCCAGAGTTGTCCCAATCTTCAAAAAATGGGGACAAAAACACTGTCTCAAACTACAGATCAATCTCTCTTCTCCCAATACACACTTGCTCTCATTCATACCTAACTGCCATCTGCCATCTCCTCTGATGCAAATGGTGTCAACATTTTAGTCATTTAATACTAACTAACCTTAAAACTCGCCCAACAAATCAAACATCCCAACAGCCTGCACTCATGGCTATTGTCCCACACCCACAGTCACTCTTGGCTTTCACCTCAAACACTCCACTGTAAAAATTCTGCTAAAAATGTGAAATGCCCTGTATATAATGTATACCCTGTTCACTTATGCAACTGCACTTGCAATTATATATCCCCTGTCCTTTAACTCTATGTCCAGGACATACCCAAAAATGAATAAATGGTTACAAAATTATAAAGTTGGCAGATATGATATATCCCTCAACCCAGGGACGGCTTGCTACTTGCTTTGCTGTGACATCTGCAAAGGTATTATTTCCTAATGAGAACCTGTCAGCCCTGTTAATATGGCAGCAACCTTTATTACTGCAAGAGCCCTTGGAGTTAACATTGCTACAAATACATTTTGAACCTGTTGTGCATTGTTTATATTTTACAAACATATCAAGTTCTGGATCCTCTATAGGGATCTCAAAGAGTCCTTTAATAACCTATGTATCTCCCCTCCTTTGTTCATATATTATCTATATTCTATGTGAACAAAAATATAAACATAGTTATGAAAATAGGTTGCTTGATATATAGCTAAATTAAACTGGTAAATAGATTTGTATGTGTAGCGACTATAAAAATATTTACTGCTTGTGTTAAAAGAAAAAGCCTGTAGTAGGTCTTTTAACAACTGTGGCATTAACAATAGGGAACCTGTAAATATAAGAAAAAAATCCTGAAATCCTGAGCAGGAGATTTCCTTTTAAAATAGACAAATGATTTTGCATAGGACTGCACACTAATTTTTTGTAACTCTTTGCGAAGTGCCGAGCACACGGCCAGATTTTACTTTTAAAGACACTCCGACTTAAAAAAAATAATTTACAAAGCTCCTTTTTTTTTCCGGACAAGCAAGCCCCCCCCTTGAAATAAACCATAGCAAACACATTTGCACACCATGTTCCAAATTTCAGTTAAAAATGCATCAAAAAAAAGCAAGTAAACATGAGCAATACAAGCTTTTATTTGCTCTGTATTATGTATATCCATAGGGACATACATAAATACAGAGGCAATAAATGGACATTAAAAAAAATCAATCACATTAAAAAAAAAAGCTAAATAAAATACATTTCTTTTGTAAACTTACCATTACTTGTCCCACTCACCAACTCCTGTTGATACTGCTTACTCTCGAACCAATTCACGCACAGGAACCAATAAAATAATAAACCATAAAATAATAAACCATAAAAAAAAGAAACCATAACAATACAGCGGTCTGTGTCTTCCATTTGTAATCCATTCCGTCTGTGGAGTCTTCATCTGTATTCTTTATCCGCTCTTCTTCTGTTCCGCGGCCACGCCCCGGCCTTATCCTTTGAGGGGAGATCATTCCTCCACGCCGTCTGGCTCTAAAATGAGACGACATAAGCTTTTAAAGGCCCATGACGTCACATTTTCGTCATATGGTTCCCACGGCCCTGATTGGGCCGTGAAAACCATGTGCTTTGGGCGATAAAAAAAAATGATGACGTAATTTAAAGGCAATGAAAGCACAGCCAATCAGAATGGCTGTGCTTCAATTGCCTTTAAAATGACGTCATGAAAAGAAAGATGGCCGGCCTCACATGGTACGGTAGCCAATCAGAGCGTGGGAACTCCATCCCAGCTCTGATTGGCTCTAGTAGACCATGTGACAGAGGCTTGGGGGAGAACGGATGTGACGTCATTGAAAGCCTGTCACATGGTACTAGAGCCAATCAGAATGACTAAAACAGCAGGAAACTGACAACACAAAAAGTATCTTAGCAAGGAAAGAAGAAATGTATTTTGGCAGAAGCTGAATACATTAGAAATTATATTTCAGCAAAAGGCTGACTACAGAATCTTAACAGGTTATGAACAGACAAAATGGATGGTTTAACACACGTGCAGATTCTGGCCTTACCTACTATCCCTAACAGTATGAGGTATTTGTGCTGATATGCTGTGTTTGGTTTTCACCAAACGTGGCACTGCGCATTATGGCCAAACATCTTCACTTTGGTCTCGTCTGTCCAAAGGACATTGTTCCAGAAGGTTTGTGGTTTGCTCAGATGCTACTTTGCAAATCTAAGCGTGCTGCCATGTTCTTTTTAGAGAGAAGAGGCTTTCTCCTGGAAACCCTTCCAAACAAAATGTATTTGTTCAGTCTTTTTCTAATTGTACTGTCATGAACTTTAACATTTAACATGCTAACTGAGGCTTGCAGAGTTTGAGATGTAACTCTTTTGTTTTTTTGCAATTTCTCTGAGAATTGCACAGTCTGACCTTGGGGTGAATTTGCTGGGACGTCCACTCCTGGGAAGATTGGCAACTGTCATGAATATTTTCCACTTTTGAATAATCATTCTCACTGTAGATAGATGGGTAGCAACAATTGCTTATCTAAGATCATTGCTGATGCTTTCCTCATTGGCATTGTGTTAAAACACACCTGAATGCTCCAGACAAGCAAACTGCTAAAACTTCGGCTTTTATAGAGGTGGTCACACTTGCTGATGATCAATTAACCAAGGGCATTTGATTAGCAGCACCTGTCTGCTACTTAGCATCTTAATTCCTATGGAAGCAAGTGGGTGTCCTTAGTTTTTCACACATGGCTTCTCCATTTTGGCTTTATTTTTGTTAAATAAATCATGACACGGTGTAATATGTCATGTGTTTTTGTTCATATGAGGTTGTATTTACCTAATTTTTAGACCTGCTAAGGAACAGATGATTGTTATTATGCCCTGATATGTGAAACCATAGAATTCAAAGAGGTATACTTTCTTTTTCACACAACTGTACTTTTAATCTTCTTAGGCTCAGGTCTCTAAGTCATATTTTTTATTTTAGAGTCTATGACTAGTCCAATTTCTGTTTAAACTGTATAAATATTGAGTTTATCTATTGTTAAATATATTGAGTTATTCAAATGACCTCTCCATCTGTGGTCTCTTTGTTAATCTCTAATGAGACAAATCAAATAATTGTCCTTTTGTTATTTTAAATTTACAGCTCTTAAGTTTTGGGATGAGGCAGTCTCATGAATTCATCCTCCAGAGGAGCATATGGAGTTCCCTGTCACTCAGGCTCTCTCTGGTTTATGCTGGTCTTCACTTTTCTTTATAGTATTTAAGTCCAAGCTGTTCAGAATGCTATCAATTTCAGCTGGATAGTAGAGTAAAATCTGTTTCCCTTCTTTGTGTACAGTAAATCTGAAGGGATAACCCCATTTGTAGTGCATTCCTCTTTCTCTGAATGGTGTTGTGAGTGGTGTCAATTTTCTTCCCCTTTCTATAGTGACTTGAAAGATCATTGAAAATCTGGAGTTGTCATTTTCAAAATGGATGCCGTCTTGTTCTCTGCTGCATGTTATGACTCTTTTATGGTAAAGTAGTGCAGTTTAATCCTTCGTTTTCTCCTGATTTTTGGATCTTTAAAACATGAGCCTAATACTTTGTCTGTTCTATCTATCTACAGTATTAGCATGCCTCTTTCTTTTAGAGCTGGATCCATGGATGTGAATTGCCTTTTTGGTGGGGCTGGAGGATATCTGCAGCAATAGTTCCAGGGATATTGCTGATTTGAATGTTTTGTCTCCTTTTTCTGTTTTTTTTATTTTCTAGATCATTCTTAAATTATCTTGTTTTAGAATTTCATCAACAATGATTAGTTTCTATTTTGTTAAGTGAATGTTATGGATGTAGCGGCCGCTATTCGAACGATTAACGCGGTTGTAGATCGGAATACCCATTCGATGGCGCGCAATTTGATTTAATTATGCCGACTTAAACACGCGTTTGGTTATCGTTTTGTCCGGATTAGTAAATGGCATTTTAGCGTGTTTTGCAATACCGTCAAGAAACTCAAGTGGGCAATCGTGAGATGTTGTCATCAAAATCCAATAGCAATTCAATGTCACACACTGATCTCTATCTGAACTTGCTCTTGTCCACATACTGCATTATGCATTCATCCATCTGTTTCCATGGATTGCCCCCGATTCTACAGACGCAGGAACCACCTTGTTTCTGCCATGCCGGCCAAGCGAAAGGCGGAAGCTGTTTCCCTGCCAAAACCTAAGCGAAAATCAAAGCAGAATAAAGAAAATGTTCCGAAGGTTCCAAAGGTTAAGACCCCATGGCCTTATTTTGTAAAGAAGAAGATCGACGCACTTAGCACTGTGCAAGTCAAGTGGAATCCCGATTCTCTCCTTTCACCCCCCGCTCACCTGCTCCACAACCCATCCTCGACGCTGCTGCTCTTCTGTCAACCCCCTGCCGACCAGATCCACAACCCATCCTCGATGCTGATGCTCTCCTGTCAACCCCCTGCCAACCAGATCCACAACTCATACTTTATGCTGCTGCTCTCCTGTCAATCCCCGGCTCACCTGCTCCACAACCCATCTTTGAGAATGCTCTCCTGTCAACCCCCGGCTCACATGCTCCACAACCCATCCTCGATACTGCTGCTCTCCTGGCAACCCCCTGGTCACCTTCTCCACCACCCACCTACGCAGATGTCTACAGCATGGAGCAAAAAGTTGATCTTCTTTTGGAGACCATGTTGAGTATAGATATGCGCATGGAGAAAATGGAAAGTAACATGGAGAAGATGGCAAGTAACATGGAAAAGATGGCAAGGAACATGGAGATGATGGAAAGGAAGATTGTGGGGATGTATTCTTTCCTGTGAGTTCCTGTCCCTGTCCCTGTATGATGTGACCTTCACTCTTCCCTCACCAAGCACCCCTCTTGCTAATGACTTTTCCCAAACTCTACAGTAGTGCAAAAAAATTTCATCCAAAAAAAAAAAATTCTATTGTTTTCTTGTTTAATGTGTTTAATCATTTTCTGTTTGTTTTTATGGTTTTGAAATATTGATATTGTGTAATCATGTATTTCTGTCAATCAGGCACAGGTAAGTATGTTACTGTATAGAAATTTGTTTGTGCTAAAAAAATAAAAGGTGTTTTTACATGTGTTTGTTTTAATCAAACTAACCATGTCTGCTTATTTACAGTATTCAGGATTTTCAGCAGCTGCAGTGAAAAAAGGAAGGGGGTGTAGGATTACAGTACTGTGTTTAGTGTAAGTACAAACAAGCCTGTATCTTACACAAACCCCCCTCTCCCACCATCTCTCAGTGTTCCAGTACAGTAACTGTATAGAAATCCTGTTGGGGGAAAAAACATGTGTTTTTTTTTTTTTTTTAATCTTTTGAAATTTTGTTATGGTTTAATCATTTTTACCAATATTACCAGTACTTGTTTCTTTCTACCATTTTTTCAGAGCTGCAGCCCCCTCTCTCCCCCCATCTCGCAATGCCATAACGAAGAGAAAGACCACAGCAACTGTTTTTTTTGTATTACTGTATGCATTAAAAAATAAAAGTATTTTATGACCGACCCCCTATTGCAGACCTGAAATTCTTATGAACAGTTCAACCAAGCATCGCACTTCACGTACAGTACAGTACGGAAAGAAAGGGCATTTCTCGGTTATTAAAAAATAATTAAAAAAAAAAAATAATACATGCAGTATGGAATAAAAGATATACATTTTTATTTTTTGTGTTTATAAGAAAAGTTGTGTAATGCAACGTACTGTAAAACAGTAGTGGTGATGACAGTACTGTACAAAGTAAAAAAAGAATTTAATATTCAAACAGCAGCATACAGTACTGTACAGTATACGGATTTCTATAAAGCTCACATTTGTTCTATAGATAGATAAAAATGGCACTGTCACTAAATGTTTGCTCACTTGGCAAACAATGCGAAAGCAACTTTTAAAATAAGCGATATAAGAGGTCCATCAAAATCCTGTCTTTTTGAGCTGGATGACAAAGTTTCGTTTCTGGGGAAAAACAAAAAAATATGCTATTATTATTGGTATTGCGCATGTGTCAAGTTGCTTAATTGGGAATTAAAGCAGCCGTTCAACTGTTGTGGACGATGAGAACAAACTTCTGATTGGCTCTGACTCTTGAGCCCCACCCTCTCCCTACATTTGTAAGCTGCACTGCAGCAGCGTCACGTACTTTAGCGGCCATTCAAATCGTTCTTCAAAGTGTACTCAACAGAGAAACATCCCCTCAACTCGCATACAGTAAAGTACTGTATTGTATTGATGCACATAAGTACAGTAGTACTAGTACAGTAATGTACTGTAAAATACATACAGTACTACTGCATTGTTTTAAAAATAATTTTTGTTTGCTTGAATTGCAGCTAAAAACTTAAGTCTATCATGTACATTATACTGTAGTACAGTGTAATACAGTGTAGTACATTACTGTATACTGTACCTTCTTTAAAGCTTTGCCAAATGGGTGGTGATGACTCACTGTGACTCCTCAAGTCTGCATTATAGTTGACAGGTGACAACTGGCCTGCTACACTTGTAGTTGACAGCTGATGATGCTGGAAAACATTTTGATACTGGTTCTGGTACATGCAAGCTTGCTGGTACCTGAACGCGAAATCATGCTCAGGCTGGAAATTTTCCAGGTATTCTGGCGGGGACAGGTAACAGTACAAAGGATTGCCGTTCACAAGGTTATCACTGACGGTCGGACCGGACACCGGTGCTGGTGGTGCTGTTGCCGGCACATTGCTGGATTGGGATTGACGAATCTTATATGGGTTAGAACCCACTTTTCTTCTTTTGAGAATGCCATGATCAAACATACTGTGAAATTCTGGCATGACACCCCAATACCCGCAAATCTCTCCGGCAGGAGGGGCAATACGAAAAAAACACTGATCGTTACTTAAGGTTTTTCTTATCGCACGCTTCCACCCATGAACGTCAGGTGAAAACTTATAAAAATCGTAGTTCGATATTAAATATTCATATATTTCTGATACAGTCGCCATCTTTTCTGCTGCAGCATTAATCGCTGAATATATTAAAAACGCATAACTACAGTAAGGTTTTTTATACGTCTGTGGTGTAGCCATAATGTCCACTCAGCAATTGTGCGGGGAAAGAATGTTAAAAAAAAGGCACAAACGAAAGAGGGTAAAGAAAGATTCAATTCACTTGTCACCATCTGACGCGGAGCCCTTCCCAATAAAGTTTCAATGAGGCTCTGTATGTTATGTTATATGTATGTTAGATGGTATAGAATATCTGTTGCTTCTGTTGTATATGTTGTAGGTTATATATGTTATTTATGGTTCATATGTTATATAGGGTTAATGGGGTTAAATATGTTAAATATGTTCATTAAATCATTAAATAATTGGGTTCATTCAAATGCTGGGTATATGCATGTATATATATGGATATGCACTCACTATAACTTAGGTACTGCTGTAAGTCGTTATAAAGTTAAAAATCACGCTACAGTTTAAGGTTAAGTTAGTTATCAGTTTTGCGCCGGTGGGATTCACCCACGATGTCGTACATGTGTTCCTCATATAGGTCCCTGACGAATCAGGACCTCAAACAAGTCCCAGGGGGGTCGGTCCCGGGAAGGGAAAGCCGGCCATTTTGGAAGGTCAGGCATACCGACCTGCCCATTGGGCGTCAGACTCCCACTCGGGGGACCCCGAGGGGAGCTCTGGTTTTTCTTTTATTTTTTTTCATTATTACAAAGCGATTTAACTTATGTTTCCAATTTTGCTTTACCCCTTATGTGTTTTCCCTTGTACTGTCTCCTCCCTCCCTACCCCTCCCAATCCTTTCCCCACCCGGCCGGGGAGGATGCCGACCTAGACGGAACACAAGAACTTTGCCGGATGGTAACACCAAAAACGTCCGCCAGTTGAACAAGGGACAAAGTGGACAGGGTGAGTCATCAAACGTTAGTTTGTTACACTTCTCACACATTAAGTGATGGCGTTAACCCTTATATCACATAACGTTAAGGGCTTTAATAGCCCAACCAAGAGAAAAATAGCTTTCACTGACTATAAACGAAAACACGCAGATGTCCTAATGTTACAGGAGACTCATTTTAGCAAGACCAACGCGCCTAAATTCCTAGACAAAGACTATGCCCAGTTCTACCTTTCCTCCGCACCGGTTAAAAAACGTGGAGTGGCCATCTTGTTCCATAATAAAATCCCATTTGTAGCCCAAACTATTAAAAGAGACACAGAGGGACGCTTTGTTATACTAGTGGGCACGATACGGGAGCAATGCATCACAATAGCCACAATCTATGCCCCCTGCGAGCAGGACGCAGTCTTCTTTGAAGACTTTTTTCGGACTCTACGCACCGTCGCAAGGGGCGGCGTAATACTCGCAGGGGATATCAACATGGTCATGCAACCAAATCTAGACAGATCAGGGAATACGGGCACAGTACATAAAAAAGTGGGGACCTCTTTACGCAAGGGCCTCAAAGACAACCAACTGACTGACATATGGAGAGAACTACACCCGACTGATAGGGACTATACGTTCTATTCCCACCCACACGGCTCCTACAGCAGAATTGATTATTTTTTCGTCTCTTGCCAACTGGTTCCTATGGTCTCCCGAGCTGGGATCCATGATATTTCATGGTCTGACCATGCACCGATAGAGCTAAGGTGCGAGCACATCCGAACAGGCAGACCAGGAGCGAACTGGAAGCTCAACGAATCAATCCTAAAAATTCCTGAGATTTATGAGACAATAAAGGAAGAAATAGTTCAATTCTTCCACACAAACACAGGCTCTGTAGATTCCCAGTTTGTATTATGGGAGGCTCACAAAGCGACGCTGAGGGGCATACTAATTAGCACCACAGCTAGGAGAAAACGGGAAAGGGACTCAAAAATTATGAAGCTTCAATCGAGATTACATTCCCTTACATCACTCCATAAGAGTAACCCTGACCCGCAAACCCTACAAGAATTGAAAGATACCAAAATTGAACTAAACATGTTGTTGACCTCCAGGGCAGATAACGCGCTGAGTTGGTCTAAGAGGAAATTTTACGAAAAAGCGAACAGGCCGGATACTATGCTGGCTCGAGCGTTAAGAGACAGACAAGTGAAGTTTAATATCCAAGCTATACGCTTAAAATCAGGTACCCCCACGGCCAACCCTAAGAAAATAGTAGAAGAATTTGGTTCGTTCTATGAAACACTATATAATGGAGAGAAAGTGGCACATACACTGGCGACACATTTAATTGCACTGCGGCCAGATCCGCAAGCCGGGAGATTTCCCGGCTTGCTAGTGGCCGCCCCTCGGCGTGCCGCGCGTCATAGACGCGCGGTCACGCGTCTTCGGGAGCGTGCGCCCCCTGCACGCACGTCCAGGGGCTCCCCGAGGGAGCCCTGGTGTCCCGCGATCGCGGGACAGCGGCAGGGGGTTCCGGGGGACCCGGCGGACCCGGCAGCGGGAGGGAGAGCGCCCCGATCGGAGGGCGCTCTTCCGCTGCTTCGGCGCGCGCCCGTCACACTCGGGCGCGCGCCAGGCTACTGCTGCGGCACAGAACGGGCAAATGCTCGAATAAACTGTGCCGCAGCAGTAACGCTAAAACGAGCAAGAAGCTGAGAGATTTCTTAGCCAGCACAAAACTAGGGAGATTGACAGAGGCAGAGAGAGAGGCCATGGGCGCTGATTTCACTATAGAGGAGGTGTCACAAGCCATTAAGGAACTCAAACCCTCAAAAGCCCCAGGGCCAGATGGCTTCTCGGGGCTATACTATAAGAAATTTGCCAAAGTACTAGCCCCTAGGTTGCTCCACGTGTTCAATGCAATATTAGCAGGAGCCCCCATCCCCAGAGAGATGTTACAGGCGTCTATATCATTAATCCATAAACCAGGTAAAGATCCGCTGGACTGCAAAAGTTATAGGCCCATATCCCTAATCAATACTGATATTAAAATATACGCTAAACTATTGGCCAATAGATTATGTCTAATCCTACCCAGACTTATACACCCAGATCAGGTCGGATTCATTAAAGGCAGACAGGCAGCGGACAATACCCGGCGATTTATTGATCTGGTAGAATTGGCCACTAAAAATAACACACAAAGTATGCTGTTAAGTCTGGATGCAGAAAAAGCTTTTGATAGGATAGACTGGCCTTACCTGAAGGAGACGCTTGCGGCATTTGGCTTTGGGGATCAGGTGAGTAGAGCGATTCTCTCGCTGTACTCAGGACCTACCGCCAGGGTAATACACCAGGGCTTTCCATCTCTCCCCTTTCAAATTAAGAGTGGCACGAGACAGGGATGCCCATTATCCCCTCTCCTGTTCGCTCTATGTATAGAACCACTGGCGGCGCAAATTAGAGGCAACCCGGACATCTCAGGGTTAAACGTATATTCTCAAACACATAAAGCGGCCCTGTACGCAGATGATATCCTACTAATTATTTCAAAGCCCCTCACCTCCTTGCCAAACCTATTGGATTTATTGGACAGATTCTCGAGCATTTCGGGATTTAAAATAAATCAAGCTAAATCTGAAGCCCTAAACATCAATCTCCCTAGACACGTAGAGAAGTTATTGCAACTGAATTTTAACTTCCACTGGCAACAGAAATTCATAAAATATCTAGGAGTCCACATAGCCAAGAACACCAAAGACATCTACAATGCAAATTACCCCAACCTAATTCGGACGTTGATAGCTGACCTCCATAAATGGTCCTCTATACGAATATCCTGGATAGGTAGGATACATAGCGTCAAAATGAACCTACTCCCCCGTATCCTATACCTTTTCCAGACGTTACCAGTGCCACTCAGACTGAAGGATTTGCTCTCACTTCAGTCTGCAATCTCTAAATTTATCTGGGGAGGGAAAAAACCGAGAGTCAACAAATTAAATATGAAAAGATCTGTCCTAGCAGGGGGCCTAGCGGTACCCTGCCTGCTCTCATATTACAAAGCGGCTCAATTAAGCCAAATTGTTCAATGGCAATCCAGTCCACATTTAAAACGGTGGGTGGAATTAGAGAGTGCTGCCTGCGCTCCTTTAAAAATACGCAACTTGATTTGGCTACCTAAAACAGCACGACGATCTGCTAACATGCCGCTTTCCTCAATGACCAACTCGTTGTCTATCTGGGAGGCTAATAAGACTAAATACTCTCTCACAACGAGTAATTCTTCGATGTCCCCAATTTGGAACAATCCCAAGTTCGCTCCTGGCCTTCTGGAGGGAGATGCATCAATTTGGAAACATAAAGGTTATATACGAATTAAAGATCTGGAGGGTTACAATAGCAAGATTAAAACGTTTGATCACGTCAGAGAAGAAAAAGATATACCCCACTCAGAATTTTTTAGGTACCTCCAGCTTCGAGCATTTTATAACAAATTTGCCCCATACCCCCCCCTGACGTCATTCGAAAAGCTCTGTCTGGCAGAGACCGACACAAAGGGACTCACATCACAATTGTACAAGGAAGTAGTTGATTCTGCGAGCTTTAGACAGCAGCCACCGTCATTTAGAACCCAATGGGAAAGAGACCTGGGAGAGACATTAGAAGATGACAAGTGGAACGCTATATATATGGCCACGGCAAAAAGCTCCATATGTACCACACTAAAGGAGAACGCATATAAGGTCCTAATGCGGTGGTACCTCACCCCAATGAAATTAGCCAAGTTCGTGCCTGGATCCTCCTCACTATGCCCCCGGCAGTGCGGAGGATCGGCCGATCTGTTACATATGCTGTGGTCTTGCCCGCGGATCTCCCCACTATGGGAAGAAATTAGACATTGGATACAGAGAGTCTTCGACCTCACTATTCCCCCAGACCCATGGCTATTCCTCTTGAATAGACCACTAACGGGCCTGTCCAAAGCAAACAATAAACTAATAGCACATTTTGCAATAGCCACACGGAGCGAGATAGCAGCACTATGGAAACGCCCCGAAATTCCAAGTATCCCAAAGATTCGAAATCGATTGTGGTTTATCTGCCAGATGGAAAAGTTGACGAGTCTAGTTAACGACACTGGCACCAATTATCTCAAAGTATGGACGCCTTGGCTGGCGCAGACGGATATCCCCGGGGTTGAGAGGAACACAATCTGGCTGTGATAGATGAAGGTGCGTTCTCCTTTAGGAGCGGAAACTCAGCTCACGACGACTACACAGACAAATAGACAGAACGCCTACAGAGGTGTTAAACTGGAGAGGATGCAACCCACAAAGAACCTTACTAGGAGCGGTGAAGAGACCTAGCACGAGTCGATGCTCCTCTTCCGGCCGCGCCACCCCTTTACCCCCTTCCTACCCACCTCCTTTTTTTTTTTTTTTTTTTTTTTTTTTTATTATTTATTTATTTTTCTTTATTGATTTTGTGTTTGTCAATTTGAATCAATCGTACTATGTGAATTATGTTATTATCTTTATTGCTAGTCTACCCAAAACAATCCGGTCGAGTAGGGCCCGAAAAACCGGGATATGTCTCACAAGCTGACATACGGTACTGTCTATAGCGGAGATTAACACTAAAAATGAATGTAATGTATACTGTATTCTGTATCACTTGTTTGGAAAAATGCAATAAAATTTAAGTTACAAAAAAAAAAAAAAAGGCACACATTAAGTATTTTAATGCTTTTTATTAAGAACGCCTAATTTGATAACGTCTTCAAAAAAACAAGGTCAATTCACAATGGGCCACTGTAAGTATGTACACCAGTATCTGTTTTAAACAACTGCACCCTTACAAAGTAGCAAAGCAATGTTGCAAATACACATTCCAATTCAATCCAATTCATTAAAGCTGTAGTTCAGTTTTTTTTTTTTTTTTTACATTTATTTTTTTACTTCAATAGTTTTATGTGTGCAATCTCTAATTAGCTAAAGAACTGTATAGCTGCAGGTCAATTCGTTTTCCATGTATTGATAGGTCGAAATTTGGTGACATATTAAAAGCTGGCATTTGTTTATAATCTGCTTGACTGGCAGTGGAAGCTCATGAATATTCATGAGCATTCCTGCACTGACAAATGCTAGAGGGAGGGCAGTGCTGACAAAGGGGTGTGCCAGAGCTTGTGATAGGACATGAAGGGGCAGTGCCTTAGCAAATGGCTGTTAAAATATAATACAAGAAAATTGGTGTTTCAAAGTTGTTTTTTTAAAAACAGAAAATGCTAAAAGTATTTTTTCTTACTACAGAACTGATTTATTAAAAAAAAAACACATGCAGGATATTGACTGAACTGCAGCTTTAAATGCATACATTTCTACCACTTGGTGGATACGTAAAGAATAGCACCCAAATTATAATTCATTAACTCTGCCACATGGCGGATACGAGAAGAATTGTATCCAAAGAAACAAAAAACCATTAAATTAAACCGATCTACCCCGTCCGGTTGCCCGGTGCCGGATTGCGCGAAAGCGGCATGAATAGTGATAAAATGAGAAAATACCGAATGGAATACAGCGGTCAACACGAAAAAACAATTTCTGGAAAAAAAGGCAAAATTGACACATTTTGCACATATCTACTAAAATAATGATTAATAATCACAGTGGAAAGGATAAGTACAGATATAGTATCTCACACATACTGTACTTGTTTCATATGAACATATTGTATTAAAATGTGTCCACTCCATTGCTTTACAGCTCCATTTGATTTGTTTTGAAGCGTTTTCTGCAGTGCATTATATTATTATAAAAATACATCCCAGCTGTGCCATTGTAGAAAGTTGTATAATGAAAGAGGAACCACTTGATTTACAAGAAAAGAAACCTATTAAGGTATAAGATATTCACTATGCCCCTATTCACAACTTTTAATTATTCATGTGGTGCCATTTCAATGAGTTGTATTGCTTTGCTAGCTATTTGCGAATTTTATCAGATGTCATTTCCTTTCTTTGTCTTTAAAAATGTATTCTCTTTTTAATGTATCCATAATTACCACATTCAAAAGAAGGTGTGTCCTAAAGGAACATAAAAAAACTAAAAACTTGAATCACTTTATTGTTATTTGTGAATGATGCAGAAATACATCTGGCTATATTAGTTTTTCTACAGTAATTGTGTAATGTTAAAATGAGAATTCAATGCACCAGTGTTATTAAGCAAAGAATATATTCATAAAATTGAAGTCAACATACAGTATAAACATGATAATAGCATCCAAGGGCACAGAGCTGTGATGTCAATTCAATAGTCCTTTTTAGAATGAAAGGAGAAACTGAAATGATTTATTTCAAGTAAAACAAATTATAGCATATTTATTTTTTTAGTTGGCATGATTTTACCTAAAGGATACAACTATAAAATTAACAAAATACTCAAAAGGTATCTACAGTATAAGTGGCAAGAAAGTTTAATTAGCTGTACTAACATATTACTACATGTCCTTTTAAATGTATCTTGACAAAGGCTGTTTATTTTTGCAGAGATGAAGGAAATATTTTGTCTAAAATGTGAAAGTGGCAGGGGCTGTCCAGTAAATGTCTGTAAGCGTTCAATCTCGTTTTGGTATATATTGTGAAGTTCTGCATTATCATTGACATTTAAATCGAAAAGAAACTGTGAGTATGATTTCCTTGTGAATTAGATTGTTTAAAACAGTTTCTTTGTAGCATTTACACCTAGATATACATTATATGATACAATGGTGAAGAGGGTGCCTGCTCAGCCAGTAGTAATAATTTCTGGTACTGGAGGGATGCTATTCAGGGAAATAATAGCAATCAAAATATTTACACGAGGATCCCCCCATGATGCAGACAATCTCACTCTAGTGCTAGCGTCTCTGAGACATGTGTCTCAGGCGTGCTAATGATGTCACACTGTCTGGGTATCAGTGATGCTAGACGTGTGACGTCACTAGCGCTACTGAGACACATGTCTCAGAGACGCTAGCCCTAGAGTTTTTTCAGCTGCAGTTATAATACAATGTAGGGCTTATCAGTACTAATATTTTTTAGCCCAGCGTGCCCACAGGCATCCACTAGAGCTGCTATTTTAGCTTAGAAGAGGATAAAGCATTACTACTGTGTACTCTCCAGTGTGGTGCCTAGTAGGAGATATACTGTAGCCACTAACAGTGGTCTGTGGTCTGTTTTTATTAAGTATGTAATTGTATCATGCGATTCCTTAGGGATCATAAAGTCACTTGGCCTCACTGGTCAAGTAATTTTAAGATCCCTAAGGAATCGTGTTCAACACCAAATTGCCTATTTTGTTACCTCTTTGCATATTGCACGTTACACAGTTTTAATTTACAGTTTATTCCCTTCACTTTTATGAGCCCAGACCTCTGCACTACCAGTGACCATATTTGCAGCTACACTACCGACACACTTTATTGAAGTGTGGTCGGTACCGCAAGCCGGGAAATCTCCCGGCTTGCTAGTGGCCGCCCCTCGGCGTGCCGCGCGTCATAGACGCGCGGTCACGCGTCATCGGGAGCGTGCGCCCGCTGCACGCGTGTCCAGGGGCTCCCCGAGGGAGCCCTGGTGTCCCGCGATCGCGGGACAGCGGCAGGGGGTTCCGGGGGACCCGGCGGACCCGGCAGCGGTAGGGAGAGCGCCCCGATCGGAGGGCGCTCTTCCGCTGCTTCGGCGTGCGCCCGTCACACTCGGGCGCGCGCCAGGCTACTGCTGCGGCACAGAACGGGCAAATGCTCGAATAAACTGTGCCGCAGCAGTACTCTCTGTCTCGTGTGTATACCAGTCGCAGCTAATAATTTAATACATTTTTAAATGCACTAGTTGTCTCCTCGATATTATTTTATTGGTATCAAATAAAGATAATTTTTTATTTTTATTATTTGTATTATTTTTTCACACTTATTTGTGAGGTTAAGTGCATCACTGGGGGATCTCCCTGTAAATATTTTGCTAGATATAAATTAAGATGTTTTCATAAGCAGCTGTTCCTTTCAAAGCCAAATACTGATAGACAGATAAAAAGAAATAAAGGAGCAAAGGATAATGTGGTGCACTAGCTTTTTACTTTTGGGACACATTCGTTATAAATATATGTAATTTCCTAACAGGATATATTCTTTAAAATTACATATCACCATAATTGGTATTACACTTGTTTAGAAGCTCTCATTAGCTTGACTTATCTATTATACTTTGTCAGTGTATTTTTCCTTTGATTTTTGTTAAAAAGCCCCAGGTCTCAAAGGGACAGGTCAGAGTTGCAACTTGTTTCCAGAGTACTGTTTTTCTCACCCCCACCTCCTTATAGCAGCTTTATGGTCTGGAATCAGGTACAATATCTGCCCTCTGTTACTGATATAGGTAATACAGATTACAATACAGTATACAAATCACAGTTTATGCTGAAATTACAGACTTACATTTCAACATATTATCCACCTACTGTACATATTTAGCCAGATTTACTGTCCTTAGCAAAGCAGACAAGGAAGTAAAAGTCTGTGGCACCTGGACCATATCTGAGAGTGTTCCATGATTGTGAATTGGTCCCCTGCAGCATAAATGTCTGGGGGTTTAACCGGGTAATCGAAGACAGTACGTCTTCCTACCGTACATCTGTAAAGGGCAAATTACTTATGAGATGTCGTACACCTAATTAGGATTTATTAGGTTTAATGTATTTAATTTGAAGACTGCAGTATTGTCACGGGAGACAAGTGCTTTTAACACAAAAATTACCCGGATCCTTTGATTGAACAAAACGTGAGATAAAATAAATTGTAGTTTATTTACACAAGAAACACACACAGCTTGAAGTACAAAATATTACAAATAAACACTTACTGGGATGGGGCAAAACGAAATAAAATGTCAACAGAACGAAATCCACAGAAATCAAGTCTCTAGGCACCAATTCCCAGAAGCGGGGTTGATGCGCAAAAAGAGCCGTGTAACAATTCTTGGCTAGGGAGATGCCGCTTGCAGTCCTGTATGTTTTACAATTCTTGTTCAGCTGGTCTTAGCTGATTGGAGGGTGTCAACCTCCTACCTAATTTAAGCTCCCCCCCTACCACATTTGAATGTTTAAAAGCTCACTCCATAACATCTCCCACTCTCAGGGGAACTTGCTTGTTTGCAGTATGATTGTGTCAAATCTAATACAGAGTGATTTTCCTGGTAATGTACAGGTTAATAAAAGCTTCAATCAGACTTAGAACTATGCAACTAATTTTGACAGATGTATTATAAATCATTCTTCCTGGTAATGCACAGGTTATTAAAAATTTATATTAGTGTTAGGGACCCTTGAGATGTGGTCTGCCGTGTAGTGGCTCAGGGGCTTACAACAATTTGGCCAAAATGTTAAACTAGAAGACCATTTTATTTAATAGATATCTATACATATATATTTAGGCACTGTACCGCGTATAAGTTTCACTGGATGTGCACTGAGTTCTGTCTGTGTTTCATGTTCTGTCTCTGGTTTTACAACAGAACGAAATCCACAGAAATCAAGTCTCTAGGCACCAATTCCAAGAAGCGGGGTTGATGCGCAAAAAGAGCCGTGTAACAGTCCTTGGCTAGGGAGACGCCGCTTGCAATCCCTGTATCTTCGCCGAAAGGAAACTTTTCGTTCTGTCCTTGCAGGATTCGTTCGGGAATCCTTAGTTCTAACGAAATTTTGAAGCAGGTTACAAGTCTTAGTTACGATGGAATTTCTTGTAACACACAATGTAGCTCAGATGAAACTAATCTCCCGATTGGCGGCACGGACTTTTAAAAGCACCAAAGTCCTATCTTTATAATGTGCAGCCAATCACTCTGTGGGAACCAAATCGCCACCCTGCAGCCGGGCAAGGGGCTTCACAGTATGCCAAGGGTCATGCGCTAACCTCACACCTGAGCCTATTAGCATACCTGACCAAGCCCCTTTTCTGGCAGCAGAATGTCTACCACTGTCCCGGACATCTGGACATCTGGCAGGGAAACCTGTTTATTTTTACTTCCCTCCACTTCACACTTTCCAATGTCGGTACCTTTTTAAGACCGGACTTTCTTGACACTCTGGAGTCATCTCAGCATGGTGTCTAAGAAGTCCACACTTAAGAAATGCATGAGTTACTCACCGGAATGGCCGGTAATATATTAAGCTTGCTAATTCCCAATGTATCCGCTGCCTCGCCTGCCTGAATGTAAATGCCCTTGCTCTCTATAATTTTAATACCAAAAAAGCGGGGGACTATCATTCGTTATTTTCCAAAAAGGTTAAAAACCCATAAACCATGGCTGCCTTATTGTTGTGACACCAGCAGTACCCACACCAATTTTCATCTTTCCCGCACCTAACTCAAATTAGCTATCTAATTATGTGTGGTCTGTGGTTTAAACTTTCTCCCTGTCTGCGGTCTGACAGTGACTCATTGTTGCAAGGCCTGAGTGAAGACTGACCGCAGCCATACTTATCCAATTAGACATACAAAAGGGTAATATGGTGCTCAAGTATGTAGTCCCATTACTTGTGATTGTTAAAGTCATTAATGAAGTAACCTCCTGGGACTTGAATACAGTACAACTATAAGAAGGGCTCCAGTTACCCTGAAGGCAGGGGTAGTTGCATGAAAACACCCACCCCTAACCTCATTGGGCTGGCCCCCAGTAGTACTAACAATTGAATGTGTAAATCACCAGGGTTACTCACAATCTGCGTGCTGTCGCCAGAGGGTAGAATCCAATACAGAGTAGGTTGAAGCAACGCACAGCAAGAAGGGGGTGACAGCAGGTCTGGCAAAAATCTTCTTTATTGTGGAAGCATTAAAAATGTGGAAGGCTGCAACCTTCTACGCGTTTCGTGCAATGAAAGTTGCACTTTATCAAGAAGTCCTTTTTGACTTCTTGATAAAGTGCAACTTTCATTGCACGAAACGCGTAGAAGGTTGCAGCCTTCCACATTTTTAATGCTTCCACAATAAAGAAGATTTTTGCCAGACCTGCTGTCACCCCCTTCTTGCTGTGCGTTGCTTCAACCTACTCTGTATTGGATACTTATCCAATTAACCTGCGGTTTAGGCCGTGACTCAGTGTAGCAATGCACAGAACTAACCTAACCGCAACCCCACTTATCCAATTGACCTAAATACAGTGATGTGGTATGTGTAGTTGCAAACCTCGAAACCAATGCATTAACGGTGCAATTTGTTGAGGTATAGGTTCCATAGGCGTGCATCCATCTTTAGTAGTATATATGCATGAAGAGATCCAATTTATTCCATAGTGACAAAAAGAGACATCCAAAGCAGGGTTCAAAAAAGCACTCTAGACCCCTGCTTTGGATGTCTCTTTTTGTCACTATGGAATAAATTGGATTTTATTTTTATTATTGGTGTGCCGTTTCCCTGCTTTTACCCCCCCCCCCATCACTGTGCTCCACTTATCTCTCCTGTGAGGATCTCTTCAATGTAGCTTATTCAATGAAGCTATTCAATGTAGCTTATTTTCACATGTGTGGTCCGCTTATTCCTAGCCGGACACACACAGACAATTCTAATGAATTTACAGGCTCTCAACCAGCAGTGTGCTGCAGAGCTGACACTTCACAGTTACCATATGACTCAGGGGTACCCAGCTCGGCATAATAACTTTATTTACTGGCCTGGTTACCCCTTCACTGTCACAAGTATGTAACTAGAAATGGAGGAAACTGTTGATATTTTTCATGGAATTTCACAAGCTTTCTATTCAAAAATCCTTCCGTGGTGTAAAATGCGGTATAAAATGCGTTGGCGGATTGTTCAGTTCCAATCCATACAGATTAATCCAAACCCAGCTTTGCATAAAATCCACTTGTGCATTTTACAAATCCAATCCGCAGGTTACATTTGAACTTCAGCTCCCTATACAGATGTACCACAGCTTATTGTTCACAGCAGTGGGGCAAGCTGCTTGACCATGACCGTAGTTTCCCCGCATCATCAGGGACACATACCTCTCACCCACTCCTAATACTTTAGGAGGGCTAATATACCGTTAAGGAAATTAAGGGGTTAACATCTCACGCTACCCACCCGGGAGACCTAACCCCCCTCTCCCAGGCAACGACACCCTTCACCCACCCTGTACCTCCAACACCACCACCCAGGAATGTGCAAAAGCCCTAGTTACTAAATATGGCTAAAGGTGCATTTTCCCATTCAATTGTAGAGTAAACTAAAATACGAATTACATTAATTAATATTGTACTCACCCCTGTCACAATGAAGACTGGCCTCTTACTCCTTATCTCTTCATCATTGAAGAAAGGGCCAATGCCCAACCATTTAAACACCAATAGCCCCTTAATTACAAGGTGAAGAAAACAGACATAAGTCCAGTATCAGTGCAACTTGAAAAAGAACAGGTAGAAGATATATTCTTTTTGATATTTTTTCTTATTGTCCCTTTTAATGTGAGCCTTTTTCAAACATTAATTTGAAGTATAATAACGTAGATTTGTGCACGCTTGTTGATCTCTAAAAGCGTTTAACACACCTACAGTAGCAGCAACATTAGCCACTAACTCATATAATGGTAGTTGCCAAGAATAAGTGAAGGGTAGAAATTATCAGGAAGCGCAAAACATGTGGGATACAAAAACAACAAACTGATGGTGCAGTATTGTAAAAATTCGGTGATAAATAAATGGCAAAGTCTATGTTCAGAATACTCACAAACGTGAGAAGTAAATGGGCACGTAAAGGTATCTTTAAACCGTAGGTGACAGCCAGGTATTCAAATGGGCACAACACTCTCGATCAGGTACACCTTTACCGTGGGCCCTTAGGAATAAATAGAACCGGACATAGTGCAGACTGTACACAAAAGTTTATAAAAGTAAGTAAAATCCAATAAACTCACATGGTATTTGAAATAAACAAGCATATAGGTCACAGTGATGGATCTCTGCGGACCGGATGAGTGGTGTCTCAGCTGTTCCTATGTACTGGCGTGCGTGTCACGGATGCGTCTCACCGAAGACCGGAAGTGACGACATCCGTTTCCAGAGGTTCCGGTTTAGTCTTGTGGCATCACTCTACGCGTTTCACCTTGTCGGTTTCTTCAGGAGTGATGTTGCATAGTGGATAAGAAGTATAAATACTCTAACCTCTACTCTCATAGGTGGAGAATAAATTGGATCATGGAAACAATTAACTATAATAGAGAATGCCAAATGTTGCTAATCTAATACAAACGGATCATAAAATGATATGAAATGCTAAAAAATTTAATAGACAAATCGATATTGGGTAATATATAAAAACATAGTTAAAAACATAAATTATACAATTCATCTTAATTAAGAATGGCTATAATAGCCGTGGCTAAAATACATAGGCTGAGCTAGTAATTAAATCTACTACATCTGACATATGCAGAGACCCAAAGTTCTATGTAATATATAAAGGGAAGCAAATATAGGTAGGGTATAAAATGACTGTCAAATGGATAAAAATACGTATACACGGCGCAAATCTAATAGAAGGAACAGAACAGAGAAACAGGATTAAATGACAAATCAAAAACCGTGGTAATAATCATTATAAGAATGGTTTGAGGTCAAATGCTAAGTTTAAACCCGAAGGTGCTAATGTATTTAACTCAAAGATCCAAAATGATTCTCTTTTAAGGAGGGCTAAGTTTCTATTGCCACCTCTCCAATTGGGCATGACTTGTTCTATGGCTTTAAAAGTTAACCCTTTAGGATCTGAATTGTGCATTAATAAAAATGATTAGAAACACTGTGTGTCGAAATTTTCCTTTTAATATTACTAATGTGTTCTAATATTCTAGTCCTTAGGGGGCGGATGGTTTTGCCAATATATTGTACCCCACATTCACATTCAATGAGGTATATAACAAAATTAGATCTGCAATTGAGATGTTGTTGAATGTTATATTTTCTATGGGTTACATGTGATTCAAAACTATTAATATCCTTTGAACTAAACTTACAGGCAGTGCACATTCTACAGTTGTAAAATCCCTTAGGGGGGTCTAACCAATCTGAGCGAATATGTGCAGTAACTTTTTTAAGGGCACTAGGGGCCACTATATTTTTTATATTAGGAGCTTTTCTATACACAATTTTAACTCATTCAGGTAAGTGTTGGCCTAGAATAGGGTCATTTTTCAATATAGACCAGTGGGAGTTTAGAATGTTATTGTTCTTATGTGCATCCCTATTATATTGTGTGATGAATGGCACTTGTATAACATCACTCGGTGGGTTTTTTACTGTGGGGATAAGCATTGTTTCCCTTGGTGTATTGGTTGCCTTAACCCAAGCTTTTCTGACGACATCATCCTTATATCGCCTCTCTGTAAACTTTTTGGTTAGTACCGTAGATTGTTCTTCGAACATTTTATTGTCAGAACAATTTCGTTTCAACCTACGGTATTGGCCATAAGGGATATTTGTAATCCACTTATTTAGATGGCAGCTAGATTGTAAAATTTAATTATTAGCATCAACATCCTTGAAGAAATTTTTTGTTTTGATGGAATTATTCTCCAAATAGATGATAAGATCCAAAAAGTTTACACTGGAGGCACTGGGGGAAGATGTAAACCTTAAATTTAATTCATTGTTGTTAAGGTACGTAAGGGATAAGTTAAGGTCCTCTGATGTACCCTTCCATATAAAGATGATGTCATCTATATAACGCCGCCATGTGACCAAATTCGCGTCCAGACCACTCCAAGACCATATATATTGATCCTCCCACATGGCCATCAGGAGATTGGCATAGCTGGGCGCGAATTTGGTCCCCATGGCGGTCCCACACAGTTGTAAAAAGAACTCATCACAAAACCAGAAAAAGTTTCTCTTCAGGACAAATTCAATGCATGTGATCAAAAAATCAATTTGAACCTCTGGGATTATACCTTCCTTTTCTAGGAAGAACCTAATAGCCCTACATCCATCGTTATGTCTAATTGATGTGTATAGTGCCGTAACATCAGTTGTGACTAATAGATAGTGTTCCTGCCATTGGATCTCTCTAAGCATTAAAATGACATCTGTAGTGTCCTTCAAATAGGATCTTTGTTTCTTAACAATATTTTGTAAATAACTATCCAAAAACTCTGATAAATTGGCTGTCAGTGACCCTATACCGGAGATAATTGGTCTCCCAGGTGGATGCGGAGGATTCTTATGAATCTTGGGTAGAAAGTAGAAGACGGGGAACACTGGGTCCTCTATATTTAGGAAATTGAACTCATGATCTTCCAGTATTCCCCATCTTCTCCCATCCTCCAGAAGAGATTGCAGTTCTTTTTTGAATAGGGAAGTGGGGTTAGTTTTCAATTTCTGATAGGTGTCAGTGTCACCCAAAATTCTATTGGATTCCTTCATATAATATTCGTGATCCATAATAACTACACCCCCTCCCTTGTCTGCAGGTTTTATTACAATGGTTTTATCCAATGACAATTCCTCTAACACTAATTTTTCTTCTTTGGTTAGATTAGAGTGTTGTTTACTCTTATTGGTGGTAAGGGCCTCTAAGTCCTTAGTCACTAACTGGAAAAAGACATCCAGATGATTCCCTTTGGCAAATTTTGGGAAAAACTGGGATTTGGGCTTAAATCTGGAATGTACAAAATCTGGAGTGATTAACTTTGAAGTTGAAGGACCTGCTATACTATCATTACATGTCTTAGTCCAATTTCTAGTTTCTGCTTCTTTACCTAAAAAGAATCTCTTTAAGGTAAGTGACCTCAAATTTTTTTGTGCGTCTACATAAAGACCAAATTTATTTGGTCCAATGGTGGGAGCGAAAGTAAGTCCCTTGCCTATAACTTTATTTTGACATTCTGTTAGAGTTTTTGTGCTAAGATTAAAAATATTTTTATTTCGTGTGCTTAATACATTTTTCTTGTTTTTCCGTAATCTGCACCTTCTTCTCCCTCGGACATGCGTCTTTTGTTTTGTTTTTTGTTTGTATTTGGAGTCGTCAGGGGGTGAAATGGGTTCCTGGTCTCCCATGAACTCATACACCCCCTTTGTTCCAAAAAAAGGGGCTGTTCCTTCTGCTGCACAGTAGTTGGATTCTCCTTATTGGAAATATCTATAATATCACTGATTTCTAAGTGTTTAGTTTTCTCTTTGGCTTTTCCTACTCTCTGAGGGTTTTTAGTTTCCACTTTTTTAATTAAAATCTGAGGTAGGAAACCAGCATGAGTTTTAGGGTAATTGTCACTAAACCTCCCCCTATAGGAGGTATCCATTGTGGAGGTGGATATAGGTTTATTTTCTTTGGGATCAGGACTAGATTGTGATTTACGACCATTTTTTGAACCTTTGTTCCAGGTCCTCTCAATTCCTTTTTCATAGTCGTCCTGATCCCTCCTAAATTTTTGTAATTTAATTTCTATTACCTCTTTTTTTAAAACATCTATATTCTTTTGCATCTTGGCATCTTTCTCTGTAAAATCTTTAATGTTATCCAAAGAACCTAATTCTAATCTTAGGTCTTCAATTTCTGTATCAAGTACTTTTAAATGTTTCTCTTGCTGTAGCATAATAATTTTAATCAAATTAAAAGAACATTCGTCTTGAGCACTATTCCATTTAGCTATAAATTCCTCATCGCTTAAATCCATTGAAGGATTTTTTTGGACCCTAAGTCCTCTGGGAATAATTTTATATTCTACATATTTCTTCAAAAACAACAAATTGAGCCATTTCTTAGTATCACGTATTAGTGTGCGCTCTAGTTTAATACAGGTGGTGTTAATCTTATCCTGATCCTCTCTAAATGAGAGGTTGGCGTCTTTGAAATATGTACAGTATCTAGATTGAGGTTTCTATTAGTTCTATTCTGAAACACATTAGAACTAGCCATTTGTGATTAATTACTGTGATACAAACAGGTGCAGCCTTGACAAAAAGAGGGGCAATGTGTATAGAAAAACTTATCAAAAATGGCGCTCAGTGTATTGGGTTAAATTTAAAAAATCATATAAACCCACAGTGTAGTGCAAAAATAAGATAATTAATAATGATACTTATACAAACACATGTAGTATATGCCGCTGTGACCTGGTGCAGGACTGCTCTCTCAATCCTCGTGAACAAGTGAAGGGTAGAAATCATCAGGAAGCGCAAAACATGTGGGATACAAAAACAACAAACTGATGGTGCAGAATTGTAAAAATTCGGTGATAAATAAATGGCAAAGTCTATGTTCAGAATACTCACAAACGTGAGAATTAAAGGGTGCATGTAAAGGTATCTTTAAACCTTAGGTCACAGCCAGGTATTCAAATGGGCACAACACTCTCGATCAGGTACACCTTTACCGTGGGCCCTTAGGAATAAATAGAACTGGACATAGTGCAGACTATACACAAAAGTTTATAAAAGTAAGTAAAATCCAATAAACTCACATGGTATTTGAAATAAACAAGCATATAGGTCACAGTGATGGATCTCTGCGGACCGGATGAGTGGTGTCTCAGCTGTTCCAATGTACTGGCGTGCGTGTCACGGATGCGTCTCACCGAAGACCGGAAGTGACGACATCCGTTTCCAGAGGTTCCGGTTTAATCTTGTGGCATCACTCTACGCGTTTCACCTTGTCGGTTTCTTCAGGAGTGATGTTGCATAGTGGATAAGAAGTATAAATACTCTAACCTCTACTCTCATAGGTGGAGAATAAATTGGATCATGGAAACAATTAACTATAATAGAGAATGCCAAATGTTGCTAATCTAAAACAAACGGATCATAAAATGATATGAAATGCTAAAAAATTTAATAGACAAATCGATATTGGGTAATATATAAAAACATAGTTAAAAACATAAATTATACAATTCATCTTAATTAAGAATGGCTATAATAGCCGTGGCTAAAATACATAGGCTGAGCTAGTAATTAAATCTAATGCATCTGACATATGCAGAGACCCAAAGTCCTATGTAATATATAAAGGGAAGCAAATATAGGTAGGGTAAAAAATGACTGTCAAATGGATAAAAATACGTATACACGGCGCAAATCTAATAGAAGGAACAGTACAGAGAAACAGGATTAATTGACAAATCAAAAACCATGGTAATAATCATTATAAGAATGGTTTGAGGTCAAATTCTAAGTTTAAACCCGAAGGTGCTAATGTATTTAACTCAAACATCCAAAATGATTCTCTTTTAAGGAGGGCTAAGTTTCTATTGCCACCTCTCCAATTGGGCATGACTTGTTCTATGGCTTTAAAAGTTAACCCTTTAGGATCTGAATTGTGCATTAATAAAAAATGATTAGAAACACTGTGTGTCGAAATTTTCCTTTTAATATTACTAATGTGTTCTAATATTCTAGTCCTTAGGGGGCGGATGGTTTTGCCAATATATTGTACCCCACATTCACATTCAATGAGGTATATAACAAAATTAGATCTGCAATTGAGATGTTGTTGAATGTTATATTTTCTATGGGTTACATGTGATTCAAAACTATTAATATCCTTTGAACTAAACTTACAGGCAGTGCACATTCTACAGTTGTAAAATCCCTTAGGGGGGTCTAACCAATCTGTGCGAATATGTGCAGTAAATTTTTTAAGGGCACTAGGGGCCACTATATTTTTTATATTAGGAGCTTTTCTATACACCATTTTAACTCTTTCAGGTAAGTGTTGGCCTAGAATAGGGTCATTTTTCAATATAGACCAGTGGGAGTTTAGAATGTTATTGATCTTATGTGCATCCCTATTATATTGTGTGATGAATGGCACTTGTATAACATCACTCGGTGGGTTTTTTACTGTGGGGATAAGCATTGTTTCCCTTGGTGTATTGGTTGCCTTAACCCAAGCTTTTCTGATGACATCATCCTTATATCGCCTCTCTGTAAACTTTTTGGTTAGTACCGTAGATTGTTCTTCGAACATTTTATTGTCAGAACAATTTCGTTTCAACCTACGGTATTGGCCATAAGGGATATTTGTAATCCACTTATTTAGATGGCAGCTAGATTGTAAAATTTAATTATTAGCATCAACATCCTTGAAGAAATTTTTTGTTTTGATGGAATTATTCTCCAAATAGATGGTAAGATCCAAAAAGTTTACACTGGAGGCACTGATGGAAGATGTAAACCTTAAATTTAATTCATTGTTGTTAAGGTACGTAAGGGATAAGTTAAGGTCCTCTGATGTACCCTTCCATATAAAGATGATGTCATCTATATAACGCCGCCATGTGACCAAATTCGCGTCCAGACCACTCCAAGACCATATATATTGATCCTCCCACATGGCCATCAGGAGATTGGCATAGCTGGGCGCGAATTTGGTCCCCATGGCGGTCCCACACAGTTGTAAAAAGAACTCATCACAAAACCAGAAAAAGTTTCTCTTCAGGACAAATTCAATGCATGTGATCAAAAAATCAATTTGAACCTCTGGGATTATACCTTCCTTTTCTAGGAAGAACCTAATAGCCCTACATCCATCGTTATGTCTAATTGATGTGTATAGTGCCGTAACATCAGTTGTGACTAATATATAGTGTTCCTGCCATTGGATATCTCTAAGCATTAAAATGACATCTGTAGTGTCCTTCAAATAGGATCTTTGTTTCTTAACAATATTTTGTAAATAACTATCCAAAAACTCCGATAAGTTGGCTGTCAGTGACCCTATACCGGAGATAATTGGTCTCCCAGGTGGATGCGGAGGATTCTTATGAATCTTGGGTAGAAAGTAAAAGACGGGGAACACTGGGTCCTCTATACTGCACCGACACACTTTATTCGAGCAAATACCCAGTATGTACCTGGCAGATACCTGGAATGCTCCGCTCCTCACCTCTGACAAGCCCCGTTGCGTTTGCCTTCCCAGCCTGGGTTCATGCCTGGCTGACGGGCAGCTGATCTGTTAAATGATAATGATTAGGATTTAATAGGCTGAAATGCTTCGCGTGTCTACCAGATGGCATAAATGCATGAATTGTAATGCAGTATATATATATATATACTGTGCAGTATTGCAGCCAGCGGGAATAAAATGCTTCAATCCCTGCCTGGAAAATAACCCAATGCACTCGGGCAGAAAACAGTCACAAACCTCAATACACCCGGGTATACCCGAATTCGTGGGACTAGCCGAGCTCGAATAAAGTGTGTCGCCAGTGTATTTAGGAAATTGAACTCATGATCTTCCAGTATTCCCCGTCTTCTCCCATCCTCCAGAAGAGATTGCAGTTCTTTTTTGAATAGGAAAGTGGGGTTAGTTTTCAATTTCTGATAGGTGTCAGTGTCACCCAAAATTCTATTGGATTCCTTCATATAATATTCGTGACCCATAATAACTAAACCCCCTCCCTTGTCTGCAGGTTTTATTACAATGGTTTTATCCAATGACAATTCCTCTAACACTAATTTTTCTTCTTTGGTTAGATTAGAGTGTTGTTTACTCTTATTGGTGGTAAGGGCCTCTAAGTCCTTAGTCACTAACTGGAAAAAGACATCCAGATGATTCCCTTTGGCAAATTTTGGGAAAAACTGGGATTTGGGCTTAAATCTGGAATGTACAAAATCTGGAGTGATTAACTTTGAGGTTGAAGGACCTGCTATACTATCATTACATGTCTTAGTCCAATTTCTAGTTTCTGCTTCTTTACCTAAAAAGAATCTCTTTAAGGTAAGTGACCTCAAAAAATTTTGTGCGTCTACATAAAGACCAAATTTATTTGGTCCAATGGTGGGAGCGAAAGTAAGTCCCTTGCCTATAACTTTATTTTGACATTCTGTTAGAGTTTTGGTGCTAAGATTAAAAATATTTTTATTTTGTGTGCTTAATACATTTTTCTTGTTTTTCCGTAATCTGCCCCTTCGTCTCCCTCGGACATGCGTCTTTTGTTTTGTTTTTTGTTTGTATTTGGAGTCGTCAGGGGGTGAAATGGGTTCCTGGTCTCCCATGAACTCATACACCCCCTTTGTTCCAAAAAAAGGTGCTGTTCCTTCTGCTGCTCAGTAGTTGGATTCTCCTTATTGGAAATATCCATAATATCACTGATTTCTTAGTGTTTAGTTTTCTCTTTGGCTTTTCCTACTCTCGGAGGGTTTTTAGTTTCCACTTTTTTAATTAAAATCTGAGGTAGGAAACCAGCATGAATTTTAGGGTAATTGTCACTAAACCTCCCCCTATAGGAGGTATCCATTGTGGAGGTGGATATAGGTTTATTTTCTTTGGGATCAGGACTAGATTGTGATTTTACGACCATTTTTTGAACCTTTGTTCCAGGTCCTCTGAATTCCTTTTTCATAGTCGTCCTGATCCCTCCTAAATTTTTGTAATTTAATTTCTATTACCTCTTTTTTAAAAACATCTATATTCTTTTGCATCTTGGCATCTCTCTCTGTAAAATCTTTAATGTTATCCAAAGAACCTAATTCTAATCTTAGGTCTTCAATTTCTGTATCAAGTACTTTTAAATGTTTCTCTTGCTGTAGAATAATAATTTTAATCAAATTAAAAGAACATTCGTCTTGAGCACTATTCCATTTAGCTATAAATTCCTCCTCGCTTAAATCCATTGAAGGATTTTTTTGGACCCTACACTACCGAAACGCTTTATTGCGCATCGGCCAGATCCGCAAGCCGGGAGATTTCCCGGCTTGCTAGGGGCCGCCCCTCGGCGTGCCGCGCGTCATAGACGCGCGGTCACGCGTCTTCGGGAGCCTGCGCCCCCTGCACGCGCGCCCAGGGCTCCCCGAGGGAGCCCTGGTGTCCCGCGATGTGGGGGACGGCGGCAGGAGGTTCCGGGGGACCCGGCGGACCCGGCAGCGGTAGGGAGAGCACCCCGATCGGAGGGCGCTCTTCCGCTGCTTCGGCGCGCGCCCGTCACCCTCGGGCGCGCGCCAGGCTACTGCTGCGGCCAAGAACGGGCAAATGCTCGAATAAACTTGGCCGCAGCAGTAAGTCCTCTGGGAAATTTTTTATATTCTACATATTTCTTCAAAAACAACAAATCGAGCCATTTCTTAGTATCACGTATTAGTGTGCGCTCTAGTTTAATACAGGTGGTGTTAATCTTATCCTGATTCTCTCTAAATGAGAGGTTGGCATCTTTGAAATATGTATCTAGATTGAGGTTTCTATTAGTTCTATTCTGAAACACATTAGAACTAGCCATTTGTGATTAATTACTGTGATACAAACAGGTGCAGCCTTGACAAAAAGAGGGGCAATGTGTATAGAAAAACTTATCAAAAATGGCGCTCAGTGTATTGGGTTAAATTTAAAAAATCATATAAACCCACAGTGTAGTGCAAAAATAAGATAATTAATAATGATACTTATAAAAACACATGTAGTATATGCCGCTGTGACCTGGTGCAGGACTGCTCTCTCAAACCTCGTGAACAAGTGAAGGGTAGAAATCATCAGGAAGCGCAAAACATGTGGGATACAAAAACAACAAACTGATGGTGCAGTATTGTAAAAATTCGGTGATAAATAAATGGCAAAGTCTATGTTCAGAATACTCACAAACGTGAAAAGTAAATGGGCACGTAAAGGTATCTTTAAACCGTAGGTAATAGCCAGGTATTCAAATGGGCACAACTCTCTCGATTAGGTACACCTTTACCGTGGGCCCTTAGGAATAAATAGAACCGGACATAGTGCAGACTGTACACAAAAGTTTATAAAAGTAAGTAAAATCCAATAAACTCACATGGTATTTGAAATAAACAAGCATATAGATCACAGTGATGGATCTCTGCGGACCGGATGAGTGGTGTCTCAGCTGTTCCTCTGTACTGGCATGCGTGTCACGGATGCGTCTCACCGAAGACCGGAAGTGACGACATCCGTTTCCAGAGGTTCCGGTTTAATCTTGTGGCATCACTCTACGCGTTTCACCTTGTCGGTTTCTTCAGGAGTGATGTTGCATAGTGGATAAGAAGTATAAATACTCTAACCTCTACTCTCATAGGTGGAGAATAAATTGGATCATGGAAACAATTAACTATAATAGAGAATGCCAAATGTTGCTAATCTAATACAAACGGATCATAAAATGATATGAAATGCTAAAAAATTTAATAGACAAATCGATATTGGGTAATATATAAAAACATAGTTAAAAACATAAATTATACAATTCATCTTAATTAAGAATGGCTATAATAGCCGTGGCTAAAATACATAGGCTGAGCTAGTAATTAAATCTACTGCATCTGACATATGCAGAGACCCAAAGTCCTATGTAATATATAAAGGGAAGCAAATATAGGTAGGGTATAAAATGACTGTCAAATGGATAAAAATATGTATACACAGCGCAAATCTAATAGAAGGAACAGAACAGAGAAACAGGATTAATTGACAAATTAAAAACCGTGGTAATAATCATTATAAGAATGGTTTGAGGTCAAATTCTAAGTTTAAACCCGAAGGTGCTAATGTATTTAACTCAAACATCCAAAATGATTCTCTTTTAAGGAGGGCTAAGTTTCTATTGCCACCTCTCCAATTGGGCATGACTTGTTCTATGGCTTTAAAAGTTAACCCTTTAGGATCTGAATTGTGCATTAATAAAAAATGATTAGAAACACTGTTTGTCGAAATTTTCCTTTTAATATTACTAATGTGTTCTAATATTCTAGTCCTTAGGGGGTGGATGGTTTTGCCAAAATATTGTACCCCACATTCACATTCAATGAGGTATATAACAAAATTAGATCTGCAATTGAGATGTTGTTGAATGTTATATTTTCTATGGGTTACATGTGATTCAAAACTATTAATATCCTTTGAACTAAACTTACAGGCAGTGCACATTCTACAGTTGTAAAATCCCTTAGGGGGGTCTAACCAATCTGAGCGAATATGTGCAGTAACTTTTTTAAGGGAACTAGGGGCCACTATATTTTTTATATTAGGAGCTTTTCTATACACCATTTTAACTCTTTCAGGTAAGTGTTGGCCTAGAATAGGGTCATTTTTCAATATAGACCAGTGGGAGTTTAGAATGTTATTGATCTTATGTGCATCCCTATTATATTGTGTGATGAATGGCACTTGTATAACATCACTCGGTGGGTTTTTTACTGTGGGGATAAGCATTGTTTCCCTTGGTGTATTGGTTGCCTTAACCCAAGCTTTTCTGACGACATCATCCTTATATCGCCTCTCTGTAAACTTTTTGGTTAGTACCGTAGATTGTTCTTCGAACATTTTATTGTCAGAACAATTTCGTTTCAACCTACGGTATTGGCCATAAGGGATATTTGTAATCCACTTATTTAGATGACAGCTAGATTGTAAAATGTAATTATTAGCATCAACATCCTTGAAGAAATTTTTTGTTTTAATGGAATTATTCTCCAAATAGATGGTAAGATCCAAAAAGTTTTCACTGGAGGCACTGATGGAAGATGTAAACCTTAAATTTAATTCATTGTTGTTAAGGTACATAAGGAATAAGTTAAGGTCCTCTGATGTACCCTTCCATATAAAGATGATGTCATCTATATAACGCCGCCATGTGACCAAATTCGCGTCCAGACCACTCCAAGATCATATATATTGATCCTCCCACATGGCCATCAGGAGGATCAATATATATGGTTTTGGAGTGGTCTTCGAGTGGTCTGGACGCGAATTTGTTCACATGGCGGCGTTATATAGATGACATCATCTTTATATGGAAGGGTACATCAGAGGACCTTAACTTATTCCTTACGTACCTTAACAACAATGAATTAAATTTAAGGTTTACATCTTCCATCAGTGACTCCAGTGTAAACTTTTTGGATCTTACCATCTATTTGGAGAATAATTCCATCAAAACAAAAAATTTCTTCAAGGATGTTGATGCTAATAATTACATTTTACAATCTAGCTGCCATCTAAATAAGTGGATTACAAATATCCCTTATGGCCAATACCGTAGGTTGAAACGAAATTGTTCTGACAATAAAATGTTCGAAGAACAATCTACGGTACTAACCAAAAAGTTTACAGAGAGGCGATATAAGGATGATGTCATCAGAAAAGCTTGGGTTAAGGCAACCAATACACCAAGGGAAACAATGCTTATCCCCACAGTAAAAAACCCACCGAGTGATGTTATACAAGTGCCATTCATCACACAATATAATAGGGATGCACATAAGATCAATAACATTCTAAACTCCCACTGGTCTATATTGAAAAATGACCCTATTCTAGGCCAACACTTACCTGAAAGAGTTAAAATGGTGTATAGAAAAGCTCCTAATATAAAAAATATAGTGGCCCCTAGTGCCCTTAAAAAAATTACTGCACATATTCGCTCAGATTAGTTAGACCCCCCTAAGGGATTTTACAACTGTAGAATGTGCACTGCCTGTAAGTTTAGTTCAAAGGATATTAATAGTTTTGAATCACATGTAACCCATAAAAAATATAACATTCAACAACATCTCAATTGCAGATCTAATTTTGCAATAAACCTCATTGAATGTGAATGTGGGGTACAATATTTTGGCAAAACCAGTTTTCCTATACATATTGCCCCTCTTTTTGTCAAGGCTGCACCTGTTTGTATCACAGTAATTAATCACAAATGGCTAGTTCTAATGTGTTTCAGAATAGAACTAATAGAAACCTCAATCTAGATACATATTTCAAAGACGCCAACCTCTCATTTAGAGATGATCAGGATAAGATTAACACCACCTGTATTAAACTAGAGCGCACACTAATACGTGATACTAAGAAATGGCTCGATTTGTTGTTTTTGAAGAAATATGTAGAATATAAAATTACTCTCAGAGGACTTAGGGTCCAAAAAAATCCTTCAATGGATTTAAGCGACGAGGAATTTATAGCTAAATGGAATAGTGCTCAAGACGAATGTTCTTTTAATTTGATTAAAATTATTATGCTACAGCAAGAGAAACATTTAAAAGTACTTGATACAGAAATTGAAGACCTAAGATTAGAATTAGGTTCTTTGGATAACATTAAAGATTTTATAGAGAGAGATGCCAAGATGCAAAAGAATATAGATGTTTTTAAAAAAGAGGTAATAGAAATTAAATTACAAAAATTTAGCAGGGATCAGGACGACTATGAAAAAGGAATTGAGAGGACCTGGAACAAAGGTTCAAAAAATGGTCGTAAATCACAATCTAGTCCTGATCCCAAAGAAAATAAACCTATATCCACCTCCACAATGGATACCTCCTATAGGGGGAGGTTTAGTGACAATTACCCTAAAACTCATGCTGGTTTCCTACCTCAGATTTTAATTAAAAAAGTGGAAGCTAAAAACCCTCCGAGAGTAGGAAAAGCCAAAGAGAAAACTAAACACTTAGAAATCAGTGATATTATGGATATTTCCAATAAGGAGAATCCAACTACTGAGCAGCAGAAGGAACAGCCCCTTTTTTTGGAGCAAAGGGGGTGTATGAGTTCATGGGAGACCAGGAACCCATTTCACCCCCTGACGACTCCAAATACAAACAAAAAACAAAACAAAAGAGGCATGTCCAAGGGAGACGAGGGGGCAGATTACGGAAAAACAAGAAATATGTATTAAGCACACAAAATAAAAATATTTTTAATCTTAGCACCAAAACTCTAACAGAATGTCAAAATAAAGTTTTGGCAAGGGACTTACTTTCGCTCCCACCATTGGACCAAATAAATTTGGTCTTTATGTAGACGCAAATTTTTTTTTGAGGTCACTTACCTTAAAGAGATTCTTTTTAGGTAAAGAAGCAGAAACTAGAAATTGGACTAAGACATGTAATGATAGTATAGCAGGTCCTTCAACCTCAAAGTTAATCACTCCAGATTTTGTACATTCCAGATTTAAGCCCAAATCCCAGTTTTTCCCAAAATTTGCCAAAGGGAATCATCTGGATGTCTTTTTCCAGTTAGTGACTAAGGACTTAGAGGCCCTTACCACCAATAAGAGTAAACAACACTCTAATCTAACCAAAGAAGAAAAATTAGTGTTAGAGGAATTGTCATTGGATAAAACCATTGTAATAAAACCTGCAGACAACGAAGGGGGTGTAGTTATTATGGATCACAAATATTATATGAAGGAATCCAATACAATTTTGGGTGACACTGACACCTATCAGAAATTGGAAACTAACCCCACTTCCCTATTCAAAAAAGAACTACAATCTCTTCTGGAGGATGGGAGAAGACGGGGAATACTGGAAGATCATGAGTTCCATTTCCTAAATATAGAGGACCCAGTGTTCCCCGTCTTCTACTTTCTACCCAAGATTCATAAGAATCCTCCGCATCCACCTGGGAGACCAATTATCTCCGGTATAGGGTCACTGACAGCCAATTTATCGGAGTTTTTGGATAGTTATTTACAAAATAATGTTAAGAAACAAAGATCCTATTTGAAGGACACAACAGATGTCATTTTAATGCTTAGAGATATCCAATGGCAGGAACACTATCTATTAGTCACAACTGATGTTACGGCACTATACACATCAATTAGACATAACGATGGATGTAGGGCTATTAGGTTCTTCCTAGAAAATGAAGGTATAATCCCAGAGGTTCAAATTGATTTTTTGATCACATGCATTGAATTTGTCCTGAAGAGAAACTTTTTCTGGTTTTGTGATGAGTTCTTTTTACAACTGTGTGGGACCGCCATGGGGACCAAATTTGCGCCCAGCTATGCCAATCTCCTGATGGCCATGTGGGAGGATCAATATATATGGTCTTGGAGTGGTCTGGACGCGAATTTGGTCACATGGCGGCGTTATATAGATGACATCATCTTTATATGGAAGGGTACATCAGAGGACCTTAACTTATTCTTTACGTACCTTAACAACAATGAATTAAATTTAAGGTTTACATCTTCCATCAGTGCCTCCAGTGTAAACTTTTTGGATCTTATCATCTATTTGGAGAATAATTCCATCAAACAAAAAATTTCTTCAAGGATGTTGATGCTAATAATTACATTTTACAATCTAGCTGCCATCTAAATAAGTGGATTACAAATATCCCTTATGGCCAATACCGTAGGTTGAAACGAAATTGTTCTGACAATAAAATGTTCGAAGAACAATCTACGGTACTAACCAAAAAGTTTACAGAGAGGCGATATAAGGATGATGTCGTCAGAAAAGCTTGGGTTAAGGCAACCAATACACCAAGGGAAACAATGCTTATCCCCACAGTAAAAAACCCACCGAGTGATGTTATACAAGTGCCATTCATCACACAATATAATAGGGATGCACATAAGATCAATAACATTCTAAACTCCCACTGGTCTATATTGAAAAATAACCCTATTCTAGGCCAACACTTACCTGAAAGAGTTAAAATGATGTTTAGAAAAGCTCCTAATATATAAAATATAGTGGCCCCTAGTGCCCTTAAAAAATTTACTGCACATATTCGTATGTAGTAATAGGGAGTGAAGGGGGGAAGGGATAGTGAGCTCTAGCTACTGTCTGTGATTTGGTGCCAGGGGTGAGAGGATCATTGAACATGCAAAAACACTTGCCTAGACAAGTGAGAGAACCCCTTTTGAACAAGCACTCATAGTGTGATTGATACAAGTTTGTTTAAAAGAGTAACCTTTATTAGTGTATATGGGTAAAATAAGTGAAGTACATAAACACTCAACACAATTAAAACACGTATTAAACTTAATGTCTCTGAGTCTGAATTGTAGACTAATGGAGGTGGTGTTTGAAGGAATATAATGTAACTGGCACCATGTGAAATAAAATCTTTTAATATTAAAGTATAGAATGAATAAGGTGCCTCAGTGTGGTGTGTATATTATTGTTGAAAGGGTCTGGTGTATGTCACGTGGATAAAGTGTCAGTCACACCACTTTCATACCACATCTGATTGATATGTGGTTCTCTGACAGTATACAATATATAATATATAGCTAGTGTATTTCGGCCAGACCAACTTGATCAGTGCTTAGTGTGGCTTAGCTGGAGTCGATTGTCAGAGAGACCACCAAGGGTTAATAAATATCCTTCAATACAACGCTGGATGAAGTAAAATATCAGGAAGGAAGGCTACTGTGTAGCTGGGGGTAGTGAGGCTAAATTGTGGGAACTATTGGTATATAATTATGATTTTATTGTTTCCCACTAATCATTAATTATTTCAAAGTTATTATAGCCTCATATGAGCTCAACAAGATTCACATAGTAAATAAATAGTGATATGAATAGCTGCTCGTATCCCCTGTGAAGGTAGCAAGTGTGTTTGTGGATAGGCTAGCAGGTATATCTCGATTAATAAAGCCAATAAAGGAGTTATCTTCAGCTGCCTGAAAAATGAAAATCACTTTATCTCTGCAGACCTATATAGGTGGTATAGGTAAGTGATTGATATTTATAATAGCCGCCCAGCTGTGTCAGTCAATGTAGGTGTTTTAGATGGGCAGGCTATCTTGCCATAGACAAATTTGTCTCAGTTACCACTTATCTTCTAGGGCTAATCAGCCCTGTCTACTAAATATAAGCGACTAGATAAAGTATAGGTGCCCAGCAGCCGCTCGGTGACGTACCCTCTACAATACAGGGGTGCTGTGGGGGGCTGCTATCTCGGAGCGTTTAATCCCTGCTCACGAGTGGCGGCATCTGTTGATTCTCCGCCCGGCATGGTGTATTCATGAACACCGCTATGTATAAAAATGCCGGGTGGAGCTCAAAGTGAAGCTGCGGCTATTCTCCTCAATCAGATGTGGTATGAAAGTGGTGTGACTGACACTTTATCCACGTGACATACACCAGACCCTTTCAACAATAATATACACACCACACTGAGGCACCTTATTCATTCTATACTTTAATATTAAAAGATTTTATTTCACATGGTGCCAGTTACATTATATTCCTTCAAACACTACCTCCATTAGTCTACAATTCAGACTCAAAGACATTAAGTTTAATACGTGTTTTAATTGTGTTGAGTGTTTATGTACTTCACTTATTTTACCCATATACACTAATAAAGGTTACTCTTTTAAACAAACTTGTATCAATCACACTATGAGTGCTTGTTCAAAAGGGGTTCTCTCACTTGTCTAGGCAAGTGTTTTTGCATGTTCACTGCACATATTCGCTCAGATTGGTTAAACCCCCCTAAGGGATTTTACAACTGTAGAATGTGCACTGCCTGTAAGTTTAGTTCAAAGGATATTAATAGTTTTGAATCACATGTAACCCATAAAAAATATAACATTCAACAACATCTCAATTGCAGATCTAATTTTGTTATATACCTCATTGAATGTGAATGTGGGGTACAATATATTGGCAAAACCATCCGCCCCCTAAGGACTAGAATATTAGAACACATTAGTAATATTAAAAGGAAAATTTCGACACACAGTGTTTCTAATCATTTTTTATTAATGCACAATTCAGATCCTAAAGGGTTAACTTTTAAAGCCATAGAACAAGTCATGCCCAATTGGAGAGGTGGCAATAGAAACTTAGCCCTCCTTAAAAGAGAATCATTTTGGATGTTTGAGTTAAATACATTAGCACCTTCGGGTTTAAACTTAGAATTTGACCTCAAACCATTCTTATAATGATTATTACCACGGTTTTTGATTTGTCAATTAATCCTGTTTCTCTGTTCTGTTCCTTCTATTAGATTTGCGCCGTGTATACGTATTTTTTATCCATTTGACAGTCATTTTATACCCTACCTATATTTGCTTCCCTTTATATATTACATAGGACTTTGGGTCTCTGCATATGTCAGATGCATTAGATTTAATTACTAGCTCAGCCTATGTATTTTAGCCACGGCTATTATAGCCATTCTTAATTAAGATGAATTGTATAATTTATGTTTTTAACTATGTTTTTATATATTACCCAATATCGATTTGTCTATTAAATTTTTTAGCATTTCATATCATTTTATGATCCGTTTGTATTAGATTAGCAACATTTGGCATTCTCTATTATAGTTAATTGTTTCCATGATCCAATTTATTCTCCACCTATGAGAGTAGAGGTTAGAGTATTTATACTTCTTATCCACTATGCAACATCACTCCTGAAGAAACCGACAAGGTGAAACGCGTAGAGTGATGCCACAAGACTAAACCGGAACCTCTGGAAACGGATGTCGTCACTTCCGGTCTTCGGTGAGACGCATCCGTGACACGCACGCCAGTACAGAGGAACAGCTGAGATACCACTCATCCGGTCCGCAGAGATCCATCACTGTGATCTATATGCTTGTTTATTTCAAATACCATGTGAGTTTATTGGATTTTACTTACTTTTATAAACTTTTGTGTACAGTCTGCACTATGTCCGGTTCTATTTATTCCTAAGGGCCCACGGTAAAGGTGTACCTGATCGAGAGTGTTGTGCCCATTTGAATACCTGGCTGTCACCTACGGTTTAAAGATACCTTTACGTGCCCATTTACTTCTCACGTTTGTGAGTATTCTGAACATAGACTTTGCCATTTATTTATCACCGAATTTTTACAATACTGCACCATCAGTTTGTTGTTTTTGTATCCCACATGTTTTGCGCTTCCTGATGATTTCTACCCTTCACTTGTTCACGAGGATTGAGAGAGCAGTCCTGCACCAGGTCACAGCGGCATATACTACATGTGTTTGTATAAGTATCATTATTAATAATCTTATTTTTGCACTACACTGTGGGTTTTTATGATTTTTTAAATTTAACCCAATACACTGAGCGCCATTTTTGATAAGTTTTTCTATACAAGTTGCCAAGAATAAGGCATAAATCTATTAGTGGGATTTATGATGTACTAGGGAAAGACAGTAACGGTAATGGTAAGGTGATAAGCACATACAGAACTTCCAAGGAATAACTCACAATTTGTTGAGGTAGAGGCTCCATAGGCGTGCATCCATCTTTAGTAGTATATATGCATGAAGAGATCCAATTTATTCCATAGTGACAAAAAGAGACATCCAAAGCAGGGTTCAAAAAAGAACTCTAGACCCCTGCTTTGGATGTCTCTTTTTGTCACTATGGAATAAATTGGATTTTATTTTTATTCTTGGTGTGCCGTTTCCCTGCTTCCCCCCCCCCCCCATCGCTGTGCTCCACTTATCTCTCCTGTGAGGATCTATTCATGGATATATAGCCCCTTAATTACCTTAGCAGTTACTAATGCTAAAATAATTAAGTGATTACTGGTGTTTTTATGGAGTGGGTGAAGGGTGTACTTTAGTTGCTTCAGAGTGGGTGGCTAGGCCTCCTGGGAGGGTTGCAGGAGTGGTTACTCCCTTAATTACCTTAGTGGTTACTATCACTAAGGTAATTAAGGGGTTAACACTTCCTGCAACCACCAGGGAAGCCTAACCACCCACCCCAGGGCAATTACCCAATTACCAACCCCACCACCACTATTTCCACACACCAATGGTCAAATGCACTAGCAGACAAATATGGCTAATCAGTTTTGCCCGTTTGGGATGCCTAAAAATCACAATTACATGTACATAAAATAGACATTAAAATACAATACAAAAAACACTAGCCATTACATCTACTGATTGCCACTGCAGGTACCTATGCCTCAATGGGGGAACAGATAGTCACATTGGTTTTTAATGGGCACCCGTTAAAAATAACAATGAAATAAAATACAATAAATGTGTATCTTACCCTTGCCAGGATGAAGGCTTTCATCTGCCTATCCAACTGTGGCACCAACACCACATGACCAACAAAGCAATGATCCTCAGCTTGAAGAAAAGCATAATGCGCAGACGTCCACGATCCTCAGTTGTGTGAAGAGGAGATCTCAGGGAGTTCTGTAAATGTTCCTCACTAGTTTGACCCTTTTCTGATGAGCCTTGGGCTGCCTTCTCTGTTAATGACCATAACTCTAGAAAGTTGGGGAAATCTCTACCGAGCACCACATCATGGGCTAATTTGGGTACTACCCCAACCCTGTAATTTAGGGTACAACACTGGGTTCCAATATTTACCTCAGCTGTGGGATTTTCCCTTTTATCACCATGGATGCAAATAATTTCCATCTTCTGTATTTTGTCTTTCACGTTCGATATTACAGGCTTTGCTACTAAGGTAAAAACAAAAGTCCTCCAGCACGTGGTTTCACTGTTTCCTCTCCAGGGTAAATAGGGAGAAAAACAAGAAGAAAACAAACCACATACAGATGGTGTAATATGGGTTGATATGAATGATACTGAAAGCGTATTCTAGAGAACTTAACACTTGCCTGTGTTCTGTTCCCAGTGTGTGTGCTCCTGATGGTATCTTGAAATTAGAATGGAGAAAGGTATAGCATAATACTGTTTTAATGACAAATAAAAAAGAGATAAAAGAAAAAAATTACACTCACAAACAAACAAACAAACAAACAAACAAACAAGCAAACACACAAGGCATTGTGGTTTGATTTTTCAGCTTGTGCTGTTTGGAAGCAGTCTCTCTCCATTGGGATGTCCGTGTGGTCATCTGTTTGGATTAGAAAACCACAGTGTATCCCAACATTATAAACTCAAACATAATAAGAACCCAGGGTGTCTGAAAATTTGGGGGATAGAACAGGTAGCGCATGGTTGGAGAGGAGGGGATTTTATTCCCAAAATGTCCAAAAAAGAATCCTTTTGGATTTTTACTTTACATACATTAGCTCCATTAGGTCTTAATATAGACATGGAGATTGCAGCCTTCCTTTAAATTGAACTTTTTCTGTATGTACTACTGTATCTATGTTTATTATCTGTTTAATGCATATGCTTTTAATTTATACGTTTAAAAAGGGGTCAAATTTTAAAATGTGAATTTTATCAAAAATAATACAATTTCCATGTTAAAGTATTAGCTTTTATTAATAATCTATATGAATTTTAAGTGAATGAGTGTAAGTTTTCCTGCTTATTAGAAGAAGGAGCATTGATAGCAGTGTGATTATATTGTGCATAGACTATAGAATGCATTGCCAATACAAAACACTGACCATTGGGAGGTGTCAGGGTCGGATTACAGACCACTATAAAAAGACTGCATTACCGCATCAGATTACATCACTGAGGAAGCCAACTTGGCGTAACGCGTTTGATGCTGATGTTTTATAAACTTTTGGAGCCACCGTACCTATGGGGATTGCCATTTGTCCAATCAGCTCTGTAAAGTATCGGAGGAACCGGCACATGTGCGGAACAGAGACGCGAGCAGAGGGAGGTGAACCAGACTGTGCACAAGTCTGGGGGGAGCCTCTGAACGCTGGAGGAGCCAACCGATATCTGAGGGTTGAAAACAGATGACCACACGGACATCCCAACAGAGAGAGACTGGTTCCAAACAGCACAAGCTGAAAAATCAAACCGCAATGCCTTGTGTATTTGTTTGTGAGTGTAAATTTAACTTTTTATCTCTTATTTGTCATTAAATCAATTTTATGCTATGCCTTTTTCCATTTTAATTTCAAGATACCATCAGAAATGATATAGAGGAGCACACACACTGGGAACAGAACACAGGCAAGTGTTAAATTCTCTAGTTTAAGCCTTCAGTATCATTCATATGTGATATCAACCCATATTACACCAACTGTATGTGTTTGTTTTCTTCTTGTTATATATATATATATATATATATATATATATATATATATATATAATATTATATTGTTCAATATTGTGTTAATAGGTTGGCGCCACTTTTTATCTTTTCCTTTGCTACTAAGGTGACTATGCTTCTGAATCAACCAGTGCTCTAGACATTTTCCCATTCACCTTCACATAACACAAATGAAAATTATTACCACAATCATTATTAGTAGATCTAATACATCAACAAAATGAGTATGGTCCCATCTTTCCACCCACATTGCATTCCATGAGTTCATCTTTAAATAGGCAGTCCTTGACTGTATGAAAAACCTCATTACATTTAAAATATTTTTATAACATAATCTGACCCCCAATAAGTTCATTTTACAGATCTGTTACATCTGAATGCTCCCCTGGATCCTGGAGTAGTGTCCCTGGGATCTTGGGAATATCCTGTTCTCCAGTTTCCCTTAAAACCTGACCAGTCTTACCAGGTCTTGCAGGATCCTGGGCCTTAGAACTACTGGTTTGTTCAGCTGGGGCAGGGCGCAGGAGTTCTTCTGCAGCGACATGTCTCTCCACCAAATCAATCAGCTGGTCCACTGTATGGGGGTTGCTTTGACAGACCCACTGACGTAAGGTAGCAGGAAGGCCCCGCAGAAAGCGGTCCATCACTAAAAGCTCCAGACTGCGGCTGGCCAAATTAACCTCAGGTTGAAGCCACTTTTTGGGCAAGGGGTATGAGGTCAAACATTTGGGATCTTGCAGCCTTGTCAGGAGCATTGAGCAGAGAGACCTCTCTGCAACCTCCGTGGCTGCTATTGATCATTTTTGATCTATCTGCGCATATAATTCAGAAACCATGTGAGTGCAATTTTACCATTTTCTGCAGATAAAACGTGTCTTGTAATTTTGCACTATGTTTTTTCTTCTTTTCTCCATCCAGTATATGCTGAGGACCTTTACCATACGTGGTTCCCCATATGCAACAACCCCATAAAGATTGCAGTGTAAAGAAACCTTTATGCACATCATAACACAGAGAAATCTGTTAGTACAAATTTAATTGGGATATTGAGAATCTATTACAAAACCAAAGCTCAAGACATGTTGCACTATTTGTATATGTTCTTTATTTACATGACTTTGCGCTCCCTGATCTCTCTGGACATCTAGGAGAATAAGACCATAAGTGGAACCTTTGAGCTAGTACTGCAGTGGTCACTCCCAGGCGTGCCAGAATTTCGTCCTTCAGCTTATTGTAGTCGCTGGCTTGCGCTGGTCCTGGGTCATAGTAGGCCTTTTGAGGTTCTCCGCTCTGTAACGGTGCCAGTATGCTTGCCCACTCAGCTGCCGGCCATCCCTCTCTTTCTTCTTTGCGCTCAAACACCCGAAGGTATGCCTCAATATCATCTGTTGCAGTCATCTTTTGAAGGCAATGACTGGCCCGAATTACCTTGGGTCCTTGGTATCTCCCATCAGGATCCCCGCTCAGCCTTTCAGACATAGCCTAGATCTCCTGTCGCAGCTCACGGATGACACCTTGCTGTTCCTCATGGGTCGCTATGAGTGCCTCAGTGTGTTTCCTGTTGGTCTCTTGCTGTACAGCGGTAGCCTCTTGTTGTGCAGCGACAGCCTGCTGGTGCATCTGCTGTTGTGCAGCGATAGCTTGCTGCTGGGTAAAGTTAGTTTCTTGTTGTGTAGATGCATTCTGGAGCAATGCCTTGACAATTTCCTCCATAGTGAGTTTGAAGTGAATATAATGTGGGTGCCCCCCTTCCCCACCAAATGTGACAAACTACCCTTTTTGTCTGTAGGGTTCTTGTCTGGGAACCTTAAAACCCACTGTCTTTTAGGGTAAAGCACAGTCACAGGACCATCCAGCTCTGGTTTAAAGGCTTTATTTTCTTTGTCACTCCAGCAGACAAAATAAAGGCAAACAAAAAGAATCAAAATAAATCCTAGCTCTATCTGAGCATTAACTAGAGAGCAATTATCTAGCTATCTTTGGGTGACTTTCCCACTTACCAAACAATAAAACAAATATCATAAAGCAAACCTGATGCAGGCCAGTGCCTGTCTGTAGCATCCAGCTCTTTTAGCTGGAATGAGGGGAGAGGGGAGAACTGATCCAGCCTGCCCTTTCTTATACTCTGTTAATTAAGGCCAGGTGATCTGCACCTGGCTTCCTTTGCAAAACCTTCCCTGGCCTTTAACCCTTGGTAGGGATAGGTATAATTTGCAAATGCAGGGTTTATGTACCTCCCATTCACAACTTCACCACCTTTCCTTTCACAGTATATTCAGTAGGGCCGATTTACTAAGCTCCGTTAAGTGGCTTTAAGAGCGCTAAGTACCCTTTAAGCCCGATAAGGCTGCAGTGCAATTCACTAAGCAGTGATAACTGTACTTTATCGCTCTTAAAAGGGCTTTTTTCAGCCCTCGGCGCAAAACGCGCACGATCAGGCTATTACGCTGCTTTTTGCCAGTACAGGAGATTCACTAAGCAGCGCTAAGTGATTCAGCCTTAAAAAACGTGCCTGACAAACGCGCCAGCTAAAGGCAGGCGCAAAAGGAGCTGGACTTAGAAAGTATTTCTTTGTTTACATTTCTGCAAGCTCTACATCCATACAACAGGGCCGCGGGTGTCTCCGGCTGACCCCGTTGGGTTCGTCGGGTGATCACCCCGGGATGAGGGGTGTCCCCGCGGGTGTCCGGGTGTCCCCACTGCCCTGCTGTAACAATGGTGTTGCCCCCACCAAAAAACAATAATTTTAAATAAATACATCCCCATTCCCCCCTAAGATATACAGTGCAGTCATTGTACAAATAACTATTATACACATATAGACAGTGTTCCACAAACTTATACATTTGCACGCCCCGGGCGAGTGGATTTAACATCATGGCGAGCGCCTATTGGCCCAAGCAGCACACGTTTGGTACTAGGTGGCGAGTAGATTTTTTTGTTCGGCGAGTAGATTTTTTGGTGATTTGTCGACCACTGCATATAGATAATATAGCATTTGCACATACAACTATAAGCATCTTAAAATTATTTCTGCTATCTAACACTCACCCCTGCTAGGTTGCCACGATGAAGGCCCTCCTCATCCTTATCGTCGTACAAGTCCTCGGTTGTTCCAAACAATACATAAGAATAACAAGATAAATTGTAAGATCCTATAACCCTTAATCACATTATCGGTTAATAACTGCTATAGTACTTAATGGGTTAATGATCCCTACTCCATTAACCACCTCTTCGGACCACAACGAAAACTTTCCTATTTTGGTTTTAACAATACACGAGCCACACAACACCTGTGCCCCCACATAAATCAAATATTTATTTTTGTACACATACGATTTTTAGTATATGTCGACGGGGGGCCCCAGTGGTAAGTATAGGTGTTCGCAGGCACCACAGTGCACCCCGGGGATGACCACGGGTGTCTGGAGGTCATAGTGTGTTCCTGTGAATATTTCAGCTTCACCCGGGAGATATGGAGATCATTCGTATGAATTGAATCGAAGGAGAACACGTAAATAATTCTAAATTAATAATCATTGTATGACATCTATGCTCCCAACTTCAATGTGTAACCTTTAACCTTAGCAGGGGGTTCATTGTAAAGGCGATACTCACGTGATTACAAAACAAGCTGACATGAATCAAGGCTTCTGTCCCACCTCGAGAGAAACAAACAATAACTTCTTGTGATTTAACACCTTCATGACTGAACATATAACATTCAAATGTCATGATGAGGGCGAGGAGAGAGAGGAGGGTAAGGAGGGAGAGGAGGGAAAGGAGGGAGAGGCAAATTGCAGTAAGTCGGACATTGGCGCCACGCAACTTCAGCTATTTGATAAAGGACGTTTCTTGTCCGAAACACGTCAGAGTGTGTGTCCCCGTTTATCATGCAATACCAAAAAAGTAATTTTTTAACCCACACCTTGCTGGTCCTCTCCTCCTGTTTTGGCTGTGCACCGCTGCAATCCTAGGATTTCCTTTCTACAACTTCCGCCCAAGATGCTCCCTAGTAGGGTTAAGTGAGGAGGATGTCAACCATCGCTATAGATTGAGCTCAGCGGCTATCTTTGAACTGTATGAAGTGTTAAGAGAAGATTTAGAGCCAACAACAGACAGGAGTCATGCAGTGCCTGGCCTTGTTAAATTGCTGAGCTCATTACATTTTCTTGCTTCTGCGTCTTTTCAGACAACTGTGGGCATAGTAGGCGGTGTCTCGCAACCAACATTCTCTCGGGTCCTTAGCCAGTTTCTATGTGCACTGACTAGACGCGCTAGGGTTTACATATATTTTCCTAGTGAGCAAACAGAGTGGCAGGAACTGAAGACTGCATTTTATAATGTAGCAAGGCTACCCAATGTGATGGGTGCTATAGATTGCACACATGCTGCGTTGACCCCGCTACGTGAAGTTGAGAGGAATTTCCGTAACAGGAAACATTACGTCTCGCTGAATGTGCAAATTGTATGTGATGCAAACATGAAAATTATGAGTGTGGTAGCCCTATTCCCAGGTGCCTGCCACGATTCACATATCCTGCTGAATTCGTCAGTGTTCCATGCATTTAAATCAGGGCAATTCGAGGACGGTTGGCTATTGGGTTAGTGGGCAGGTCCATATTTCATGTTTTTTTTAATTTAAATGTCATGTAACAAGAATTCTATGTAAAATGTTCACGTTCAATTTTGAATACACAAAATAGAATCCATGTTAGGCACTTTAGCATTTTGTTCAATGATTCATCACACAATAGTGAAGTTGTGTTCTACATACGTGAATCCTGTTCATGTAGTACGACAAGTCAATAGGCTATCTACTCTATTTTTTTAAAGTACTATCTCAACATTCATGTGTTTTAACTGTCTTATAGGCGACTCGGGATATGGAAGCCGGGCCTGGCTCCAGACCCCACTGGGCAATACACTAACGGTTGCAGAAGAACGTTATAATGCGGCCCACGTCTCCACACGTTCGGTGATTGAGAGGACATTTGGAGTGTTAAAAAGTCGCTTTAGATGTATGGATAAATCTGGGGGGGTTCTTCAGTATTCACCACAGAAGGTTGACGACATAGTGATTTGTTGTTGCATTTTGCACAACATTGCAATACGTTATAATCTTCCTGCCAACATTAGGCAAGATATAGAGGAGGATCCTCCCATGCCTCCTGCAGGGGTTAGGGAGCATACAGCCAGTGGGGTGGAGACCCGCCGGATTGTCATCGACACTTATTTCACATGTAAGATTCTTATTGACATGTAAGATTCTTATTTTCATGTAAGCCAATCTATCTTCATCTCATGATGTGTGTCACATTTTATTGTGTGTATGTAATCATAGGATCCTGCTCTCTGAATGTGAGGGGCCATTGTCGCAAAAATTCACACAAGTTAACGTGACCACGGTATGTGAGTGTTTAACTTATTTTTCCATCTCAAATTCATGTCACCCACCCTTTGTGTGCATCATGCAATGCAGAGTGTTGTGCAAGAAGTTAAGAAATATAGCAGTACAGATGAATATGCCTCTATTGTTAGGTTTAGACTTGCCAAGTACTGAACATTGACATATTCAATGTTTATCACCTTTGTCACTTCAAAATACACCAAAAAAGTCACGTCAAATATTTAGAGTTGTGTTTGTAAAAATGTTTCAACATTTTATTGTTCACATTATGAACTTCAATTGGCTAAATTACACTTAATTAAAAATTACAAAATACATTATTTCTAGATGCCTGCAGGAGTGTGAGCTACTTACATGTTCATATATTGTATCTCTAAGGTCGTATGTGTCCTTAACAATAATATCATTATTTGGATGTTAATTTGACACACTGCAATATTCATATTACATTGATACATTTACTCATGTTGATGTTTCATGATTACATTAAATATAGAAGATAACACATTGTGTAATTCTTCACACACTGTAGTTGAACATGATCTCAAACTCAAATGATGCACATAGACTATGTTCACAATGCAAAAATGTTGTGACAAGTTACCTAAGTAATTTGTATGTATTGTAATTTTTTAAAGTAACGTTCGTAGTTTGTGAAACTAATTCTAATACACATGATATATATTTTTGCCCGTGTTAAATTGAAAATTCTCGTACACAGTTAATGGTGTCACTCATGCTATGAGACGAAGTAAATTACAAAAAACACAAATGCATGTTTTCATGATGTTTGTTGATTCAAGGGTGTAACTTCTGGTGTGTTTGGATCCTTCCATTCACATATTTTTATGACACTGGAATGGAGATGTGAACATCTGTCAAATTAGATATGGAATGTTAATTATAAATGTACATGTTATAGAACAACTTTTATTCTGCATCTAAACACACATCATACGTGTTAGTGTTTTGTAACAGTTGTGTTACGTCACATTTTGATCTTACTCTAATTTTATAAGATCTTACAAATAAATCTTGTTAACCTTATGTCCCAAAAATATGCAATTCAGCACAAATTTTAAATAACACTATGCCTGTACAAAAATTAATTCTCTCACATATATTATCACTGCAAAAGTGATCAAAACACAATGCAACACAACATTCATTTGCCGTGACAATGGTACATATTAGCAGTGATTATGGTACTTTAATGCTAATGTATGTAACTGACTAACAGATTTAGCGGATCTAACATATCCTCATGTTTCCATACGCAAAGTACTCCAATCTTAATAATATCTACGGCATTTCTGCACATATGCCATTTCTTGAACTCTTTTTGCAAATCTCGTAACTTTTTTTCTTTACAACACATGGGCGTACACCTTGTGTCATGACATTTAATGGATGCACAGGACAACCTGAAATTGCACGCGACATTGGCCTGAACATGTAGCTATCTGGCACGGATCTCGTTAACTGTATCTTATCTTCTTTCACAAAGATGTCCCGGCATCTGTTGCGCTTCACGACACAATATCTGTAATATTAACACATAACGGAGAAGAGGTAAAATGGAAATAGAAATGAAAAAAAAAAAAAACTACACATTTAGCAATGGTACGCGCATGTGTTATGGGTGGAACACATATGCCTGTCATTGTGAAACAAGAGAATCACTGATTGTTCAAAGTGAATCAATTATAGTTACCTGCATTATATAGCATTCATATTCGGAGCTGCCATGCAAGTGGTGTTTTGGAGGTAGCTGGTGGTTTCAATCAATTGGTTGTTATGTGTATTCATCTCGTTGGTGTTCCAGCTTGATCCGTCAAAGTTTGGATATTGTATCATGTACTGAGGCAGATACAGATAGTTACTTTGTGGCATTTCATCAGCTTCAGCAAGGTAGTTGGTATGCATGTTAGCGTCATAGCTAGCTCCGGCATTGTTGTGGTATAGGTTGTACACCCCCGGTTGAAAATACTAAAGATTTTGCTGAACATTTAAGGCACCGCTGCGGGCACCTATATCATTGTAGTTGGGTCCGCAATTTCGGTCTCTTCTTCTTAAATTGCCACTTGCAAACATACGCATACTTGATTCATGCACTGCCCAACAGCCATCCCTGTTTCCGCCAGTTGGTGGGTTCCAAATAAAACAATCATTGGTTGATAAAGTTCGTCTGATAGAATTTCGCCAAACTTTCGGCTTTGGATGATTTTTATATAAAGGATAATTTGATGAGATATGCTCAAATATGTCCGATACAGTAGCTCTTCTCTGTGTTCAGTATTGAATAGCGCAATAGATTAAATAGGCGTAGCAGAACGGAGGTTTCTTTTGAGTAGACATTTCTAACGGCATGTTTTCTCATGGAATGGTGTAAAATAACGCAGTCTTACTTTCAAATAATGTTCTGTACAAAAGTATCAAATTGGTGGGAATGTGTTCAACACGGTCCAAGGTCGTTACACAAAGGAATGTGTCCATGATATCTTCTCCCACATACAGGTGTTCAGGCTACTGCCTAAATTTCTCCGCCACATTCTATTTTTTTAAACATAACTCCGAGACATAAATTTCTGCCTAATAATATTGTACTAGCAAATATGGAAAATGTTCATCCACAATTGTAATGTTTATCTGTGTGTTCAGAATAATTACATCTTTCATGTCAGCATAATTAGCGTCGACATGAGACTCGCTATCCTCTTTAGTTCACATATGTGCACATGAAATATGACATGCTGTTAATTTAATTATTTGACATAAATTGTGTCTTTAGCATGATACAATTGTTAAGTAAGTGAATCTTAAATGTGTCAAATAGGGAGCATTGAACACTTCACTGTGTATACACTTCAAAGCTATCAGTCATACATGAACTATCAAAAAAAAAAAATCACAACTCATATTTGGATATACAGTAGACCTAATCAGGACATGCTGAAATCCGGACATGAATTACTCTTTGTTCTCATTACACATATCATACCATGCAGTCCCTTATAGGTATTTGTAATAAACTTTGCACTAACAAGAATAGAGATAATCATAGATATTTTGTATACGCTTAGTGAATAATTTAAGGGGACAGCATGTTTAAATATTGTATGGTCACAAGGAATATGTAATGGGACATTGAATAAGATGTGATTGACTATTTTTTGTTCAACTTTTTTGTTGAACACCGTGTGCTATGCCTGGGTCTGGTGGCATTGTCAGGTGTAGGTGTGGAAGTGCTTTGTGTGTCACCGATTTTGGCTACACCTGCCATTTGTGGGGCCTCAACAGTTGTTTGGCTAGTTGGCGCTGCTTCCGCATGTACATATGGCTGCTGTGGCATTGGCGGTGCTTCCGCATGTACATATGGCTTCTGTGACATTGGCGGTGCTTCAGCGTGTACATATGGCTGCTGTGGCATTGGCGCTGCTTTCGCGTGTACATATGGCTGCTGTGGCATTGGCGGTACTTCCGCGTGAACATATGGCCTCTGTGGCATTGGCGCTGCTTCCGCGTGTACATATGACTGCTGTGGAATTTTCGGTGCTTCAGCGTGTACATATGACTGCTGTGGCATTGGCGCTTTTTCCGCGTGTACATATGGCTGCTGTGGCATTCAAATTTCAAGTAAATATGGCACTTGCATTGAGTGTGCCAGTCCCAGGGCCTGTGCCAGGTCTTCGAACATTGCATGTGGCATTTGCATTGGCTGTGGCATTTGCATTTGCTGTGGCATTTGCATTGGCTGTTGCATTTGCATTAGCTGTGGTGTTTGCATTGGCTGTGGCATTTGCATTGGTTGTGGCATTTGCATTGCCATACATTGTGCTATAATAGTTAAACTATTAGAAATAGCCTTGAGAGTGTCGAGTTATTGGTTGAAAATGCCTCACATGTTTAGCAGTTCTTCACAAATTGTACGATTTGTTTGCTGCTGGTTGGCTGCCACAGCCTGTTGATTTCTGAAAAAAAGTTGCTCTGCAGATTTTAAGGATGCTAATTCAGCTGCACACATATTATCACCTTGACCTGGCTGTAGAGGCTCACTGTCCTCATCTTCAATATCAGGATCTGCTATATCCAGTTCCCAATTGTAACCCTCGCCAAACACTTGGGGTGTAGTGTCATCGGGGTCAGGCACATCTAGTTCCTGGAGTGCCTCAGCATATTCATGTTGGGGCTCCACAACACGCTGAAGTTGTTGGGGCTCCTCAAGCATTTCATCATTTTGCAATTCGCCAAGAATTTGTGTCGATACATCAGACTCTGTTTCCTCATCCACAACTATAACATAAAAAAGATACTTTTAAATCAGATGATGAGCAACTAATTATATGCTAGCGTTGTTATTTCTGCAGCAAACATATTGATATGCATTGTATAATCTACTCAACATTCCTGTAAATGTTTATTGTTATTTTGTAAGTGCATATGCTATTCACCTGATCTAAACTGAACATGATATGAATGAACAAAATGTTGCACATGTATCAATTTTTGAATAATAAACTTTCACATTCACACGTGAAACCTATGCTGCGGCCTCAGTGTGTTTTACAGCGCACGCAGAGACGTGCGTACAAGTACCGCCCTTCAATGGAACTGTGCAGAGTCGTCAGGTTCGCGCACACCCGAGCTGTACATCAATTGTGTTTATCTTGCGACGGAGTGTGGCCACGCCTTCGCCAGCGGTTCACACAGAGGCCGAACCATGCGCGGGAACTCATGGCCACGCCCCCGCCATACTCACGCGCCGCACGTGCTACAATGCTGACTGATCCTAGACAAACACACATTTCTTGTGTTATCCAATTTGTTAAACACTAGTAGAAATTCATCAGGTATATTGACACTATATCAGTGTACACACATGTACTTGAATGCAGTTGGACATTTCTTGTTCAAGTTTTCAAACACTAAATAGAGATTAATGAATGGCAATACGTTCATAAATAAACACACACACAACTTTTTGTCCATGTATAAAAGGAATTCATTTTTACATGAGGTAATTAAATTTTAGTTGAACATATGATGGTTCAGTAGAAAAGCACATGACTATACGCAACATCCAAAATGTATTGTGTGCAACCTTTTTAGCGCGTATGGGAACATTTTGTCATTACAGTGTGCATGTGAATATAATTTTTTTATAGCACCTGGAGCTCTTGCTACTCTGTAAAAATACAACAGCAAAACAATGTTACAGTAGTTATGTGTGTATATGATTTAAATATACAATGTTTATTATTGTAAACATGTAAACAATGCTCCTTTTCATATGTGCCGCATTTTACAGTATGTATATCTATTGTACACATATTATGATGGCAATTGCATTGTCACATCATATGTTCGTGTACAAAATATAACATCTTCGAGTAACACATATATACATATATATATATATACATACATATATATACATATATATACATATACATACTGTACATATATACATACATATATACATACATATACATACATACATATATATACATACATATACATACATATACATACATATATACATATACACATATATATATATATATATATATATATATATCATAATACTGAGTTAAGTTATGGTGAGTAAAAAAAGTGACAAAAACCCTCCACAGGAAAGCAAATATGCAAATATCATCTGCATGTCCTAGGCAGGTCTGCAACCCCACCTTTCACCATTATCACCCAGCATACAGCACTTCCACTGCAGCAAGGGATTCTGGGAAATTACATGTAAATGAGCACTCAGTGCCACTTTTTGCTTCAAAAAACATTTTTAACATGGTTCCCTATAGGCTTAAGCTTGCTGCATGGTCACAGCTTTGAGCACAGCCAGGGTTAAGGTGCATACCCAGAAAACCACCCACAGCCAGTTTGTTTTTGTTTTTTTGTAGCCCGGGTGGTGAAAAAGTGATTCCACCTCAAAAACCGTGCTCATGGTCCAGTGAGACCAGGTGCTCAAAACTTGTGACAAAGTCCGCTCCGGAGAGTAGGCCAGTCCGTGCCATAGACAGTCCTCTTCAGCCGAAGCCTGGGAGTCCTTCTATTACATGACATCTTCCTCCGAAGAGTCCGACGTCCTTCTCGTTCCCTCCCCGTGCAGTAGGCGCAGCAGGAGGGTCCAAGTCTTTAGGGTGTTCGGCTGACGCCTACTAACCCACCGCAATCTTCCCCTGAAGGGATGGCGACTACTAGCCAGCACTCAGTCTTTGCTCTCCGGAGAGAGGGGTGACGATAACCCAACACGAAACCGAAACAAAATCCATGGTGCGAGTGCTCCAGTGCTCTGTGTGATGCAGTGAAGGAGGTGCTCAGACGTACAAACACAAAAAGGTGCACGCCCAGCCCCGTGCAAGGCCAGGCAGTGACAAAAATAATGGCTTGTAACCTCAGCCAAGTGCTCTTGAAGTGGAGGTTGCAAATCCTCAACCTCCACAACCCGAAGGTTCAGCAAGTGGTACTGCCCCCGGTTAACCACTCCTGGGGTGCAGAGAAAATAAGCCCGGGCTACTTTGCATCCGCATTCTCAGGCCATGACCAGAGGACCAGGTGTAGTCTGGAGTATCTGTTCTTCACAGGACAGACACTACACTTGATCTTAGCCAAAAGGCCTTAATGGGTCTCATCAGTATGGGGCTGGTTAACTGGGTATGCACAGAAGCTATGGGATAGGCTATACCATAATACTGAGTTAAGTTATGGTGAGTAAAAATAGTGACAAAAACCCTCCACAGGAAAGCAAATATGCAAATACAACTGTATGCTCATCTGCATGTCTTAGGCAGGTCTACAACCCCACCTTTCACCATTATCACCCAGCATACAGCACTTCCACTGCAGCAAGGGATTCTGGGAAATGACATGCAAATGAGCACTCAGTGCCACTTTTTGCTTCAAAAAACATTTTTAACATGGTTCCCTATAGGCTTAAGCTTTCTGCATGGTCAAAGCTTTGAGCACAGCCAGGGTTAAGGTACATACCCAGAAAACCACCCACAGACAGCTGTTTCGACCTTAATGGGTCTCATCAGTGTGGGGCTGGTTAACTGGGTATGCACAGAAGCTATGGGATAGGCTATACCATAATACTGAGTTAAGTTATGGTGAGTAAAAAAAGTGACAAAAACCCTCCACAGGAAAGCAAATATGCAAATACAACTGTATGCTCAAAGCTGTGACCATGCAGCAAGCTTAAGCCTATAGGGAACCATGTTAAAAATGGTTTTTGAAGCAAAAAGTGGCACTGAGTGCTCATTTGCATGTCATTTCCAGAATCCCTTGCTGCAGTGGAAGTGCTGTATGCTGGGTGATAATGGTGAAAGGTGGGGTTGCAGACCTGCCTAAGACATGCAGATGAGCATACAGTTGTATTTGCATATTTGCTTTCCTGTGGAGGGTTTTTGTCACTTTTTGTATATACTGTACGTATATATACATGTGGGAACCAGGGGAATCCTGATGACAAAAGACAGCACACCGCAGTAATAGTCCAAAAAATGTGTATTGTGAATACAGGGCCGCCAACGTTTCGGTCCTCGTAGAGGGACCTTCCCCAGGGCAGTGCAACAAGTGACTGTTCTAAGTGAACAGTCACTTGTTGCACTGTCCTGAGGAAGGTCCCTCTACGAGGACCGAAATGTTGGCGGCCCTGTGTTCACAATACACATTTTTTGGACTATTACTGCGGTGTGCTGTCTTTTGTCATCAGGATTCCCCTGGTTACCACATGTCTATATGCTCCATATGGGACAAGCATCTGCTTTCTTACAAACGTGAGTGCAAATCTCCATACCAATGACTATATATATATATATATATATATATATATATATATATATATATATATATATATATATGTAGAGGTATCAGTACCGTGTTAGCCGAGCTTCAATAATCAAAAAATAAATAGATGATACCGTTCTGTGGCTAAAATGCTTTTATTTGTGCGAGCTTTCGAGATAGGTATCTATCATTTCGTTAGCCACAGAACGGTATCATCTATTTTTTTTGATTATATATATATATATATATATATATATATATATATAATCTCTCATCAGAGTCACCTAATAATATATTCTTTTGGAAAAGTGTCTCTTCCTTGAACCCTTTGGACAAAGCGTCCTAAGCCTTTGAGACATGAAGTCAGACCATGCTCACAGGTCGTAGCACTACCATATGACACTTTTTCAAGAGAAACATTTTTGTACAATTATCTGGCATTGGCCTTTTGATGTTTGTTTTATGCATCTGCAATACTCTGTAGCACTCCTTTTTGATATATATCTATATGTATATCTATATATATATATTTGCAATTAACTATTTGGGTGCTGGCTCAGGGCTTTAACAACAACTTTAAGGGGTTCTGTCTGTTTAACATACATACTACTTTTTCTTGTTTCAGATTGCATACAGTACATAACTAATGTTATGCTAAAACGTACAATGGTCAAACCATGACCATATACATACTTCATAGATCTGCAATTAAACAAGCCTCTTAAACACAAAGTTGACATAATGACCAGGGTAATTGTTCTATTACTTCACAGCATAATGCAAACTACACTGAATATTTGCGAAATTAACACATTCTTGACTGTTGCACCACGAATGAAGCATACATTCGACATATTTAATATAGTACTCACTTTGTGACGGCTGGGAAATTGTAGGACCGATATCCCTGTCACCTCCTATCCCAAATACTAGTTGGTGGTCCATAATACAGTACATTTTCTGCTCATATGACTGCAGATGGAGAGATGCTGGAGGGCCACCTCCTGTGCTCCAGGCATGGTGCCCAACCTCAACCATTTTTCTTTTCAGCCGTAATTTGATATCGCCTAAACGTTTCTTGCACGTCTCGGCTGTTCTGCGAAATTGCCCACATGCACTGACCGATGTGCAAATGGTTGACCACAGCTTTGTTTTTTCACTGCTTTTGGTTCTCGCTGTGTATATAAATATGTAAAACATTATTACAACTAAATACATAGGCTGCTGTAAATTTAATTGTTTGCATAATTGTTACAATATGAAGTATTGCAATATGAAAGCGATGTTGGAACACCTAGTACGAGTATATGTATTCCAAATGTAATGTACATGTAGTTACAGACACATAACTTTATTTAATTTGATTAATAATTAATAGTGACTTGGAAAACGTGTCCATACATCAGCACTACTCTGTTCTAGCATATATGATGTACTCATGCATGTCCAACTCCAGTCCTCGAGGGCTGCAAACAGGCCGATTTTATGGATATCCTTACTTCAGCACAGCTGGCTCAATTAGTGGCTCACTCATACGGAGCCAACAATTAAGCCAGCTGTGCTGAAGTAGGGATATCCATGAAATATGGCCTGTTTGCGGCCCTCGAGGACTGCAGTTTGACATGCATCTATAATATTGTACATATTAATGTTACATTAATAAGTGTATTCAATATAAACTTGTCACTGTTTAGAGAATTTACATTATTAATGAGTACACTTAATTTGATGATTCATGCTCTTACCTGCTAACGAGCCGTACAGTTTAGGGAAAGATGCAATAACACCTTCCACAAGGATATCATTCTATCTGTGTGTGAAACGCGGGTTGCTTATCCGCTCAACACGATACATGGAGGTTGTAGGCTCATCGTCATCATCACCATAATCATCATCATCATGCTCTGCCTCTGTGCTTTGATGCTGGACACTGTCCCTCTCTCTCTGTCCACTACTCCTCCTACCCTCCACCACCTGCACTCCCACCTGCACTGCCAGCACGGGACAAACCTGCACTGGCAGCACGGGATGTATCTGCACTGCCAGCACGGGACGTACCTGCACTGGCAGCATGGGACGTACCTGCAATGGCAGCACGGGACGTACTGCACCGACACACTTTATTCGAGCAAATACCCAGTATGTACCTGGCAGATACCTGGAATGCGCCGCTCCTCACCTCTGACAAGCCCCGTTGCGTTTGCCTTCCCAGCCTGGGTTCATGCCTGGCTGACGGGCGGCTGATCTGTTAAATGATAATGATTAGGATTTAATAGGCTGCAATGCTTCGCGTGTCTACCAGATGGCATAAATTCATGAATTGTAATGCAGTATATATATATATATATACTGTGCAGTATTGCAGCCAGGGGGAATAAAATGCTTCAATCCCTGCCTGGAAAATAACCCAATGCACTCGGGCAGAAAACAGTCACAAACCTCAATACACCCGGGTATACCCAAATTCGTGGGACTAGCCGAGCTCGAATAAAGTGTGTCGCCAGTGTACCTGCACTGCCAGCGTGGGACGTACCTGAACGTGCCACTCTTCTCACACGCTCCTCCACTCCTCCAGCCACTGCCATCACTCCTCCAGCCACAGCCAATTCTCCTCCAGCCACCACCACCACTCCTACAGCCTCCTCCACTCCACCACTCCCACACTCCTCCACTCCACCACCCCCAAATCCACTCCTCCTCTCCATGTCACACAGTCACACAGTCACACAGACTATAAAAACGACACAATAACAAATGACTTTCACACTAACAAGACAATAAAGTATCAAAAAAATTAGAATAACAAAAGACAAGTCACTCAGAAATCAGAAATAAGCAACTCACGAATCTCTCCTAATACCACAAAGTCCGGTCTATCTCACACTCACTCCCAACAGCACCGACATAGAAGTAATAAAATGGGCGGGTTATATAGGGTGTATTAGAAATGTTACCGCCAAAGTGTGATTCTAAATTCTCACATGTGCTTCCCTCATTTAATCAGTTCATCATTTCACCAGGTCAACAGTTCAGCACTTAACCCCTACAGTGCCATAGCTATGCTGTGAACTAAAACATATCTAAAAGAAGTAAAAACACAATTATAGTGAAGTGGTTGAGTCCTTCCACAGACTGTCACACAGATACACCCTTGAAAAAAACGGACATACACGAACCTTACGGGACACAATTGTAAGAACTTAATTAAGTTCACGTTCATTAGCAACAATAATTGCAACATTAATATATGGATTGTAATCACATTGCACGGGAGCATGGCCTCTCTTAAACTGAAGCAGGTTGACTTCAGCCTCGGGACCCCCTACTTCAGGAGATACAGGCCCCGTTATGGTGTGCTGGTATCCCCTGCAGAATGTAAATGTCCCGGTCATGTGAAGCGGGAGCTTTACAACTGCAAGGGATACCGGCACCCCATAACGGGGCCTATATCTCCTGAAGTAGGGGTTCCCCGAGGCTGAAACCAATGCAGTGCAGTTCCGGAAACCCCCTGCTCATCTACACTATTATTAAAAATCATATTTGTACAGCATGATCGCCTGTAAGAGCTGTGCATTGAGACGCAGCATCTCCATGCAGTTCTTACAGGCTGCTTTGTTTCTAATAGTTATCGTGCTATCTAACGTTAAGCATGATATCAGGGGGGGGGAAAGGTGCTCGCGTGATATGGGCCTTTTTGGCATGACAGGCCGAAAACACTCCAAATACAATTAGTGAATAGCGCTTTTGGCTTCACCCTTTAGCGCCCGAGCGATGTAACCTATTTCAGCGCAAACTAATGGAGCTTAGTGAATCGGCCCCAGTGTAATTGTAAACCAAAGTGTGTATGTCAATCTGTTGAAATAAATTACAATTTATTTTATCTCTTCGCTTTGCTCAATCAAATGATTTCGGGTATTAAGGTGTTAAAACTGCTGGTCTCCCATGACAGGCTTTTTTTCTGGTGGCAGTGGCGGGATCTGATTGAGCCTATGGTATAGCATCTTGTGGGATCCTATAGCATAGCAGGAGACTTGAAATTTGCGAGCTCCCAAAGCAAGAGGTACTGTAGCATCCACACGGTTCACAAGAGCACGAAAGAATACAGTCACACTTTGTCCCATAACTTTGTGCCTGCGGGTGAACATGGACAAGCGAGCAGGTCAATTCCAGACCTGGGATCATGCTCGGATGATTGTCCGGTGTGAAGGTTAAGGTTTAACGATATCTGGTCGGTCAAAGGTGCAACTGGAGGAGGACTTGGAATGGCATGAAGCCGATATTGCTTTCCCTGAGGGCACAGAGCCCATAGCTGCAGCAGCAGTGATCACAGTTCATCCCAGGGTGCAGGATGTTATTCCAGTCCCAGTGGGAGATGGACATCGGAAAGGAGAGGGTGCTCAACAGGATAATGGTGAAAGACTTGATCTTGGGAGTCTGGGAGGGATAGTACCCGTGGCTACTGGACTCGTCACCCCTGGAATCACAGCACTCCTTGCCTCATGGGGAGAGAGGGCTACAGCAGGTGAGAGAATTTGAATGCTGACAGCAGTACATGGTCAAGTGTCCCCTCACTCCCATATGATCAACGGGGAGCCATCAACCCCACAAGTGGACCACCACAGTTTAAACAAGTTTGTATGTGGCACCGATAAAATTGATGGTTTTCCCACTGAATTTGAAACCCAATATCTAAGATACCAGGTGCGGCAAAGGGACTGGGTGATGCGAATGCACCCCTTGTTGTCTGGGGTGGTCAAAGAGATGCTGCAGTCCATCCCACGAGAAGATCGGGATGATTACCAACATGTGAATGCATTGCTTCTGTTGCAGCATGACCTTACCTCAGAAACTTACCAGGGCAAGTTCAGGACCGGGGAACGTTATCCCAAGGAGTCCTATGCCTTGTACAGGGCCTGCATGGCAATGCAAGGGACCCAGTGGGTGGAGGGTTGTGTTGCCACAAAGTACCACACGTTACTAGACTTGATTTTTTAGGAACAATTGTTGCAGGAATGTCCCTCGGATGTGAGGTCATGGGTCTTTGACTGTAAACCTACGACCCATGTGGAAGCTGCCAGGATGGCTGATGAGTTTGTGACCAGTCGCTCTTTGATGGATGAGAAATGGGCTCCCAAGAAACCGGCTGTGCCAGTCAAGGGAGCCAAGCAGACTCCTCTGTGGGTACCCAAGCCTGCAACAGAAGGCAGTGTCCTCAAAGCTGCAGAGTTTAAACATGAGAGGAGATGCTATCTCTGCAACAAAGTAGGTCACATCAGACAAGACTGTCTGGTCCATGCAAAGTCCGGTGGACCCCATCAGGGACAACGTTCTCCATCTGTGAGGCCAGTCGCTCGTGTGCGGCTGCCATGCACAGAGTAGTCAAGCACAGCCACGGAATCATCCCACAGAGGGACATCCATGGAGAGATCTGCACTTGCCCCTCTGGGACCAGCAGTGGAGACAGAGGGGAAATCAGGTTGCACCAGTCGGGTTGCAATCTAATGATGTATGGCAGATGCATCTGCGGAGAGTGACCATCGGAGATCACAAAGTGGATGGCTTGCTGGACTCTGGTGCCACTGTTATCCTGGTCCGACCTGATATGGTCCGACCAGAGGATTTGCTCCCGGGCACCACCGGGATGCAAATGACCATGCCAGCTTCAGGACCGTGGTACCTCCAGGTTGCCCGGGTCATTTTTGATTGGGGTGCTGGACGTAGCATGAGGGAGGTGGGGGTATTGCCAGGGTTAGATGCTGAGCTCCTACTTGGCAAAGACATGGGGCATGTAACCTGTGTGTTCACAGCCGAGCTGGCTCCGGTTGTAGATATTACCAGGAGTCAGTCAGCCAGCCAATCTCACAGAGGACTCATTCCCTGTCCCTCTGCATTTGGGACCATATGTACCAGGGGTCTCTGCAGAGACCAGACAGGTAATCCAGACCTTTTCCATGCTGAAAATCCAAAACATCTCACATCTGTTGAGCATGTTCAACCTGTCACCCCCCCCCCCCCCGGTCAATGTCCAACATTACTGATGGGACGGCCGTTATTCGAACGTATCTCAAATCATTTTTCGTGTTGACCGCTGTATTCCATTAGGTATTTCCGCATTTTGACCACTATTCATGCCGCGTTCGCGCAATCCGGCACCGGGCTGCAACACGCGGTTGATCTCTTTAATTTAATGGTTTATTGTTTCTTTGGATGCAATTCTTCGCATATCCGCCATGTGGCAGAAGTTAATGAATTATAATTTGGTTGCTATTCTTTGCGTATCCGCCAGGTGGCAGAAATGAATGCATTTAATGAATTGTATTGAATTGTAATGTGCATGGTACAGTGCTACAGTATACTTTGCTACAATGTGAGGGTGCAGGTGTTTAAAACAGATAGCACCCACGTCTATACTGGTACATACTTGCAGTGGCCCATTGTGAATTGACCTTCATTTTTCGAAGACGTTCTCAAATTAGGTGTTCTTAATAAAAAGCTTTAAATACTCAATGTGTGCCTTTTTCTTTCCCCGCACAATACTAGCTGAGCTGAGTGAAATTATGGCTACACCACAGGCGTATAAAAAACCTAACTGTAGTTATGCATTTTTAATATTTTAGGCAATAAACACAGCAGCAGATAAAATGGCGACTGTATCTGAAATATATGAATATTTAATATCGAACTATGATTTTTACAAGTTTTCACCAGACGTTCATGGGTGGAAGTGTGCGATAAGAAAAACCTTAAGTAACGATCAGTGTTTTTTTCGCATTGCCCCTCTTGCCGGAGAGATTTGCGGGTATTCGGGTGTCATGCCAGAATTTCACAGTATGTTTGATCATGGCAATTTCAAAAGAAGAAAGGTCGGTTTTAACCCATATAAGAATTGTCAATCCCGATCCAGCAATATGCCGGCAACAGCACCAGCACCGGCCGGTCACACCGTCAGTGATAACCTGGTGAACGGCAATCCTTTGTAACTCTCACCGCCTGAATAACTGGAAATTTCCACCTTGAGCATGATTTCGCGTACAGGTACCAGCAAGCTTGCATTTACCAGTACCAAAATGATTTCCCGCTTCATCATCTGTCAACTACAAGTGTACCAGGTCAGCTGTCACCTGTCAACTATAATGCAGACTTGAGGAGTCACAGTGAGTCATCACCTTCTGTTTGGCAAAGTTTATAATGAAGGTAAATATACAGTACAGTAATGTACTACACTGTATTACACTACAGTACATTACTGTACATTACTGTACAGTACATGACAGCATTAATGTAAGTTTAGAGCTGCAGTTCAAGCTTCCGTGTCAAAACAAAAACATTTTTGGGTGGGTGGGGTTAGTTAATTGATAACCTAACAAACCTGGTGGGTGTCCCTATGTAAAAAGAGGCTGCTAACGAATCCCGAGCTTGCGTGTACTGATTGATCTGTGTGGTTGATTGAAGTGCTGGTTGGTTAAAGTGTGTGCAGTTAGAACCAGAAGGAAAGCGAAGTACTGGGTATACTAGCAGGGGTGGCTGTTTTTGGGGAGTGTGCATTGGGGTAATCTATTTTTAAAGTGTGCTGTAATTTGAAGCCTGTAACTTTTTTTTCCCTTTCTCCTGCCTGAGGCAGAGTGGGTGTGGTTGGTTAATTGGCTGGCCTAACACACCTGCAGTGGGTGGGGTTAGTTAATTGATAACCTAACACACCTGGTGGGTGTCCCTATTTTAAAAGAGGCTTCTAACGAATCCTGAGCTTGCGTGTACTGATTGATCTGTGTGGTTGATTGAAGTGCTGGTTGGTTAAAGTGTGTTCAGTTAGAAACAGAAGCAGTTTGAACAAGGAAGCAGTTAAACAAGGTATAGTTTATTGAAGTACAGTTTACTGTTAGTACTTCTAAACTTCATAGTTGCTAGAATGAGCAGGATTGAAAATGCCACTCATTGCACATCTTGCCACATGTATGTGCACTTGGAGCAGCTGTTCTAAGGAGCATACCGCAGTGAGAAGTGTGAGCAGGTGGTCTCTTTAGAATCAGAGATTGCTGATCTGAAGAGGCAACTTGCAATATTGAGGGACATTGGCAATCTTGAAATGGAATTAGAGCTCATTGAGCAGCCCTTGCTTCGACTAGTGGTGCAGATGGTGGCGCTTCTAGTGAGGAGCAGGTAGGTAGCTTAGTTGCTGTTAGTGAGGAGCAGGTAGGTAGCTGGGTGACAGTTAGAAGGGGAAGCAGGGGCAATAGGGAGAGGCAGGTCATTTCTGAGCTGACACATCCCAATAGATTTTCCATGTTGAGTGAAGATATTGGGAATGTTGGGGCAGAAATGGCAAGGCTGGGGGACACTAATTCCTCTAGCAGCCAGGGGAATAGTTCCTCCAGCACAGTGGGGACTCAGGATGCTCAGATGCAAAGAAAGATTGTGGTGGTAGGGGACTCCATTATTAGGAAGGTAGATAGGGCAATCTGTTGCCGGGACCGTATGAACCGAACAGTTTGTTGTCTCCCGGGTGCTCGGGTTCGGCATATTGTGGATCGGGTAGACAGATTGTTGGGGGGGGGGGCTGGGATTGACCCGGTGGTCTTGGTACATGTTGGCACCAATGACAAAGTTAGAGAAAGATGGAGGGTCCTAAAAAATGATTACAGGGATCTAGGCCAAAAGCTTAAGGCAAGGACCTCCAAGGTAGTATTTTCTGAAATACTACCAGTGCCATGCGCTACCGCAGGGAGACAGTCAGAGATCAGGGAGGTTTATGCATAGCTAAGAATGTGGTATAGGAAAGAGGGGTTTGGGTTTTTAGAGCACTGGGACTCCTTTTCTGAGAGGTGCCATCTATATTCTAGGGACGGATTGCACCGCAATGAAGAGGGATCTTCTGTGCTAGGGGGAGAATGCTAAAAAGGTTGGAGGAGATTTTAAACTAGGATGGAGGGGGGAGGGGAATGAAACAGATAATGAACTAAATGGAATAAATGAGGATACAAGGTGGTATGGAGGTAGAATGGGGGCAAATGCAAGTTCGACAAGCAGTGAGATACCCATAGTAAATAGAGATAATACTAGAAAACTTCTAAAGACTAAACCAAGTGGGAGCAGAAAGGAAGGAGCAGATAAGATAATAGTACAGGCTGAAAAAAAATTAAAGGCATGCTTGCTAATGCAAGAAGCCTGACAGATAAAATGGGGGAGCTTGAATTAATAGCTACAAGGGAGCAGTATGATATCATAGGCATTACTGAAACATGGTGGGATGAAACTCATGACTGGACAGTTAATTTAAAGGGGTATTCTCTTTTTCGGAAGGATCGAATAAATAGAAGGGGAGGTGGAGTATGTCTATATGTTAAACCGGATCTAAAACCTATTATAAGGGATGATGTCTATGAAGGGAATGATGCAAATGTAGAGACCTTGTGGATAGAAATTAGCAGTGGAGTTAAAAGTATAAAGAAAATGTTTGTGGGAATATGCTATAAACCACCAAATATCTGTGAGATTGAGGAAGCTAAAATACATTTGCAAATGGAGAAGGCATCAAAACTGGGTCATGTTTGCATAATGGGGGATTTTAATTATCCAGACATAGACTGGGGCAATGAGATTAGCGTTACAACAAAAGGATACAGGTTTTTGGGGGTGCTTAAAGATAATTATATGACCCAAATTATTGAGGAACCAACCAGGAGAGGGGCAGTTCTGGATTTGGTCATATCAAACAACGTAGATGTAATAACAAATATTCAAGTGCTGGAACATTTGGGTAACAGTGATCATAACATGGTCTCATTTGAAATAAATGATCAGAAAACAGATTACTTGGGTTCAATAAAGACTTTAAACTTTAGAAAGGCAGATTTTAATAAACTGAGGTCTAATCTAGTAGTAATACTGCACCGACACACTTTATTCGAGCAAATACCCAGTATGTACCTGGCAGATACCTGGAATGCGCCGCTCCTCACCTCTGACAAGCCCCGTTGCGTTTGCCTTCCCAGCCTGGGTTCATGCCTGGCTGACGGGTGGCTGATCTGTTAAATGATAATGATTAGGATTTAATAGGCTGCAATGCTTCGCGTGTCTACCAGATGGCATAAATTCATGAATTGTAATGCAGTATATATATATATACTGTGCAGTATTGCAGCCAGCGGGAATAAAATACTTCAATCCCTGCCTGGAAAATACCTCAATGCACTCGGGCAGAAAACAGTCACAAACCTCAATACACCCGGGTATACCCGAATTCGTGGGACTAGCCGAGCTCGAATAAAGTGTGTCGCCAGTGTACAATGGGATGATGTTTTTGCAGGGAAAAATGTAGAAGATAAATGGGCAGTCTTTAAAACATTGTTAGAAAAGCACACTTATCAGTGTATACCCTTGGGTAATAAGTATACAGTAAAAGAAATAAGTCAAAACCAATGTGGCTAAATAAACAGGTAGGGGAGGAAATGGACAAGAAGAGGAAGGCGTTTAGATTCTTTAAGTCAGAAGGGACAGAGACATCGTATCAGAATTATAAGGAATGTAACAAAAATTGCAAAGTGGCAATTAAATTAGCAAAAATGGAAATGAAAAAAGGATTGCAATAGAAAGTAAGGTCAACCCTAAAAAGTTCTTTAAGTACCTTAATAACAAAAAAATGAGAAAAGAAAATATAGGACCCTTTCAGTGTGAGATAGGTAGGCATATTATTGGAAATAAGGAAAAAGCATGGGTATTAAACAAATTCTTTGCCTCTCTGTTTACCAGGGAAGAATCAAGTTCAATAGTAGCGCCACAGGAGGAAGCCACAACCTCCATATTAATTACCAATTGGTTAACTGAGGAAGAAGTTCATAAGCGACTTGAAAAAATTAAAGTAAATAAGGCACCTGGCCCCGATGGCATACATCCAAGAGTTCTCAAGGAGTTAAGCTCAGTAACAGCAAAACCATTATATTTAATATTCAAGGACTCCATTTCCACAGGCTCAGTACCACAAGATTGGCGTAAAGCAGATGTGGTGCCTATATTTAAAAAGGGAGCTAGATCACACCCAGGGAATTACAGACCTGTAAGCCTGACTTCAATAGTAGGGAAACTACTTGAAGGTTTAATACGGGATAATATTCAGGAATACCTAATGGAAAACAAAATTATTAGTAATAGTCAGCATGGATTTATGAAGGATAGATCTTGCCAAACTAACCTTATTTGTTTCTTTGAGGAGGTAAGTAGGAATTTAGACCAGGGTAATGCAGTTGATGTGGTCTACTTAGATTTTGCAAAGGCTTTTGATATGGTTTCACACAAGAGGTTGGTGTACAAAATAAAGAAAATTGGACTCAGTAATAATATATGCACCTGGATTGGAAACTGGTTAAAGGACAGACAACAGAGGGTTGTCATAAATGGAACTTTTTCAGGTTGGGCTAAAGTCGTGAGTGGAGTACCTCAAGGATCGGTACTGGGACCCCTGCTTTTTAACTTGTTTATTAATGACCTTGAGGTTGGGATCGAGAGCAAAGCCTCCATCTTTGCTGATGATACTAAATTGTGTCAGGTAATAGAATCAGAGCAGGATGTAATTTCTCTTCAGAAGGACTTGGAGAGACTGGAAACGTGGGCAGGTAAATGGCAAATGAGGTTTAATACAGATAAATGTAAGGTTATGCATTTGTGGTGCAAGAATAAAAAGGTGACTTACAAATTAAATGGAGATATATTGGGGGAATCCTTGATGGAGAAGGATTTAGGAGTGCTTGTAGACAGCAGGCTTAGCAATAGTGCCCAATGTCATGCAGTGGCTGCAAAGGCAAACAAGATCTTATCTTGCATCAAACGGGCAATGGATGGAAGGGAAGTAAACATTATTATTCCCCGTTACAAAGCATTAGTAAGACCCCACCTTGAATATGGAGTACAATTTTGGGCACCAATCCTAAGAAAAGACATTATGGAACTAGAGAGAGTGCAGAGAAGAGCCACCAAATTAATAAAGGTGATGGACATTCTAACTTATGAGGAGAGGCTAGCTAAATTAGATTTATTTACATTAGAAAAGAGGCATCTAAGAGGGGATATTATAACTATATACAAATATAATCAGGGACAATACAAGGAGCTTTCAAAAAAACTATGCATCCCACGGGCAGTACAAAGGACCCGGGCCATCCCTTAAGGATGGAGGAAAGGAAATTTCACCAGCAACAAAGGAAAGGGTTCTTTACAGTAAGGGCAGTTAAAATGTGGAATTCATTACCCATGGAGACTGTGATGGCAGATACAATAGATTTGTTCAAAAAAAGGTTGGACAACTTTTTAGATGGGAAAGGTATACAGGGATATACCAAATAAGTATACATGGGAAGGATGTTGATCCAGGGATTAATCCGATTGCCAATTCTTGGAGTCAGGAAGGAATTAATTTTTCCCCTTAATGGGGTTTTTTTGTTTGCCTTCCTCTGGATCAATAAGTAAGTATAGATATAGAATAAAGTATCTGTTGTCTAAATTTAGCATAGGTTGAACTTGATGGCCGTACGTATTTTTTCAACCTCATCTACTATGTAACTATGTAACTATGTAACTATGTAGGCAAACATTTAGTTACAGTGCCATTTTTATTGATATAACAATTGTGAGCTTTATAGAAAACCTTATACTGTACAGTACTGGTATGCTGCTTTTTTAATCTTCAAATCTTGTTTTTATATTGTACAGTACTGTCATCTTCACAACTTTTCTTATAAACACCAAAAATAAAAATGTATATCTTTTATTCTATACAGTATGTAATATTTATTATTCAATGCTTTCATCTTTTGCAACAGTACTACTGTTTTTCTTTTACTGGTATGCGCATGCGTTTACTGCACTGTGCTGAATATTTCATTTTGACATTTTTTTAATACTGTAGCAGGTAAGAGAAATGCCCTTTGCTTTACATTACAGTATGTGAAGTGCAATGCTTTGTTGAACTGTTAATAAGAATTTCAGGTCTGCAATAGAGGGGCGGTCAAAAATACATTTTATTTTTTAATTCAAGTTTTACAAATATATATTTTTGGGGGTTAAAGTATGAGATTCAAACAGCACTGTTGCTTTTTGGGTGGGTGGCATACTGTAGTACTGTGATTTTTATTTGGGGTGTGGGGATGACCTGTTGAGAATATGTCTTTGAACTACAGTACAATCCTTCATACAGCTCGCACCTCCTCCCCCCCCCCCCACACACACACACAAGACACACACAAGGCTCAAGGATTTCAACTTCTTATCAACACCTCTGACAAACCATTCATTTTCAAATGGTTGGCTTTGTGGTTTCATTAATCTTCCCGAGCCTGCTCTCACAGTTCTGCGCCGGCATTTAATTCTCTTTGGTTGGGACTTGGGACCTTGTTGATTATTAATTGTTGATTATCAACACCTCTGACAAACCATGCCACGCATGCGCAAGTGCGATAACCTAAGCCCTTCTAACTTGCCTTTTCTTCATCACAACACCCCCCACCCCCCACAAGTAATAAGATTAACATGTTGTGTGAGATTCAGGCCTAGCTAAGCAAGCCCTTCTAAAACTGCTACTGTACTGTAACAAAACAAGTCAACTTGAAGTTCAAAGCTTATCAACAACACAACAACAGAGCCCTCCAACAGAGCCATTCACGTAAATGTACTGTTGCGTGATTATCATGAGCTGGGCAGAAGACATGTTGGATAAACCTTAATGCAGGAAAATAGTATTTTTCTATAGAATTTTATTGCATTATTAAAAGAAATGATTGATTAAACAATAAAAATATAATAGTTTTATAAAGCATTTTTTGTTATTATATATATTTTTTCCCAAACTAATGTGAAGTGCAATGCTTTGTTTGTTGAACTGTTCATAAGAATTTCAGGTCTGCAAGAGGGGGTCGGTTTAAAAAAATAGATTTTATTTTGTAATGCATAATACAGTACAAAAATACAATACAGTAGCTTTTGTTATGGTATTGTGAGATGGGGGGAGATCGGGGAGAGAGGGGGCTGCAGCTCTGAAAATACAGTATTTCAAAAGATTTTTTTAAAAACAATTTTTTTTTTGGGGGGCAAACACGAATTTTTATACAGTACCTACTGAGAGAGGGTGGGAGAGGGGGGTTTGTGTAAGAGACTATACAGGCTGGTTTGTAGATAAACATTGTACTATTATCTTACACATCCTCCCCCCCTTCCTTTTTTCATTGCTTGTGGCAGTTCTGAAAATGAAAAGAAACAATAAATGCAGACATGGTTAGTTTGAGTGCCATACAGTACTTACAGTGCAGTAAAGTGCCTGTATCATATTTACCTGTGCCTGATTAACAGAAATAAATGGTTAAAACAATAACAATATTTCAAAACAATAAAAATAAAAAATAAAATGATTAAACGCATTAAAACATTAATCCATGTTATTTTTGGTAAAATTTTGCCTAAACAGGCCATTTATAGCATCTCTCACAGCTCTCATAATTGTTGGGGTAACACAGAAATAACGCTCCACTTCATTCAAAATCGTCTTTCATAAATTTGCTGGAAAAGCCTTCTTTCTTTTGTTTCCTTCATAATTTACATTGTGGGTCCAACGGCTGCACATCTCAAAACTGACGTGGTGTTTAAATATTGACAGGGCAAATTTATGGGCTGCACAGCACTTCCAGTCTTGTATTTCTCATGGGCGTGTTGGGTCAGGTCGGTCAAGTTGATGTCCGGCAGCGTTACAATCTTGGGTGCTGGTAACTTCTGGCAGCGGGCGAGGGTTGGCGGTATGGGAGGATGCTTTCCTCCTGTCGTGGCCTTACCTGAGTTGTCATTTCGTCCTCAAAGGCATACTGGTGCAGAGGATCTGGTGACAGGTGGGGTGAGCATGGGGGGCTTGGTGAGGGAAGCGTGAAGGTCACATCATTCAGGTCACACTCCTGCTCCTGCATAGGACATACTGGTACAAGGAAAGGAACTCGCAGGAAAGAATACATCACAACAATCTTCCTTTCCATCTTCTCCATGTTCCTTCCCATCTGTTCTATCTGTATCCAGTGCTGATTCAAAGGCCTTATCCAGGTTCTCTCGGGCATAACCCCTGGACACAAACCTTTCCCTCATTTCCTCCGCCCTGTGAACAAAATCCTCCAGGGAAGAATAGTTCCTGCGTAAACGCAGGAACTGTCCCCGTTGAATACCCTTGATCAAAGGACGGAAATGACAACTTTTCGCATGTAACAATGAATTTCTGGCATTATCTTTCCTAAAGATATCGGACTGTACTTTTTTCTCATTATCCACATACAGATTGAGATCCAGAAATTTTATGTAGTGCATATGATAATTATGCGTAAATTTGAGATTAAATGTATTGTCAGCCAGATAATCAAAGAACCTGAAGAGCTCTTCTTCCCCACCACTCCAGACCATCAAAAGGTCATCAATATAGCATTTGTAGAACGCTATATTGTGCCTAAAGGGATTTGAATTTCCAAACACATGGGACATCTCCCACCAACCCATGAAAAGGTTGGCATAGGATGGGGCAAATGAAGTACCCATCGCTGTCCCATGTGTCTGGAGATAAAAATGCTGCTCAAAAAGAAAATAATTGTGTGTGAGTGAAAATCGAATGCTATCCAATAAAAAAGCAATATGTGCAGCAGGAAGGGAGGAGTGAGAGTTGAGGAAGAACTCAACTGCTGTGATACCGTGACCGTGATTAATAATGTTGTAAAGTGAAGCTACATCTAGGGTTACCCAAATGTGGGATGTGTGCCAATTGAAAGGTGCAAGAAGTGCTAAAACGTGTTTGGTGTCAATAATATGCGAAGGTAAAGTGTGTACTAGGGGTTGGAGAAAGTGATCAATATATTGTGAAAGGTGTTCACCCAGGGAACCGATGCTGCAAATAATGGGTCTACCTGGGGGTGCAAGAAGTGTTTTGTGAATTTTGGGGAGGTGGTGAAAAATAGGTATGATGGGATCTGGAGTGATCAGGAAATCTCACTCTGAGGGTGTGAGAACTTGTAGAATCTCACCTTCTTCAATCAGTTCTGTGAATTCTTTCTGGAAACGAGGAGTCGGATCACCATCCAGGGTAATGTATGCCTCTGAGTCACTGAGTTGCCTCTGAGCCTCCAGTCTCTGTCTAAGACAACCGTCGCGCCCCTTTTGTTGGCTTTTTTAATTAGAGTAAGGTCATTTTCTGATAGTGTCTTAATGGCTGCCCTTTGATCAGGAGTCAAGTTATCCTTATGAGATCTATGAAACCTGGTTCCACTATCACTTATGTCCCTAGCCAGGAGTGAGAGATCTCTTTCTACTGCTTTTTGAAAGGTTTCCTGGTATTTACCTGACCGGAACGACACCATCCTGATTGAAGGGACACCAGCTCTGAGACGGAACTTTGATGCCACTATTGAGAGAGGCCACCGCCACTTACGAGCCGTGACGACCCCCTGATACATCGCTATGAGATGTTTCCCTTTCGTGTTCCTACCTGCTGACTGGCAACCCCTGTGTTTATCACAGTCAATGCTCTTACCCTTCTTATCTGATGTACGCAGATTACTTGCGTTTTAAATTGATAAAACTTTTTTTATGTACTTCACCATGTGTGTTTTTGAGCTGTTTTCTTGTGTTTTCGTGACCATGGAGAACTGGCAATTCCTGAGCGACCAAGTAGCCTCCGTGGCGTAACAGCTTACTAACCTCTCCCTTCAGGAACCACCGGCGGCGGCTCCCCCCCACCCAGGGAGGTGCAGGCGCTTCAGAACCCCAAATCCCTCCGCCTAACCGGTACGCCAGAGATCCGCTCACTTGCCGTGGATTCTTGAATCAATGTGACGTCCAGTTAGAGATGTCTCCATCCCGGTTTCTCATGGACCGCTCTAAGGTAGACTATATCTATGCCCTGCTGACTGGTGACGCTCTAGCCTGGGCCTCCCCTCTCTGGAAACTCAGACCTGAAGTAACCCAAGATTTTCCTAGATTCCAGTGAGAATTCCAGCAGGTCTTCGACACTTCGGCCCGTATGGAGACCGCCGCTTCATCCCTGTTTCATCTTTCCCAGGGTCGTAGGTCAGCAGCGAGATACCTATTGGCGTTCCGCACGATTGCCATGGAAACTCATTGGAATGATGAGGCTCACTCCACAGCGTACTGGCAGGGCTTGGCCAAACGTCTCAAGGACGATCTGGCAGCTCAACCTTGTCCCTCTTCACTTGAGGACCTAATCGCCCTTAGCATTCGAGTTGACCAGGAAAGATGCCAGGAACACCAGCGTCCCCGGTTCATGTTGCCTACTAAAGGCTCACCTAGACCTCCTCTCCTGGCCCTTCCAGCATTGGATGCCCCGGAGCCAATGCAAATTGGCAGTCAACAGCTCCAGTCCGCCGAATGAACTCGCCGCAGGAACGAAGGTCTCTTTTTTTACTGCTGTTCCCCGGATCATCTGGTACATCACTGACTGGGAAACGATAAACGCCCAGTGAGGTTTGTTGGGCTCTCCCTGGGTACCATCTCTTCTTGCCCCTCTCCCCTTGAAGAACTTCCCAAGAGAATTCTGTTTCCTATAATCCTCGAGGGTCCCAACGTCCGGGTGTCAGCCTCAGCATTCATCGACTCCGGGTCTGGTGGTAACTTTCTGGATCAGGATTACGCACTCAAGAACCGGATTCCTTTAATCAAGAAGATTGTACCCATCGGCCTCGAGGCAATAGACGGCCGTTCCCTTCAGCCAGCGTTCATCACCCTGGAATCTTTTCCCCTCACACTTTCTATCGTGGATGGTCACACTGAGATTATTATTTTTGACGTCCTTCACTCGCCCACAGTCCAGGTCATCCTGGGATTACCCTGGCTCCAGTTGCACAATCCGTGTGTTGATTGGATAGGCAAACTGCCGATCCAGTGGGGTTCCTCGGTAAAAGATTCTGGGAAACCCTCCTTAACTACTCTTGCCGGCCTCGAGACATCTGTACCGCCTCCCTCCACACTTCCTGATGTTTACCATGATTTCAAGGATGTCTTCAACAAGACCCAGGCTGAGGTTCTGCCGCCACACCGCTCATTTGACTGCCCCATAGAACTAATTCCCGGAGCCACACTCCCCAAGTCTAAATCGTACCCCCTTTCCGTGCCTGATACCGAGGCTATGTCATCCTACATCCAAGAAAACCTCAAGAGAGGTTTTATCCGGTATTCCACCTCTTCAGTCGGGGCTGGGTTCTTTTTCTTGAATAAAAAAAGATGGCTCATTAAGACCTTGTATTGATTTCCGGGGTCTCAACAAGATTACTGTTTAAAACCAGTATCCCCTTCCATTAATCTCGGAACTTTTCGATCGGCTTCAAGGAGCCTCTATATTCTCCAAACTCGACCTCAGAGGGGCGTACAATCTGATTCGTATCCGGGAGGGCGACGAGTGGAAGACCACTTTCAATAAACGCAGCGGCCATTATGAATATCTCGTGATGCCGTTTGGCCTCTGCAATGCCCTGGCCGTATTCCAGGAATCCATGAATTAGACCTTCGGGACATTCTGGATATCTTCGTCATAGTATACTTAGATGACATACTTATTTTTTCCAAAAACCTAGAGGAACATATCCACCACACCAGGGTGGTTCTTTCTCGTCTCCGCGCAAACAAGCTCTACGCTAAGATGGAGAAATGTCTCTTCCACCAATCTTCCACAGCCTTTCTGGGCTATATAATTTCCGATAAAGACTTCTCCATGGATCCGGAGAAATTGAGGGCAATTCTGGACTGGCCGTTACCTAATTCACTAAAAGCAATCCAACGCTTCCTCGGGTTTTCGAATTATTATCGGAAATTCATCTGCAATTTTTCTACCACAGTCCTCCCCATTACGCACTTACCAAAAAAAGGGCCGATCCTCCGTTATGGTCCCCTGAAGCTACCAAGGTGTTTGAATTCCTCAAGAAAGCCTTTGTCTCCGCTCCTATCCTTCGCCACCCGGACACTTCTCTTCCCTTTACTCTCGAGGTCGATGCCTCTGATACTGGGTCAGGGGCAGTACTATCACAAAGGTCCACTCCTCAAGACAAACTCCACCCTTGTAGCTTCTTTTCAAGGAAATTTTCTCCGGCCGAGAGAAATTACAACATCGGGAACAGGGAGCTCTTGGTGATCAAGCTAGCCCTACAAGAATGGAGACACCTCCTCGAGGGTACTAAGGAGCCGGAAGCCATCCTCACTAATCACAACAATTTATTGTATATCGAGGGGGCCCGATGTCTGGGCTCCCGCCAAACTCGCTGGGCACTTTTTTTTTTCCAGTTTCAACAATATACGATCTTGTACATTCCAGGCGCCAAGAATGTCAAGGCCGACACACTTTCACATCAGTTCTCTACAGAAGAGAAGTCCGACAAGGTTACGGAAACTATCTTACCTTCTAACTGCATAATTTCCGCCAATACATTTGAAATCTTAGATAAAATCACGGAAGCCAAGGCGCAAATTCCCAGGAGGTTAAAATTTCCATAAGGACTCCTGTCTGCTGCTCCACATTTTCGCCACAAAATCCTGGAATGGGGGCATTCATTCAGATCGACTGGTCACCGGTTATCAAAAGGACGCTGGATTTAATCAAACGTACCTTTTGGTGGCCAAAGATGAACAAGGATATTCAGGACTTCAAGAAAGCTTGTCCGGTATGCGTGCAGAGTAAGTCCGTCCGACATAAGCCATCGGGTCTCCTGACTCTTCCCATCCCTGAACGCCCTTGGACGCATATATAGATGGATTTTCATAGTGGAACTCCCACCCTCCAAAGGGATGAATACGATCCTCATGGTAGTGGATAGATTTTCTAAGCAGGCACATTTTGTACCCCTCAAGGGTCTTCCTAATTCTGCCACATTGGCTGACGTAATTTCTAAAGAGATCTTCAGGCTGCACGGTATTCCTCACACTATTGTCTCTGACAGGGGCACACAATTTATTTCTAAATTTTGGCGGGCATTTTCCCAAAGACTTAGCATCTCCCTCCTGTTCTCCTCGGGCTATCACCCACAAACCAACGGGAAAATCGAGAGAATGAATCAGTCCTTGGAACAGTATGTCAGATGTTTCATGTCCGAGTCTCAGGACAACTGGGTGGACTTATCACATTGGGCATAGTTCACGATTAATTCTCTCAGGAATTAATCTACGCAGGAATCCCCTTTCTTCGTTAATTATGGGTTCCACCCCAGCCCCCTTCATCTGTCCTCCACCCCTTTGGGGGTACCAGCAGCTGATGTTCCAGTTGCCAACCTACAAGACTCTTGGAGGAAGATTCAAAGGGCGTTGCTGGGGGCCGTCCAGAAAAAAAAGACTCAGGCGGATCGGCGCCGTCAGATGGCACCGGAATATAAGACAGGGGACAGAGTCTGGCTTTCCTCCAGGAATATCAAGCTTAAGACACCTTCCCCGAAGCTAGCGTCCAGATTCTTGGGTCCTTTTGAGATGCTCGAACTGATAAACCCTGTAGCTTATCGGCTCCAGCTGCCACCTTCCATGAAGATACCCACAGTCTTCCATGTTTCCTTCCTAAAACCTTTCTTTCAGAATGCACACTTTCCGGATGACCCTCATAGACCCAATCCTGTAATTATACAGGGGCAACAGGAATTCGAGGTACAATATATTCTCGACTCTCGATTCTCTAGAGGCAGGCTTCAGTTCCTCGTCCTCTGGAAAGGGTATGGACCGGAGGAACGTTCATGGGTACCACATCAGCACATTCAAGCCCCAGCTTTACTCAAGCTTTTCCACCGGAAGTTTCCTCACAAACCTTGGGAGGATCATCCGGAGTTCGATCCTCAAGGGGGGGTACTGTAAGGAATCAGGGGACACGTTCCCCATGGGGTGTCCCCCCCGTTCCGGCCCTGAGTGCCGTTGCACCCGCTGTGCGCCCTGCCTGACGTGTTCCTACCTCCTCCGGTCAGATGCCGCTCCGCTCTCTCTCCTCTGTGACACACGCCGCCACTGCCTCCAATCTGCCGGGTCGTGTGCGCAGGATTCTTACAGGACGCACGTGCACCCAATCCTATCTGCCTGCCCCTCGCACGGCTGGTCCTGTACCCCACCTGCAGCAGGACATTACCCCACTTGCAGCTACACACCTGGCTCCCCCCCGTCAATGTCCCTGAGCCTTTCTCAGGGTCTGCCTGGACACACTTCCGCTCCACTTCTACCCTCTATTGGTACGCCACGATATATTACCCCAGTCTGGCCTCTCCCTCCTCCCTCTGCATAGCTTCTTGTGGCTACGTGCTGTTCTGAGTTCTGTGCCTGGCTCTCTTCTGTTTTTCAGCTCTCGTTCCTGAACCTACTCTCCGTGTACCCTCTCTGGACTTGATCTCGGCTTCCATTTTGACTACGTGTACCTCGTTACCCCCGGACCTGGCTTTGGACTATGACTACGCTGCTTTTTCCTACCTGTAACAGGGGACTTATCCCTGTTCAGTAATGTGCCTTTAATCTAGCAGTGTGGTAGTTAATTACTAAACACCACCTGCCTGATTAGATTGCTTACAAAAACCTGTCTGTTCAGACATGAAGTAACTTCTCTTTAGCTCTGACTGAGAGCTGACCTTTGAAGAGACAGAGCAGAGGTTCTTGAGTCCCAGGAGAGACTGACCAAAAGAAACCCAGACCTCTGGAGCTGACGGGTCTTGAGCTCTACAAAGCAGAGCTGAATTCAAGACACAGGGAAAACTACTACACCTGAAGCTGAACCAGGAAGTGAGATTTTCCCTCCAAGAAACAGATAAGACTTTTATTCTTAAGAGACTGCTTATATCTGCTTATTTCATGTTATATGTTTTGGGGCTGCGAGAACTGCTTGACTAAGGGATATGTGAATTATTGTATAGTGTTTCACTAGAAATACTCCCAAGTGAATGGAAGCTTTGTTCCCCCCCCTGTGTTTGGATAATTTTCCTGATGAAAAGGAACAGGCACAATAAAGCCTATTATAATTTCACATTATAAAGCCTCCTAATTGTGTACCTCTGTGAAAATCCATCCACATATGGTGTCCAAGGTGGGACAAGAGGAGTCTTTGTAGTTAAAAAGGACCGGAGATTTTTATGTGAAATTTTTTTTTATGCTTTTTGCCTACAAGCAACTTAGAAAAAAAAAAAAAAAAAACCTCTCATGCAGCAGAGGCACAGTTAAAGGGACACACCACTGAAACCACACTGCACTGAAACTTACAAAAACCACGGATGGACTCTTTTCCCCAATCCCAAGAGAATGCTGAAGCAGGTAAACCTTTAATTGTCTATCACAAAGTATAATACGGTCATTGAAATAGGGGTTTTGCCTTCCAGCCATAGTCAGGGTTCAAGAAGGGAGTCAGCCCTGGAAAAGGGATAGGTGTTTGTTGTTTTCAAAAGTTTCGCTGAAGCAGTGAATACAGATGGTGACCCATGAGGGGTACTGATTTTGCAAATAAAGGTTGCCACACCGCATAGGGCTACCAGCTGTGAATGTAGTATATGCAGAAAGTGTGAAAATTGATACAAAGACTGTGCTGAAGCAGGGGAATTTTTAGCAAACAAATGCTGAGTGTTGAGTCACCCTGCCGGGAATGAAAGAAATAGTCCACTGCAAATAATGTTTTTTTTTCTGCAAATAAAAAAGTCTGCCTATATATATCTTGGGAGCAAAAACAGACACCCAAAGTGTGAAGTGTGAATACCATAATACCCAAAGATGAGACTGAAAATTACTGAACTCAGGCAGAAAACCAAATTCTGTTGCTGAAGCAAGGAGATTGCACCCTGCAAGAAAATGGTGTAAAGCAAATAGAATTTTTTTACCTAGCAACTGCACAACTTGTATACCTGATAAAAGAAAATGCATGCACAGTACTGCTAATATTAAAAAAAAAAAAAAAAAAAATTTATCCAAGAAAGAAAAGTCTACAGAGATGCCTGTGAGAGCTACGACCTCTACAAGCAAAATATGCCCTTCTGTAGGACTACCACAATTGGGGGTTCTAGCAAATACAGTGGCAACAGCTGCAATAGCGCCTCCTGAGGTCAGGAAGAAAATGACACCTGATAGCCTAAAAATGGAGCACAGGATGCAGCGTTCCTGTAATGAACCCTACCCCACGGAACAGTGGCCCTTCCAGTCCAATAAAGAGGAAGACATCTCTTACGGGGAACCCGAACCGAGTCACACCCACAAAACACCCCAAGAATGGTGGGGGTGCCTGAACTCAGCACGAACAGAAAAGACCGCTCCCTTTGATGACGAATATGATCAGCAGGAGACAGAGCGGGAGCAGTGGATCACCGAATATTTCTGTCAACTAAAGCAGCTGTAAGAAAAGCCTGGCATATATAATGAAGCTGCTAAAACTTCAAATGAAGATGGAGACCCCAGTATCCCTGAAGGGACGGTGTCATCCAAATCAAAAAGGAAGAAAAAGAAAAGCAGTTCTTCACTTACCGTGGAAGGAACAGACATGTCCGCAGATCCTGTGGAGGAAAAGGGGGACCGAGTTGCTCTGCAGCCTAGAGAAAATGGAGAATTCGTCCCACGGTTAACCGAATATCCAGAGGGCCCAAGACAGAAGTCGTGTACCCCAAAGACGTGCCTGTCCAGTGCCAATAGTGAGGAACCCTCAACTAGTCATTCCAGGGAAGCGGAGCCAGAACCAGTGAGTGACGATCCCTTGACCAGCCCTGAAGACGCCCTGAAAATTGCCAGGCATGACTGTGATCTGCTCTGTGAAGAATTGGGAAAAGAGAGAAAAAATAATGCTGAGCTACAGAAGACTGTGCTCGCAATTTACTCTGCGGCCAAGACCGAATTGGAGGATCTCAAGACTGAGCTAGATACTGCAAAGGCAACTATTTCCGCCATGGATGAAAAGCAGAGCCAATCTGATAAAATGGTGGCTACGCTAAAGCGGAAGTATGAGGAGGCACTGAAGCAGATGACAGTCTTCCAGCAAGAGGCTCACGCTCTTCGTATAGAGCTTGATGCCTCACATCATTAGACCTGGAAGTTTCCAGAAAGGAACTACACAGTCTCACTGAGGAGCTGGACATTGCTAAAGAAACTACTGTCAATCTTGATACAGATCTCAAAGTCTCTCAGAAGGAGCTTCAGACCCTCAACCTAGAGAAAGAAGTCTCACGCCAGGAGATTGTCATTCTCAAAGCAGATGTGCGTAAATGGAAGGAGGACTGCAAAGATGCCCTGAAGAATACAGAGACTGAAAAAAGAGAAAATTCAAGATTAAAAAGAGAAAACTTAAAACTGAAAGAAGAAAATTTTCAGTTGACAGAAGAAGTCAAGGAAAAGTTTGACGCAGAGCACCGACTGCAGAACCAAATGCAAGGTCTGCGTACACACCTCCAGTATGCTGAGGAGGAGCAGCAAACGCTACAGGAAGAAAAACTGCAGGCTGCTAAAGAGTTACAAGCGCTGCAGGAACGTCTGAATACCCAGTACGTCCCCATAGAGCAGTTTGAGGAGCTAAAGGCCACGCTGCATGTCTTCAGAGCATCGTTGGAAGCAGAGCTTCGATACCAGGTGAATCTGTATGAGAGGGAGCGTGAGAAGGCTCAGAAACTGGAGCAAGAGCTGGAGAGACAGAGAGACTGTTCCATTCCCTTGAGTCAGTACACCAAGGAGAAAACAGACGCAGCGGCAACCTTGACGACAAAAATTACAGAGCTCCAGAATATGAAGGAGACTCTGATACAGATTCCATCAATACGGAATAAGGTATTGGCTCTGCCCAAGCACCAGTATCCCACAGTAACTAATGCCCGTAAGGACAAGGGTACAGTGAGAGTTGGGGACTCCACGCAACTTCAAAACAAAATTACGAAGTTTGAGCCACCAAAGAAAGCACTAGCCAAACCTACAGCTGCCCAACAGGCAACAAACAGAGGTAGGAGTGCAGAATCAAAGCCAGAAGAATCCTTAGCTGAAGAAGCTGAACTGGCGACTCCGTGGTGTGGAGAAGCTGCAGAAAGACCACTTCAAGAGCAGAAAACACTAAGGGCTATTCCTAACAGCTCTACAACTGTTGCCATACACTTTGTCTACAAAAATAGGAGTGCCCGATGCAACAGAAATCTCAAGACCGCGCACGCGATAAAAAGACTTTACGTGGAAAAAGTCCTCCTCGAGCGACTGAGGAGTGCTGATCTCAAGCATCTTCGGGAGGAGACAAAAATAAACTGGAGAAAGGGCTCCAATCCCAGCGGGACAGAGGGTTCTCTTCCTCCATCCACTCTCATTCAAGTCACAGAGATATCTAGAATGAGAGTGGAAGGATGGGCTTTGGCCGTGGTAAGCCCGAGCTTCCCACAAACAGGGGAGGTATGTAACAGGGGACTTATCCCTGTTCAGTAATGTGCCTTTAATCTAGCAATGTGGTAGTTAATTACTAAACACCACCTGCCTGATTAGATTGCTTACAAAAACCTGTCTGTTCAGACAGGAAGTAACTTCTCTTTAGCTCTGACTGAGAGCTGACCTTTGAAGAGACAGAGCAGAGTTTCTTGAGTCCCAGGAGAGACTGACCAAAAGAAATCCAGATCTCTGGAGCTGACGGGTCTTGAGCTCTACACAACAGAGCTGAATTCAAGACACAGGGAAAACTACTACACCTGAAGCTGAACCAGAAAGTGAGATTTTCCCTCCAAGAAACAGATAAGACTTTTATTCTTAAGAGACTGCTTATATCTGCTTATTTCATGTTATATGTTTTGGTGCTGCGAGAACTGCTTGACTAAGGGAGATGTGAATTATTGCATAGTGTTTCACTAGAAATACTCCCAAGTAAATGGAAGCTTTGTTCCCCCCCCCCCCCCCCTGTGTTTGGATAATTTTCCTGATGAAAAGGAATAGGCACAATAAAGCCTATTATAATTTCACATTATAAAGCCTCCTAATTGTGTACCTCTGTGAACGTCCGTCCACACTACCCTTGACCAACGGCTTTCGGACTTCACTACTCGGACCTCTGGCGCCCCGGACTTGGCAAGTATGTGGCTAACCCTCTCTCACAAGACCCAGTAACGCACCCTACCACACTCCGGGCATGCCCTCACTGCTGTGGGTGCATGTTATACCCTTACCCACCTCAGTACTGGGGACAAGTATGGTCTGCGGGCAGTACAGCGTTACAAATACGGAGCTCTGCTGAGACACGACTTCCTTGCTTGATGTCTTGGCCACGCCCCCACCTTTTATTTTAATAGCACAGTATTGAAGCAGGTGGTCTCCAGAGCTGAACCACATTAATTTCAGGTCCGGAAACCCCCTGCTTCCCAAAATTACAGGCCCTGGTATGAGGTGCCAGTATCTTTCGGCATTGTTTAAATGTTATAGTCACGTGAAACAGGAGAATTGAAACATGGCAGAGATACCGGGGACTGTAAATCAGGAAGCAGGGGGTTCCCGAGGCTGAAATGAAAGCGGTTCCGCTCCGGAGACCCCCTGCTTCAATACTATGTGTAAGAGATGTGTGCAGAGGTATGCAATGGAGACCTTTTTTTAAGGTGAAATTAAAATAAGGCTTTATTGCGCCTGTCCCTTTTAACACAGCAAAACATATGAAAACAACAAACGCCTGTCCCTGTTTAAAGGCTAACTTATTTCCCCTGTCCCTTTCTCCAGGGCTGGATGGATACTCCCATTACCACCCTATTCCCCAAAGTCTCAAGAGATACCTTAAAGCAGGTGGCCCTTCATGTCAATCTCTGGTAGGTTCCTGGGTCCCCTGTGTCCAGGAATATAAGTCTCTGGGTGTCTTGATCTCAGCACCCCTTTGTGCTCAAGACAGTCTGTGTGCAGGCTTCTCTGCTTTCCTGTGTCAGTTCCAAATGTCAGCTCAGGAAAATCCTCTTCCTGTGTCTCACATGACACTATTTCACAGAGCTCTGAGGGAGCTCTAATCAGAAAGGTGGAGTTGATTACAGGTGTGCAATTAACCAGCACACTGCTAGATTAGAGGCAAGTTTCTTAACAGGGATAAGACCCTGTTACACACCTCCCCTGTTTGTGGGAAGTTCGGGCTTACCATGGCCGAAGCCCATCCTTCCACTCTCATTCTAGATATCTCTGTGACTTGAATGGGTGTGGATGGAGGAAGAGAACCCTCAATCCCAATGGGATTGGAGTCCTTTCTCCAGTTTATTCGTGTCTCCTCCTGAAGGTGCTTGAGATCAGCACTCCTCAGTCGCTCGAGGAGAACTTATTCCAAGTAAAGTCTTTTTACCGAATGCGCGGGCATGAGATTTCCCTTGCGTCGGGCGCTCCTCTTTTTGTAGGCAGATTTTATGGCGACAGTTGCAGAGCGTTTGAGAGTAACCCTTTGAGTTTTCCGCTCTTGAAGCTGTCCTTCTGCACTCTTTCCACTCCATGGTGTTGCCAGTTCATATTCTTTGGGATTGAGTTGCAATTCCACCTCCAGAGAATGTCCCATCTTTTCAGCTTCATCCACTAAGGATTCTTCTGGTTTTGATTCTGCACGTATACCTTTCTGTTTTGCCTGGTGGCCAGCTGAAGGTTTTGCTAGTGCTTGCTTAGGTGGTTTAGACTTTGCAACCTTGTTTTTCAGATGAGCGGTGTTCCCAGCTCTCACTGTATCCTTTTTCCTTTGTTTTTTTGTGGCTGTGGGATACCGATGCTTGGTCAGGGTCAATACTTGTCCTTGTAGTACTGTCATCTCATCTGTGAGAGATCCCTGTTTTTTGAGTGCGTCTTGCAAGTCTGTTCTCAGGGAATTTATCTGCGCACTTTGCTTTCTCTGAGTTTGTATCAGTGTCTCCGTCATATTCTGGAGCTCTGTAATGTTTGTCGTCAAGGTTGCCGCTGCGTCTGTTTTCTCCTTGGTGTACTGACTCAAGGAACAGACTCTCTGTCTCTCCAGCTCTTGCTCCAGTTTCTGGGACTTCTCCTGCTCCCTCTCATACAGAGTCACCTGGTATCGAAGCTCCGCCTCCAACGATGCTCTGGTGACATGTAGCGTGGCCTTTAGCTCCTCATACTGCTCTGTGGGGACACACAGGTTATTCAGACATTTTTACCTCTTTAGCAGCCTGCAGATTTTCTTCCTGCAGAGTTCGCTGCTTCTCCTCTGTATTCTGGAGGTGTGTATGCAGACCTTGTAGTTGGTTCTGCAGTCAGTGCTCTGCTTCAACCTTTTCACCTTCCAGAAGTTTCTTTATTTTTTCCAACTTGTGGAGCTTTTCATTCTTTCCATTGACGTGAAGTAGAACAGATGTGATGCATCCACATTGGATAGAAATCCTCCACAGTATGTATATTTGATCAAGATGACAATAGAAAGTCCATGAATAATATGGCAATTATCTGGCACGGGCTAAGTGTCTAGAGGGGTCCACTTGACCTCCACAGCTTAAACACCATATAAATCCAGCCAAGTAACCAATATATAATTAACAACAGCACTGGTGTCCATATATATATGTTGGGGTACTGCGGCCCTTTACCTGAGTGCTTGCAGGACTTCTAGACATCCAGGGCGTGCAGTCCATCCAGGTAGGTAGACAACAAGAGGAAGGGTGATGATGAGTAGCACAGCCACGGTATTCCAACTCCCAATAGGACCGGAAAATATTGAACAAAAGTACACACTCCAATATTGCAATAGGTCAGGTTTAATGCAGGATGGTGCAGCAACAGGACAACACGAACGCACCTACGCGTTTCGTGCACTAGGCACTTTATCAAGGTGACAAATACACACATAGCTGCTTAATTTATACTCACCTGAGTTGTATCGCGCGCTGCCGGGTGTGACGTCATCATCCCGCGTCGCAACGGGTCGCGGTGACGTGGCGTGCATATCCATTGGCCCGGCAAGTCAGGTGGTATGCTATTGCTAGCCTGCTATCTCTTTTTTCTAAAATAAACTTTATTAACAACAAGACAAACACACGGCGAAATAAAAACATGTTAAAAACGCAATGAAATACTGTTATAGCAGCGAACTGGCATAAGCAAAGTCAGTATAACAAAATGATTATAGTAATCTAAGGGGCAGGCTAATAATAATGATGATATACTTTTAGTACTTTTAATAGCCCCTATTGGAATCATTAGTACAATGTTGACATTTATATAGCATATACTGACATATGCGTGTGCAAGCAATGGTGGTGAATTTGTAGTTCACGGAGAGAACATATTCACAGTTGAAAACAGTACAATAAAAATGACTATACAAATATATAGTTATATTAATACTAAGTCCTATCTGTTAAGTGCAATAAATGTTCTTATAGTAACATATACATATACATAGAACTGTTGTGAAATGACCCTTCATCTGATGGTAATTAATGTGATTGAATATAATCCTGGAACTAAATATACAAGATACGGGTATATATGACATGACATATAAGGCAATAACATACAATACGAGTATAACTGATGGTAGAGGAGCATGAACATTGGTTGGGAAAGCAAACAATAATTTTAATTAATACATATATAACACTAATGTATAATATTAAATAATATTGAATAATTAAATATACAGTAGTTCAATTGTTAAATTTATTAATATATATATAAATGAATGATCGTGTTAATAAGCAGAAAAAAATAATTAAATGAAAATTAAGAATTAGTGATTTGTGAATAAATCATTTTTAAAAGAATCATTTTAAAAAGTGACTTATATCCCAATCAATGTTCATGCCAAAAGGTTCTCTGGTTCTCAAAGTAAATATCCAATAGGATTCACGTCTGTCTAACATCTTTACTCTATCTCCACCTCTAGGGGATACAGGGATGTGTTCAATACCTTGGACCGAAAGTAGATTTACATTACCATGGGGACAATTTGAAAAATGTTTTGGTACGGGATGGTTTTGGTCTTTATTACGAATCAATCGGAGATGTTCTAGGATCCTAATTTTCAATTTTCTAGTTGTCCTCCCGACGTATTGACGTCCACATCCACACTTGAGTAAATACACGATATGTGTGAAATTACAATTAATAAAAGTTGGGACGTTATATGTCATCCTTGTGACTGTAGATGTAAACATTTTATTTTGATTCATATAGGTGCATGCTTTGCATTTAGTGCACGTGTACATTCCTTTTGGTAATGGAGATTTTATCTCTTCTCCAGTCGTGAATGAACTGGGTGATAGTGTGTTTGCTACTGTTTTTGCACGTTTGAATATAATGTTGGGACCCAAAGACACATATGGTTTTAGCACAGGATCTAGTGACAAGATGTTCCAATGTTTTCTGAAAATGGCCTTGATAGATTGTGCTTGTTTGCTAAAGGGTGTAATGAAAGATGGACTATAATTGGATCTGGATCCTTTGATTGATTTTTGTCTGAGAAGACTATTACAGTTTATTCGAGCATTTGCCCGTTCTGTGCCGCAGCAGTAGCCTGGCGCGCGCCCGAGAGTGACGGGCGCGCGCCGAAGCAGCGGAAGAGCGCCCTCCGATCGGGGCGCTCTCCCTACCGCTGCCGGGTCCGCCGGGTCCCCCGGAACCCCCTGCCGCTGCCCCGCGATCGCGGGACACCAGGGCTCCCTCGGGGAGCCCCTGGACGCGCGTGCAGGGGGCGCACGCTCCCGAAGACGCGTGACCGCGCGTCTATGACGCGCGGCACGCCGAGGGGCGGCCACTAGCAAGCCGGGAAATCTCCCGGCTTGCGGATCTGGCCGCAGTGTAATAAACTGTGTCGCCAGTGTATACACCTCATTTAGTATTCTATCTAAATCAGTTTTTTTATACCCTCTTTGTAGAAAACGAACATATAACTCATTTGATTTCACTTTAAATTCATCGTCATTAGAACAATTGCGGCGGGTTCTGATGAATTGGCTTTTGGGTATCCCCATGAACGTGGCTTGAGGATGGCAACTGCTAGGTCTTAAGAAAGTGTTACGTGAATTCGGTTTACGGTATAATGTGGTCTGTATAGAAAGTGCTGTGTCAATGTATAAACATAAATCTAAATAACAAATGTGTTAGAAGTGATAGGAAAAAGTGAAGGAGAGATTGAACTCATTATCATTAAGTGCAGAAATAAACTCCAAAAGTGTGGTGATGTCTCCTTCCCAAATAAACAGAAGATCATCAATGTAACGTCTATAAAACATAATGTGCTCCCTATATTTGTTCATATCTCCAAAGACATGGAACGACTCCCACCACCCCATGAAGAGGTTGGCGTATGATGGGGCAAAGCTTGTGCCCATAGCCGTTCCACGTCTTTGGAGATAATGAACCCCATTGAAAAGAAAAAAATTGTGAGTGAGAAGAAAGTGAATAGCATCCAAAAGAAAAGTGACTTGTGCTGGTGCTAAATCTGATTGATTAAGAAAGTGACGTGCTGCTGTCAAGCCATGTTCATGGGAAATGATGATATATAATGACGTGACATCTAATGTCACCCACACCATATTATGGTTCCATACAATTTGGTCAAGAGTGGTTAATAAATCACTGCTGTCGCGAATGTATGAAGGCAATTGTTGAACAAGGGGCTGAAGGAAAAAGTCCACGTATCGTGATACACCATCTCCCAAAGAATCAATGCTAGAGACAATTGGTCTCCCTGGAGGGGAGACCAACGTCTTATGAATCTTCGGGAGATGGTGAAACACGGGCGTGGTTGGCATGGGATTATACAGGAATTCAATGTCATTCTCATCTAATACTCTTAACATAGAGCCCACATCAAGCAGATTCTTAAGATCTCTTTGAAATTTGGTAGTGGGGTCAGAGGGCAGTGCAGCATAGGAAGTCAAATCCCCAAGTTGGCGCATGGCCTCCCTGAGATAATCATCCCTATGCTGCACTACCACCGCCCCTCCTTTGTCGGCATTTTTAATGACCAACAATTTATTGGTTTGTAAATCTTTTAATGCATGTCTTTCATTTATTGTTAAATTATCTTCATGTTTGAAGCCATACTGAGTAGTGAATGAGAATCCTTTTTGTAACAGTCTGAGATCTCTTTCTACAAGGGACTCAAATGTAGATAGAAATTTTCCTTTAATGAATGTGGGAAAGAACACTGATTTTCTCCTTAAACCTGTTTTATAATTACCCAAAAAATTCTCAGGGTTGAATTCAAGATCTTGAAATCCTTGAATCTCCTCCATATCCTGGACCAGACACTGTTCCTTAAAAGAATTAATGTTAATATCATACTGCACTGACACACTTTATTCGAGCAAATACCCAGTATGTACCTGGCACATACCTGGAATGCGCCGCTCCTCACCTCTGACAAGCCCCGTTGCGTTTGCCTTCCTAGCCTGGGTTCATGCCTGGCTGATGGGCGGCTGATCTGTTAAATGATAATGATTAGGATTTAATAGGCTGCAATGCTTCGCGTGTCTACCAGATGACATAAATTCATGAATTGTAATGCAGTATATATATATATATATATATACTGTGCAGTATTGCAGCCAGCGGGAATAAAATGCTTCAATCCCTGCCTGGAAAATAACCCAATGCACTCGGGCAGAAAACAGTCACAAACCTCAATACACCCGGGTATACCCGAATTCGTGGGACTAGCCGAGCTCGAATAAAGTGTGTCGCCAGTGTAATTCACATTGGAAGGAATACAATCAACATCAAATGTTACATCATTATTAATCAGTTGATCAGTTCCCTGATTATTTCTATCATTAAAGAATTTTTTGAGAGTACACTTCCTAATGAATTTGTTCAAATCTACAACAGTTTGAAATAGATTGAAATCAGTGTCCGGAACATATCCTAAGCCCTTGTTTAGTAGTGATAGTTCGTCGTCAGAGAGTATTACATTGGATATATGTATCACATCACATTCTTGATTTAAAAGTTTTTCTTTCTCTTTGTTGGTGCTCCTTTTGGATTTTGTTGTTTTTGTCCCCCGTCTCGTCCTTTTGGGTTTTTTGACGCCACAGGTGGTCTGGAGGACTCAGAGGAATGTCCTTGTTGTGGTCTTTGCTCTGATTCTCGCTCTTTATATTTCCTTTCCCAAAAAGGGCGTTGTTCTTTAGGGGCATCTCCATCTGATTGGGAATTGTCTTCCTCATGTGTGGTGAAAAACGAAACTGTGTGTGCCATATTATCTGTGTCTGCTGTGTCTGAATCTCCACTATACACAGTATTGGAATTACCTCTTGGTTTCAAAATAGATTTTCTATATTTATTAGATTTATTATCTGGTGTTGAATGATAGGGACGTGCATCCTTGTTGTTTCTTTTATTGGGTGTTATCCTTTCCCATGAATATACTTGATGCCGATCATAATCTAATTTGTCCCTTTCAAATTGTTGTTGTTTTTTATCCATTATGGATTTTTCTAAATCTTTAATGCTTTTTTCTAGATTTTTATCTAATTCTTTGAAACCTTCCATTCTGCAAAATTTGGTCAGGTATGTTTGTAAGTCCTTGATTTCTTTTTCAAGAACCATTTTCTCTTTAGTTTTTAATTTTACAATTAGTTCCATCAATTTGAACGAACAATCATTTAAAATATTCTTCCAATCGTTTTCAAATTGTTGACTTACAAACCCAAACGTGGGGGATTTTTTTGACTCTTACGCCTCTTGGGATCCTCTTAACCAACAGATAATTTTCCAGTGAAATGAGGTCCCACCATATTCTAGTATCATTGGTCATTAATTTGTTAAGTTTCTGGAAATGATCCTCTAGATCTGTCAAATCATCACAGTCCAAAATTGTTTGGTTATCAAAAACTTTTTTGGCTTTTCTAAGCCTGTGTGTGTTATCAAGGTAACCAAAGATATAATTGGTGGAATCTTCTGGGTCAACATGTTCAATTTCTTCAGTGTCCATGGTTACAACAAAATGGAATAAACTTTAATTATTGTGTATTTCAAAATATTGTATTCTACACATTTATAAGTAAAAAAATTCTTATATAATTTCCATTTGAATTATGTAACTCCCCTTCTTCTGTCCATAGAATAGGGGGAAAAAAATGCATGCACAACCACTATGCAATAACCAATAATAGTATGACCTATAAGGAGTGTGTCACTTAAAGTATAACAGGAATCAGTCCAATGAGCAATCACTAGGAAAATAGCACAAAGTAGAACAGATGTGATGCATCCAAATTGGATAGAAATCCTCCACTGTATGTATATTTGATCAAGATGACAATAGAAAGTCCATGAAAATATGGCAATTATCTGGCACGGGCTAAGTGTCTAGTGGGGTCCACTTGACCTCCACAGCTTAAACACCATATAAACCCAGCCAAGTAACCAATATATAATTAACAACAGCACTGGTGTCCATATATATATATATGTTGGGGCACTGCGGCCCTTTACCTGAGTGCTTGCAGGACTTCTAGACATCCAGGGCGTGCAGTCCATCCAGGTAAGTAGACACAAGAGGAAGGGTGATGATGAGTAGCAAAGCCACGGTATTCCAACTCCCAATAGGACCGGAAAATATTGAACAAAAGTACACACTCCAATATTGCAATAGGTCAGGTTTAATGCAGGATGGTGCAGCAACAGGACAACACGAACGCACCTACGCGTTTCGTGCACTAGGCACTTTATCAAGGTGACAAATACACACATAGCTGCGTAATTTATACTCACTTGAGTTGTATCTCGCGCTGCCGGGTGTGACGTCATCATCCCGCGTCGCAACGGGTCGCGGTGACGTGGCGGGCACATCCATTGGCCCGGCAAGTCAGGTGGTATGCTATTGCTAGCCTGCTATCTCTTTTTTCTAAAATAAACTTTATTAACAACAAGACAAACACACGGCGAAATAAAAACATGTTAAAAACGCAATGAAATACTGTTATAGCAGCGAACTGGCATAAGCAAAGTCAGTATAACAAAATGATTATAGTAATCTAAGGGGCAGGCTAATAATCCTGATGATATACTTTTAGTACTTTTAATAGCCCCTATTGGAATCATTAGTACAATGTTGACATTTATATAGCATATACTGACATATGCTTGTGCAAGCAATGGTGGTGAATTTGTAGTTCACGGAGAGAACATATTCACAGTTCAAAACAGTACAATAAAAATGACTATACAAATATATAGTTATATTAATACTAAGTCCTATCTGTTAAGTGCAATAAATGTTCTTATAGTAACATATACATATACATAGAACTGTTGTGAAATGACCCTTCATCTGATGGTAATTAATGTGATTGAATATAATCCTGGAACTAAATATACAAGATACGGGTATATATGACATGACATATAATGCAATAACATACAATACGAGTATAACTGATGGTAGAGGAGCATGAACATTGGTTGGGAAAGCAAACAATAATTTTAATTAATACATATATAACACTAATGTATAATATTAAATAATATTGAATAATTAAATATACAGTAGTTCAATTGTTAAATTTATTAATATATATATATGAATGAGTGAATACTTGTCCCTGAAGAAGCTCCTTTGCTGGAGGGAAACACGCGTTGGACGCGCAATGTTGTCAGTCTCCTACTTGGAGCTGTTTTTAATGTAGTGTTTGCAGTATCCTGGGTGTAACTGAGTAGACCATATGAGCTAACTATTTATTATCAATCCATGGTCAGTGTGCCTGCTATACCTGCACCCAATGTGAGGTGTCTCCATATTATATTGCTGTGCATTTAAGCAAGTACTGCGGTATTTGGAAGTTCTACAATACAGTTATTAGACAATCACATGCCAGCGTCATTATCTAGACCAATCTCCATGTAAATGTGCAGGGGGCTATATTTAGCAGCATTAGGATATTTAATCCTGTGGCCACTTGCCTGTATATAATTATATATTACTCCACATTTGGTCTTACCGTTACCCCAGAGGGGTTTTATACCCTACTTATAGCATTCCCTGTCTTTAACATCCCATTGTATCAATGATACCGGGATAGTATGAATAATCAATGACACGGTTGCTTGATAGCTACGATTTAATACATTTTTAATCCACATCACACGTTACTTTGGTAATATACAGGCATACCCCGCTTTAAGTACACTCACTTTAAGTACACTCATGAGTAAGTACATGTCGCCCAATAGGCAAAAGGCAGTTCACGCATGCGCCTTTCAGCACGTCCTGAACAGCAACACCGGCTCCCTACCTGTACCGAAGCTGTGCGCAAGGGGGGAGACTATAGAGCATGTTACAAATGTGTTATTTACATCAGTTATGCACGTATATGATGATTGCAGTACAGTACATGCATCGATAAGTGGAAAAAAGGGAGTGCTTCACTTTAAGTACATTTTCGCTTTACATACATGCTCCGGTCCCATTGCGTATGTTAATGCGGGGTATGCCTGTATGTTTTAAGGATTTATTAAAAGTTAATTTTTACACTTGGGCGGTGTGCATTTAAGTGAATTCTTTTGGGGGCACATCCATTTTGTGTTTCCCCTTCCCCTTTTTCTGAGAAAAAAATAATTAAATGAAAATTAAGAATTAGTGATTTGTGAATAAATCATTTTTAAAAGAATCATTTTAAAAAGTGACTTATATCCCAATCAATGTTCATGCCAAAAGGTTCTCTGGTTCTCAAAGTAAATATCCAATAGGATTCACGTCTGTCTTACATCTTTACTCTATCTCCACCTCTAGGGGATACAGGGATGTGTTCAATACCTTGGACCGAAAGTAGATTTACATTACCATGGGGACAATTTGAAAAATGTTTTGGTACGGGGTGGTTTTGGTCTTTATTACGAATCAATTGGAGATGTTCTAGGACCCTAATTTTCAATTTTCTAGTTGTCCTCCCGACGTATTGACGTTCACATCCACACTTGAGTAAATACACGATATGTGTGAAATTACAATTAATAAAAGTTGGGACGTTATATGTCATCCTTGTGACTGTAGATGTAAACATTTTATTTTGATTCATATAGGTGCATGCTTTGCATTTAGTGCACGTGTACATTCCTTTTGGTAATGGAGATTTTATCTCTTCTCCAGTCGTGAATGAACTGGGTGATAGTGTGTTTGCTACTGTTTTTGCACGTTTGAATATAATGTTGGGACCCAAAGACACATATGGTTTTAGCACAGGATCTAGTGACAAGATGTTCCAATGTTTTCTGAAAATGGCCTTGATAGATTGTGCTTGTTTGCTAAAGGGTGTAATGAAAGATGGACTATAATTGGATCTGGATCCTTTGATTGATTTTTGTCTGAGAAGACTATTTCTGTCTATTTTATACACCTCATTTAGTATTCTATCTAAATCAGTTTTTTTATACCCTCTTTGTAGAAAACGAACATATAACTCATTTGATTTCACTTTAAATTCATCGTCATTAGAACAATTGCGGCGGGTTCTGATGAATTGGCTTTTGGGTATCCCCATGAACGTGGCTTGAGGATGGCAACTGCTAGGTCTTAAGAAAGTGTTACGTGAATTCGGTTTACGGTATAATGTGGTCTGTATAGAAAGTGCTGTGTCAATGTACTGCACCGACACACTTTATTCGAGCAAATACCCGGTATGTACCTGGCAGATACCTGGAATGCGCCACTCCTCACCTCTGACAAGCCCCGTTGCATTTGCCTTCCCAGCCTGGGTTCATGCCTGGCTGATGGGCGGCTGATCTGTTAAATGATAATGATTAGGATTTAATAGGCTGCAATGCTTCGCGTGTCTACCAGATGGCATAAATTCATGAATTGTAATGCAGCATATATATATATATATACTGTGCAGTATTGCAGCCAGCGGGAATAAAATGCTTCAATCCCTGCTTGGAAAATAACTCAATGCACTCGGGCAGAAAACAGTCACAAACCTCAATACACCCGGGTATACCCGAATTCATGGGACTAGCCAAGCTCGAATAAAGTGTGTCGCCAGTGTATAAACATAAATCTAAATAACAAATGTGTTGGAAGTGATAGGAAAAAGTGAAGGAGAGATTGAACTCATTATCATTAAGTGCAGAAATAAACTCCAAAAGTGTGGTGATGTCTCCTTCCCAAATAAACAGAAGATCATCAATGTAACGTCTATAAAACATAATGTGCTCCCTATATTTGTTCATATCTCCAAAGACGTGGAACGACTCCCATCACCCCATGAAGAGGTTGGCGTATGATGGGGCAAAGCTTGTGCCCATAGCCGTTCCACGTCTTTGGAGATAATGAACCCCATTGAAAAGAAAAAAATTGTGAGTGAGAAGAAAGTGAATAGCATCCAAAAGAAAAGTGACTTTATCACATTAATTACCATCAGATGAAGGGTCATTTCATAACAGTTCTATGTATATGTATATGTTACTGTAAGAACATTTATTGCACTTAACAGATAGGACTTAGTATTAATATAACTATATATTTGTATAGTCATTTTTATTGTACTGTTTTGAACTGTGAATATGTTCTCTCCGTGAACTACAAATTCACCACCATTGCTTGCACAAGCATATGTCAGTATATGCTATATATATGTCAACATTGTACTAATGATTCCAATAGGGGCTATTAAAAGTACTAAAAGTATATCATCAGGATTATGAGCCTGCCCCTTAGATTACTATAATCATTTTGTTATACTGACTTTGCTTATGCCAGTTCGCTGCTATAACAGTATTTCATTGCGTTTTTAACATGTTTTTATTTCGCCGTGTGTTTGTCTTTTTGTTAATAAAGTTTATTTTAGAAAAAAGAGATAGCAAGCTAGCAATAGCATACCACCTGACTTGCCGGGCCAATGGATGTGCACGCCACGTCACCGCGACCCGTTGCGACGCGGGATGATGACGTCACACCTGGCAGCGCGAGATGCAACTCAGGTGAGTATAAATTACGCAGCTATGTGTGTATTTGTCACCTTGATAAAGTGCCTAGTGCACGAAACGCATAGGTGCATTCGTGTTGTCCTGTTGCTGCACCATCCTGCATTAAACCTGACCTATTGCAATATTGGAGTGTGAACTTTTGTTCAATATTTTCCGGTCCTAATGGGAGTTGGAATACCGTGGCTGTGCTACTCATCATCACCCTTCCTCTTGTTTCCATTGACGTGGTCTGTCAACTCAAAATTTTCTTTTTTTAATCTTAAATTTTCTCTTTTTCCAGTCTCTGTAATATTCAGGGCCTCCTTGTAGTCCGTCTTCCATTTTCGCACCTCTGCTTGGAGACCGACTGTCTCCTGGCGTTAGACTTCCATCTCTAGGTTGAGGGTCTGAAGCTCCTTCTGAGAGACTTTGAGATCTATGTTAAGATTGACAATAGTTTTTTTTTAGAATTGTCCAGCTCCTCAGCGAGACTGTGAAGTTCCTTTTTGGCGACTTCCAGTTTTGTCCGGCATCTGCCGATCTCGTGGTGTGAGGCATCCAGTGCTGTGCGGAGATTATGAACCTCTTTCTGGGATATGTCCACCTATGTCCGGACACTGTTGACCTCCTGGTGTGAGGCATTCATTTCTATGCGGAGAGTGTGAACCTCATTCTGAGAGACTTCCACCTCTTTATGGCACTTGCGAACTTCTTGCTGAAAGACTGTAATCTACTTCAGTGCCTCCTCATATTTCTGCTTCAGATTAGCAATCAGTCTATCAGATTTGCTCTGTTTTTCATCCATTGTGGTAATAGTAACGTTTGCTATATCTAGATCTGTCCTTAGATCCTCCAAGTCGGTCCCGGATTCAGAATAGAGTGTGAGAACAGTCTTCTGTAGCTCAGCATTATCTTCCCTCTCCAGTTTCAATTGTTCCCGGAGCAGATCACAGTCACGCCTGGCAATTTTCAGGGCATCTTCAGGGCTGGTCAAGGGATCGTCACTCACTGGTTCCTGCTCCGCTTCCCTGGTATGGTTGGTTGAGGGTTTCTCACTACTAGCACCGGACAGACACTTCTGTGGGGTACACGACTTCTGCCTTGGGCCCTCTGGATATTCGGTCATCCGCGGGACGAATTTCTCCATTTTTTCTAGGCTGCAGGGCATCTCTGACCCCCTTTTCCTCCGCGGGATCTGCAGATGTGTCTGTTCTTTCCACGGTAAGTGAAGACCCTTTTTCTTTTTCCGCCTTTTTGTTTTTGACGACTCCGTCCCATCAGGGATATTGGGGTTTCTGTCTTTATTTGAAATTTCAGCAGCTTCAATGTATCCGCCATGTTTTCCTTGCAGTTGCGTTAGGTGGCGTAAATATTCAGCGATCTGCTGTTCCCGCTCTTCCTCCTGCCGATCACATTCGTCATCATAGAGAGCGGTCTTTTCGGTTCGTACCGAGTTTAGGCACCCCCACCATTCCTGGGTGTTCTGTGGGTGTTATTCGGTTCGGGTTCCCCGTAAGAGATGTCTTCCTCCTTATCGGATTGGAAGGGCCACTCTTCTGTGGGGTAGGGTTCATTACAGGAACACATTTTCTTCCCCATTTTTGCAGAGTCTGTATTTGACTTCAGCTGGGCGGCCATTTTAAATTCCCAGAATCAGTAACTTGCGTCGGTCACGTCTGTAAAAGTTTCCCTGCTTCAGCACAGTCTTGCATCAATTTTCACACTTTTTTGCATATACTCCATTCACAGCTGTTAGTCCTATGCGGTGTGGCAGCCTTTACTTCCAGAATCAGTACCGTTTGTGGGTCACTGTCTGTATTCACTGCTTCAGCGCATTTTTTTTTTTTAAAGAAAACAATAAACAAAGCCTAGCTCCACTGGAGCGCTAACTCACTTCTTGAACCTTGACTACTGCTGGAAGGCAAAGCCCCTTTATCAACAACCATACTGTATTACACATCATTGTGATAGGCAAGTAAGGTTTACCTGCTTCAGCAGTCTCTCTCTCTCCTCTTGGGATTGGGGAAAAGAGTCCATCTGTGGTTTTGTGGCTTTCTTCAGTGCAGTGTATATTTCCTGCCTGGATGTGTATCCCTTTAATTCTGGTCCCTGCTGCATGCGATTCTTTGTTTTGTTGCTCAGGCTGTTTGCAGGAACTATATGCAGGAAAATAAGCACAACATTTTTCACAGGCAGTGCAGTTTTGCTGCCTGGATGTGTTTCTTTGGTTTTGTTGCTCAGACTGTTTGCAGGAACTATTCAGGGAAAAGCACAAACATTTTCACAGGCAGTCTCCAGGGCCCCTTTGAACTTCAAGGGCCCCCTCTCATCCCAACTTCTGACACCATATGTAAGAGATGTGTGCAGAGGTATGCAATGGAGACCGTTTTTAAGGTGAAATTAAAATAAGGCTCTATTGCGCCTGTCCATTTTAACACAGCAAAACATATGAAAACAACAAACGCCTGTCCCTGTTTAAGGGCTAACTTATTTCCCCAGTCCCTTTCTCCAGGGCTGGAGGGATACTCCCATTACCACCCTATTCCCCAAAGTCTCAAGAGATACCTTAAAGCAGGTGGCCCTTCATGTCAGTCTCTGGTAGGTTCCTGGGTCCCCTGTGTCCATGAATATAAGTCTCTGGGTGTCTTGATCTCAGCACCCCTTTGTGCTCAAGACAGTCTGTGTGCGGGCTTCTCTGCTTTCCTGTGTCAGTTCAAAAATGTCAGCTCAGGAAAATTCTCTTCCTGTGTCTCACATGACACTATTTCACAGAGCTCTGAGGGAGCTCTAATCAGCCAGGTGGAGTTGATTGCAGGTGTGCAATAAACCAGCACACTGCTAGATTAGAGGCAAGATTCTTAACAGGAATAAGACCCTGTTACACAATGTTATTAAAATAAAATAAAAACAGCTTCATTAGCTAGCCGCTAAGGTACTGAAGGAGTTAAGCCAATGTACTGATTTATGGGCGGTAGAGGGGGGAGTTGCCCCAAGGTAGGTAGTTATACCTACCAGGAAGGTTGCTAAGAGGGGTTAACCCCATTCATTACCTTGCCGGTAGTAACCCAAGAGGCCTAACCACGAACCCTGGTGCAATTACCCCCTTCACCCACCACCTCTACCCCTAATAAACATAATTACCAAGCCAGCATATAGTAAATAAAGGTTGTATTTACTCCTGCCAGGATGTAGGTCATCCTCCTCCTTGTCTTCAGTGGGCACCAACAATAAAATAAAAAGCTAACTACTGTAACCTGTAACCTAAATTACTTTAGCTGTTATTAACTGCTACAGTAATTAAGGGGTTAAACTCCCACTCCTGCTAACCAACCTGGAAGCCTAACCACCCTCCCTGCGGTAAGTCCCCCCACCCACCACCATCTCTACCATTGATTATCACTGTGGTAAACCATGCCCAACATATGGGCATGGATTGCCACAATGGCAATGAGTTGGCAATGTAAAAATTTAAAAGAACCACAAAATAAAATACATTTAAATAAAAACAGAACGTTTCCAATAGACCCATTGATTGTCACAGTGGCAAACTCTGCTCACAATATACAGGCATGGATTGCCACAATGTCAATAAATTGGCAAGCTACAGTGGCGACAAACTTTATTCTAACTCGGCTAGCTCTGCGAATTTCAGATTATCCCGGTTATGTGCGGTTTTGTGTCGTTTTTGCCCGGAGTGTATTGCGTTATTTTCAGGCCCGTGATTTAAGCATTTTATTCCCGCTGTCTGCAATTCTGCAATGCCGTGTAAAAACTCATGGGGGCGTTTGCGAGCTGTTGTCTTTGAAGTCTAATACCTTCGAGGTTCAACCTACGTCAGTACACAGTCTGTGCGTGCGCGCGCACGCAGTAATAGAAAAATTGCATATTTCATTTATTTTAAAGTACAGTAATTTACATGCTCGGACTCTGTTGGGGTGAAGTGAGGGGGTTCCTAACATCTGGGGGCAAAATGAATTTTATTTCTAGGTGCCCTAGAATAGATGTTCCCACGCCAATTATCCGTGAACTTGACCGAGGCCATAAGTAGTTCCCAAGCCAATTGCGAGAATATAATTTAAAATAATCCATTCTGTGGGTCTGAGCGGGTTGAAATTTGCCTGGTCCTCATGCGGAAGGACCCTTGCCATAGTGGCTAAATATCAGCCTTCCACGACCCCCGGAACCGGAGATACCAAATCACAGTTTAAAAGCACATTATCAAAGTGGCTTTTTTTCTGCCATGCAAGTCAATGGCAGAAACCTAAACTTTAACATTACCCTGACTCCGTTCTGTTGCCACGAGAGGGTCGCAATTTGCCATGCAATCCTGCCGCAACTAGGACTACATGGTGACCGAATCTGAGCCCTCTAGGTTGAACAGAACCGGAGTTGTAGGTTCCAGGTTTCTGCTCATTCTGACTTAGCCGGTTCAAAGCTTTCTCCACCATTACGCTCAATGGTAGGACCCTCCTCGCCGGCGTGACCCTTTCTCGTCGCCATTACTGCTCGGACCCTGTTGGGGTGAAGTGAGGGGGTTCCTAACATCTAGGGGCACAATGAATTTTATCTCTAGGTACCCTAGAACAGAAGTTCCCATGCCAATTGCCCTAGTTCCCACGCCAATTGCCCTAGTTCCCACGCCAATTGTGCGATCAGGCAGTAAAAAAACAGTGCAGCAAGCCTCGACATTTGTTACTCTGTCAAAGGAGCAAATGGAAACAATGTGAGACAAATGAATATTAATTTATAATATATATACAGTATACCGTATATATATATATATATATATATATATATATATATATATATATATATATATATATATATATATATATATATATAATACTGAGTTAAGTTATGGTGAGTAAAAAAAGTGACAAAAACCCTCCACAGGAAAGCAAATATGCAAATATAGCTGTATGCTCATCTGCATGTCTTAGGCAGGTCTGCAACCCCGCCTTTCCCCATTATCACCCAGCATACAGCACTTCCACTGCAGCAAGGGATTCTGGGAAATGACATGCAAATGAGCACACAGTGTCACTTTTTGCCTCAATAACCATTTTTAACATGGTTCCCTATAGGCTTAAGCTTGCTGCATGGTCACAGCTTTGAGCACAGCCAGGGTTAAGGTGCATACCCAGAAAACCACCCACAGACAGCTGTTTCAACCTTGATGGGTCTCATCAGTGTGGGGTTGATTTTACTGGGATGCAAGAGAGGCTTATGGGATAGGCCAAACCATAATACTGAGTTAAGTTATGGTGAGTAAAAAAAGTGACAAAAACCCTCCACAGGAAAGCAAATATGCAAATATAGCTGTATGCTCATCTGCATGTCTTAGGCAGGTCTGCAACCCCGCCTTTCCCCATTATCACCCAGCATACAGCACTTCCACTGCAGCAAGGGATTCTGGGAAATGACATGCAAATGAGCACACAGTGTCACTTTTTGCCTCAATAACCATTTTTAACATGGTTCCCTATAGGCTTAAGCTTGCTGCATGGTCACAGCTTTGAGCACAGCCAGGGTTAAGGTGCATACCCAGAAAACCACCCACAGACAGCTGTTTCAACCTTGATGGGTCTCATCAGTGTGGGGTTGATTTTACTGGGATGCAAGAGAGGCTTATGGGATAGGCCAAACCATAATACTGAGTTAAGTTATGGTGAGTAAAAAAAGTGACAAAAACCCTCCACAGGAAAGCAAATATGCAAATATAGCTGTATGCTCATCTGCATGTCTTAGGCAGGTCTGCAACCCCGCCTTTCCCCATTATCACCCAGCATACAGCACTTCCACTGCAGCAAGGGATTCTGGGAAATGACATGCAAATGAGCACACAGTGTCACTTTTTGCCTCAATAACCATTTTTAACATGGTTCCCTATAGGCTTAAGCTTGCTGCATGGTCACAGCTTTGAGCACAGCCAGGGTTAAGGTGCATACCCAGAAAACCACCCACAGACAGCTGTTTCAACCTTGATGGGTCTCATCAGTGTGGGGTTGATTTTACTGGGATGCAAGAGAGGCTTATGGGATAGGCCAAACCATAATACTGAGTTAAGTTATGGTGAGTAAAAAAAGTGACAAAAACCCTCCACAGGAAAGCAAATATGCAAATTTCTGGGTATGCACCTTAACCCTGGCTGTGCTCAAAGCTGTGACCATGCAGCAAGCTTAAGCCTATAGGGAACCATGTTAAAAATGGTTATTGAGGCAAAAAGTGACACTGTGTGCTCATTTGCATGTCATTTCCCAGAATCCCTTGCTGCAGTGGAAGTGCTGTATGCTGGGTGATAATGGGGAAAGGCGGGGTTGCAGACCTGCCTAAGACATGCAGATGAGCATACAGCTATATTTGCATATATATATATATATATATATATATATATATATATATATATATATATATATATATATATAGAAAATCTACTGTTTGTTTTTGGTGCATGGGGCACAGGGAGTTAAAGTGACTTGCTTTTTATCTACTGTATTTGGGGGTTGTATTTGGGGGTTTATTCATCAAATTATTATGATGAACTGCCTTTTGAAATTACAGTGCTGTTAACTATTTCAGCCACACACCTCCAGAGTAAGTGCGGGATTAAAAACACAATGACAACAGTAACTGCAGAAAATGAGCAACTCGTTTTTGTGAGTTTTTTTACACAGGACATGCACGACTCCAGTCCCTGAGGGCCACAAACAGGCACGGTTTTAAAGGTTGTCCTGAAAACCTGCCCTGTTTGCTGCCATCTAGGACGGTACTGGTGCAATCTCAACCCGCTCAGACCCACAGAACGGATTATTTTAAATTATATTTATATATTTTTATTTTAAAGATATTAAAGAATGTACTGTGTTCTATTTAAAACATGTGACTGTAAACCATACTGACTGACAAATGTTTTCACACATGTACTGTACTGTAGCAGTAAACCATACACCTGTTGATGGTTTGAATTGCTGTGCACTTTAAATGTTTCAATATTGTTCAGTATTTGTAAATAAATGTTTTTGTACTGACTCCACCAATAAAAGGACATGTTGATTTGTCTCACATTGTTTCCATTTGCTCCTTTGACAGTGTAACAAATGTCGAGGCTTGCTGCACTGTTTTTTACTGCCAGACCGGAAAGCCGCAAGATCGGCAACATTGTAAAAAAAGTGAAATGAGCGCGCAATTGGCGTGGGAACTAGGGCAATTGGCGTGGGAACTAGGGCAATTGGCATGGGAACTTCTGTTCTAGGGCACCTAGAGATAAAATTCATTTTGCCCCTAGATGTTAGGAACCCCCTCACTTCTCCCCAACAGGGTCCGAGCAGTAATGGCGACGAGAAAGGGTGACGCCGGCGAGGGGGTCCTACCATTGAGCGTAATGGCGGAGAAATCTTTGAACCGGCTAAGTCAGAATGAGCAGAAACCTGGAACCCACAACTCCGGTTCTGTTCAACTAGAGGGCTCAGATTCGGACACCATGTAGTCCTAGTTGCGGCAGGATTGCAAGGCAAAATGCGACCCTCTCGTGGCAACAGAACGGAGTAAGAATAATGTTAAAGTTTAGGTTTCTGCCGTTGACTTGCATGGCAGAAAAAAAGCCACTTTGATAATGTGCTTTTAAACTGTCTTTTGGCATCTCTGGTTCCGGGGGTCGTGGAAGGCTGATATTTAGCCACTATGGCAAGGGTCTTCCGCATGAGGACCAGGCGAATTTCAACCCGCTCAGACCCACAGAACGGATTATTTTACATTATATTCGCGCAATTGGCGTGGGATCTACTTAGGGCCTCGGTCAAGTTCACGGACAATTGGCGTGGGAACTTCTGTTCTAGGGCCCTAGAAATAAAATTAATTTTGCCCATAGATGTTAGGCACTGTATACCACTGTACAGTATACTGTAGAAGACACATAATGAAACGATACTGAACATGTAGAATAAATGCATAGTTTTATTTTTTCGGGTTTATTACACAGTATACTGTACGGCCGGAAAACATCAGCATACAGTACAATATTATCCATCGAAATCCCCCCATTAGCCGTTTTCTTTTCTGAGGAAAAACAAAAAGAAAAGTTTTAATGTACAGTAATGGTCAGCCCCCTAAAGAAGTACCCAGCCAGCCCCACCAAAATAATATGGCAACAATACAGTACTCACCATAGAATTTCCCATTCAGCTGGCGCCGGTGCCGGTCCACTGCCTGTCCAGCTTTCTTCATCATCCACGTCGATAGTTTGCAGCGGGACTAGTCCACCTGTAGTCAGCTGATGAGGCTGGAAATCGCTTAGGTACATGCAAGCTTCATCAAAACTACACGTGAAATCCGGCTCAGCCTCAGGCATAGGCTCAGGGTTGTCACTGACGGCGGGACCGTCATTGGAAGCCGGTGCTGGTGCTGATGCATTGCTTGGCAGCGACTGTCGCTTCTTAGTTTGTTTTAACACGACCCTTCGCCTTTTGCCGCCTTCATGATCATAGATATGGGAAAAAGCCGGTGATACACACCAATACCCTCCAACAAATTGTGGCTCAATACGATGAAAACAGGGATCGCTACATAACCTTTTCCTTACTGCATGCTTCCACGTATGAGGAGCTGGCGAGAATTTGTAAAAGTCATAGTTTTCGATAAAATACTGATAAATTTGAGCAACTGTTGCCATCTTATCATCTGTTGCATTAATTGTGGCCCATATCAAATACGTGTAACTTCTGTCGGGTTTTTGGAAAGGGGGCTGCACTTGAACACTCATGGCGGGCGGGTCTCTGGAGAATACTGTAACTGAAACTTGTCTTTGTCTTTCTTTAATATGAAAAGCCTAAATTGATACATTTTTGCAACCTCTTCCTTCAGTCTCAAGGCCAAGGCCAAGTTACAATAGCACACTGTGGTACAGTATCTTTTTTAAACGAAACACCTGCAAGCCGACACATTACTGATTCGGCGCATTACAATTCATGAATATCTGCCATCTGGCGGACACGCGAAGCATTGCAGCCTTTTAAAATCCGAACCATTATCAATAAACGCATCAGCCGTGCATGACCCGTGGCTGGGAACGCAAGGTGAACGCGGCATGCGCCAGGTGAACAGCGTCGCATTCCAGGAACAAGCCAGGTAAAAAACGGTGATTTGTTAGAATAAAGTCTGCCGCAGCAGTACAAATAAAAAACAAGCACTATAAAAAAATATATTACATATAAATAAAAATCCCATACCGCCCCCTTTAAAATCGGGAAGCAGGGGGTCCCTGGACCTGAAATTAATGTGGTTCAGCTCAGGAAATCACCTGCTTCAATACTTTGTTATTAAAACAAAATAAAAGCTGCATGATCGACCACAATACTGCATCTATAAGTGCAAGATACAATGGAATGGAAAAAAAAGAAAATAAATTAATACAATTAATACATTAATAATAATATTTTAAAGGGAAACTGAAAATTGATTTCTCGTCTATCACCAGGGAGGAAACAGATTATACTCAGTATTTAATCCGACGGGAGATTTTTCAGTTTATATATCCATGTGTTCTCTAATTGAGAAATAGCTTTTATTCTATCTCCACCTCTACTATTAATTTTGACAGTGTCTATCCCAAAATATTTAGTCCCTTTAGGATTCTGATGATGCTCTTTTTTAAAGTGATAAGATACACTATGGTTTTCCTTTAAATTAACTATATATCTCATATTCAGCAATGCATGTTTTTAACTTTCTAATGGTGTGACCAACATATAGTACATGGACAGGTTAACTAATAGACAACAATCTGTGTCACAGGATATAACATTTCGTATATTATGTTTAATCACATCCACATTAGAGACAAAGTAATTATTTTTAGCATGTCTTTGTCTTCAGTATATGTACACTATCACTTGGTGACCTCATCAACTCTTTTGACCTTAGGTATCATCTCTACTATACAGTATGTAGAGGATACGCCAATATATCTATCCATTATAAATCCAGATCCAAGTCTATAATTATCTCCTGGCTATATCCTCATAGATGTTGCTCTCCCGCCATAAATTTAATATTGTTAAAGAGGAGCTCCTTATATTGCCCCCTAAAACTGACTTAACATTCCCTTTTTCAGTGCAGTAAATGGTACTTCCATCTATCCTGTCGCCAAAAAACATTGCCTATGAGTGATATTTGATGCCTGCGTTTCCTTCTACATTCACATTCACAGCATAACTAAAATGTGATGCTTCTTCCTCCATAATATTGCCAATATCCACTCTTTCCTCTGTTAATCTACTGCAAAAAACTCTAATGCATGCCCTTATTCTCTCTCATCTGGTTTATTGTAACATACTGCTAAAAGGCCTCCCTGTCTCACAACGTTCCCCTTTGAAATCTATCCAAAATTATGCTCTTAGAATAATTACATTTTCACCTACAAATCCTTGTCATTTGGGAACACTGATACATTTACTGTAGGTTGAATATAATTGCAGTGATTTGTGCGGACATATGTACAGTAGTAATAACTACGGCCACGGAATAATAGGTATGAAATTAATATTACTCCAAAATCAAGAGTGGATTTTACTCACGGGCTTTGGGTGACTGTGGCTGCTAAATAAGTAGCAACCCTAGGCAAACCCCCCAACAATGAGACAATACAACGTGGAGTCAATCAAGATATCTTAGTCCATTGTATTAAAGCAACAATCCCCTGTACGTGTGGGGTAAGTATCATATTCCAGTACTTGAACCCTGCTGAGTGAACGGCCGCTTGTTCATGCTTCCATGCTGTAGAACAGCATGCAAAAAAAAATTCCCATGAGGAAGAAGGAGGCGGTGCACTGCTGTTGGAAAAAGGGGCAGGACTACGGAAGAATAATAAAATCAATTTATTGGATCATTGCAACATAAAAACGATGAAATACAGGTATAGCCCATCTACCCCCCCCCCCCAAAAGTGAGATTAGGGGGGCGGGTATGTTCTTCTTAGCTACTCTAGTGTTGTTTCTTGACCTGCTGGTAACAGGAGGGCTGAGCAAATCCGAGGTGGTGTGGGGATAAAACAGGACAGGAAGGACAGGTTACCTTGATCTCTCTGGTGCAGTGCCTCCAGCCAGCAAGGATCCCCTGTAGATATTCAGGGGATGGATACCACTGACATTCCTTCATTCTCAGGGACAGGAACACATACAGCAAATCTTTTCTGTTCTTTATTGTCAGGCAGCTCCAGTACAGAGAATAGCAGGGTTCACAGGTTTCTCATCATCCTCTGCCTATTTCTCTCCATGTTATCTAACTCAGAGCTCTGCCTTGAGCAGCATAATTCCCCTCCGTCCAAGCCCCTCATGGGTGGGAGGGTGAGACCTCTCTCTCTCTTCTATCTGCTCACTCTAATCTTTCCAGAACTCAGCTGAACTAATTTGGGAGGATGTCCCAATTTGGTATATCTTTGGAGATTCTCTAACTGTGACACATAGCTAGCCAGAGCCAGATACAGATTGGCCCACACACACCAGGGGGCATTCCAACCAATATCCACCCCTCAGATTGACATCCTCAGAAGTTGCTAGGCCTGCCCTTGAATACTGATGACATCATTCAAGGCTGTAACACACACATACACGGACACACGCACACACACAGACACACACACACACACACAGGCCTAAAGAAGGAAGTAACCTTTCCACTGCCTGCACTAACAGGACTGACAGAGGAAAGGCCCAGGAAAAAGAAGTAACTGCCGGCAGGCTATGTTACAATCTCCCCCAGGTGAAACTCCAACGACCACGCTTGGACTGTAGTGGACTTAACATCACCTACTATACAACTTCCTGAAAATTTGCATAACATGAAATGCAACAACATTTGTACATTTCAGCATAACATTAATGAAGTGACCAATGAATATACACAGATACATTGCATACACATTGCCTAACATAGTACTATTGCTACCTTAGTAGTAGTGCGCTGGATCAGGCTTCAGCACCATATTGCCCTGACTGTCAGGCACTCTTATTGAATAGCATATTTTGTGTCCAGATGCAGAAATGTATTCTACCCTGTTCATAACAATAATACGCCCCACTTTCCATTCCATTAGCAACCTCTTTATTGCAGCTTTTTCTGCAACCTTGCGCTGACCCTCCTTCCCTTGTGGTGATACCCTTACCATTGGTATGACAGACAGGGCAGGTATAACAACACCATTACTCATGGGGGCATCATGCATTACTGGTGACAAGGCCTGATGGGTCATAGTGTTAACACTAGGGCTGACAGCATCAGGAAGTACTAGAACAGGGCAGGGAAGACCTGGCACATTATATTCCTGTGGGCGAGAGACTAAAGAGACCTCCCAGAGCAGAGCCATAACAGTGTCCACAGTTCTGGCAAGGCTCGGTTGGCCAGAGCCTCTGGCAGCGCTAGATTTAGCCGCAACAGCGGCTGCAGCATCATATGAGCTCCATTCTTCTTCTCTCCCCCAACACTGCAGGGAAAAGGAGTCCGCAGACTCAGCACTAACCCGGGAGGTAGCAGCAGATGTTACACCCATCTGGCCGGACGGCCTTGCGGCCTTCTCTTCTCCCGGGGATGGAGCTTTAAGTGGTGTCACATCGCGGACATCAGGATTGGTGCCAGCCTCAGGAACAGGCACCGGTAGAATGAGCGCCAATTCGGGAGCGTTGGAGGCCCCGACCGGTACCTCAGAGATTGTAGCAGCCTCGCTGTCAGTGTGGATCTGTCGGGAGGCACCGGCAATGATTACCGGAATTTTAAGCTCCGCAGCATACTCGGGTACGGTGGAGGTAATGGCAGGACTTAAGTGATGTCATCAGCCTCCGCAGGATCTCCCCTCCCAGAGCAGCTTACCAGAGCAGCAGTAAAGTACGGAGGACTGGACAAAGGAACACTGTTTCCTCTGAGTGGTTCTCTGTCATTCACAGGTAGGACATTACCAGAGGGTTGCAGGGAGCATGGCTGGAAATAGGGCACTTTGCACGTAGCACACTGAGCTGATACCTGCAGTTGTTCTCCCACAGCTCCACATACTGCACATATCCCCAGCATCTGATATGTCCCATCTTCATTAGTGACCACTGCTACTCCGCCAGGCAAGCGGTAAGCAGGGTCCATATCCTCCAGAATAATCTGCATTTTAGAGCAGATAAGGCAGCTTGCAGACACAACCAGCAGTGGTGAGAGTGAGATGGTATCTGGCCCCTCACATCCTGTTGCTCCTTCAGGGCACACCCAGCTCCTCCCCCTGGTGTATAGTATAGTCCAATCAGGGGCAAGGAAGAAGGAGTGGTTTGGTCAGTCCACACTTTGTCTTGCAAACTGTGAGCCAGCAAAAGCTTGCAACTGGATGAAACTGGATGCAGCTTTTGCAGAAAAGCACATGGATTTCTTGGTAAGGCGGGAATTGCCATTTTGAGTACAATCAGTTCATGCGGCCCCCAGTTCTCTGGAGCCACCATTTTAAAAGCACAAAGTTCAGCACCATGCGGTCTCCCTGAGGGCAAAACCACCATCTTGTGAGGACTTGTGAGCACAGGCGTGACCCCTTTTCTTCAGTAAGGGGCCACACAAAATAAAGCACAATTCTTTCTTTCTTTGAGTACCACGCACCATGGTATAGCTTCAGGGAACGTCTCACGAATCTTTGCTGCAATAGTCTCTTTATTGCTGGGTGCACAGAGGTCTCCGATGCCATCTCAGAGTCCTTGTCCTCTTGCTGCTAATCTTTGTTGGGGGATACAGAAGGGTACCCATGCCTCCCTGGTGTAGCCTCAGGTAGATGCCGAAACAACTGCAGTGCCAGGATGGGTTGCAGGCTCCCTGGTGTAGCCTCAGGAACCTGATATTCCCTTCCTTTTCTGGGGTATTCTGATAGGCAGGGTATCCACGCTTCCTTGGTATAGGAAGAAGCCCCAAATCCTATTTAGCCAGAGTGTATGTGGGTATCAATGCTCCCTGGCACATAGCCTCCAGGGGGTCACCCCACAGGCTAGCAAGTCATTATGTGGGAATCCACGCTCCCTGACACATAGCCACCAGGGAGTTGCCCCAACATAGAAAGGTCCTTTTAGGGTAACCCCCTCCCTGGGGAAGCTTCAGAGAGGGATTCCCTTTTCCTCCTGCTTGAAAGAGCCTGTTGCTGCCGCATACAAAGTCCAAAAACACTGCTGTATGGTCCACTGTCTCTGAAAACCTGTCCTGTTGCAAAAACTTGTCCTGTCCTGCGAGCAGTTCCTCTCTGCAGCGCCTCCAAATGTAGCCCATCTACCCCCCCATCCCCCTAAGTGTGATTGGGGGAGTATGTTTTTCTTAGCTACTCTGGTGCTGTTTCTTGATCTTCTGGTAACAGGAGGGTTGAGCGCTCTGCGGTGGTGTGGGGAGAAAACAGGACAAGAAGTACAGGTTACCCTGATCTTTCTGGTGCAGTGCCTCCAGCCAGCAAGGATCACCTGTAGATATTCAGGGGATGGACCCCATTGACACTCCTTCATTCTCAGAGACAGGAACAGACACAGCATATCTTTCTGTTCTTTATTGTCAGGCAGCTCCAGTATAGAGAATAGCAGGGTTCACAGGTTTCTCATCCTCTGCCTATTTCTCTCCATGTTATCTAACTCAGAGCTCTGCCTTGAGCAGCATAATTCCCCTCCCTCCCAGTCCATCATGGGTGGGAGGGAGAGACCTCTCTCTCTCTCTCTCTTCTATCTGCTCACTCTAATCCTTCCAGAACTCAACTGAGCTAATTTGGGAGGATGTTCCAATTTGATAAATCTTTGGGGAGTGTCTCTAACTCTGACTCATAGCAAGCAAGAGCCAGATACAGATTGGCCCACACACCAGGGGGCGTTCCAACCAATATCCACCCCTCAGATTGACATCCTCAGAAGTTGCTAGGCCTGCCCTTGAATACTAATGACATCATTCAAGGCTGTAACACACACACAGGCCTAAAGAAGGAAGTAACCTTTCCACTGCCTGCACTAACAGGACTGACAGAGGAAAGGCCCAGGAAAAAGAAGTTACTGCTGACAGGCTATGTTACACAGGTCTGCACCAGAAGGTACTGTATGTCAAGTGTGCACCTGAAATCTTTCCCACATATATTAGGTTAATGCAGTACAAATACAATTAGACCACATGAAGGGAACATAGCAACCTCACTGTTGGAGGTCTTTATTGCATGGAATAACATTTCTTAATGTACATAATACATAAAGAAAACCATGGTCCAACAGCAGTGCATTGTCTCCTTCTCCCTCACTAGTTTCCAGGAATAATGCAATTATCTATCTATCTATCTATCTATCTATCTATCTATCTATCTATCTATCTATCTATCTATCTATCTATCTACAGTTGTGTGAAAAAGAAAGTACACCCTCTTTGAATTCTATGGTTTTACATATTTCAGGGCTGCAGCCAGCTCTAGACTGCAGAACTGACACTCAACAGTCACCTTTTATGACTCAGGGGCCCCCAGCTGGGCATAATGCTTTGATTGGTGACCTGGGGACTCCATCATCGTCACACTCAGAGATAACTGCGGTACTCCTCCTGTTCTAACACCTTGGTATCCCTGTTGCTTACAACTCTGGGTCCCGAGCAGACTCAGTGGCGCCAAGCTTGGTAGCTGTTTGACAAAGCTGATTGAATAAGCGTGGATGGTGCTGGGAGGTCTGTTTGAAGTATGAGTATCCATTTCCAAGTGCTCGACCTTGTAACTGCAAGTCAATTGAATAAGTGGCTTTCGGTTAGATTTGAAGTGGTTTACCGATAAAATGTATCCGTACCTTGTTAGCTCCAGTAACTTGAAAGGTGGAAAGTCTATAAGCCGTGGGAGGTGGGTCAATTGACGTGAGAAGTAGGTGAACTTGGCTTCCCATGGCTCACATGAGTCTCATTTATTTTTGGTACTTAGCGTCTGTATTTTAACCTTGAGTCAAGACTCTAATAAAGTGTTTTAACGTGCACAATTCACTCATCACTATATACACCCTTATTCCTGTCCCCTGTATATTGTGCATCTGCAGAGTGCTATCCATTGGGGTTCTATTCTACCCACAGTATCCATTCATTATTCACCCCAGATAGTATCACCTCGGAGAATATAGATTTAGCAGTTGCGAGGGTTCCCTTCCCCTTCCCCTCCCCCCACTCTACCCTAGTGTTTACATATTAATAATAGAACTGGTATAAAATAGATACACTAACAAACATTTGCTTCAAACGCGCATGTTGAATAATGCTTTCCAGCCCACCTCCTGTCCTGACCCTAGAGGGACAAATATCACCATACCACGAGCATGGAGGAGGGAACCCTCAGACCACGATTGCGAGAAACCAGGAGAAAGAAAGACAGAATTGCAACAGGCTGGAAAGGGTTGGTAGCAGGCTCCAAAATGGAGAATGGAGAAATATCATAGCATCCTGGGATTACTCCCACATAAGGGACTTGACAATATGAGATGGTAACCCGGAACCTTATATAATTATGAACCTAAACCACTGACTGCATGATCAATATATGCTGTAGTAAAACTAAAATCTAAAACTAAATATTTAACATAATAGTCCAATACATTTAATGCCACATTGCATTTTTGTACTTACAGTATTTTTTTATACTTAAGACGCAGTTATGAAGCATCAAGGTTACAACTAAATGTATAGTACAGTATGTGGAAAGAAAAAGTGTATTGATCACACAATTAAACACTGACAGGATTTAATTTATTTGCCAAGACTAAACTCTAATTTATTCATTTTTGAAGACCTTAACTGATTAAACAAAATGCAAGAATTAGAATGTTTTTCAAAAATCAATAAAAACAATTTATTTAATATGGCATTATATTTAAATTATTCATACTCTTGAAAATTCTAAAGTACTGTTGAACTTTTTTATTAAAGTCAATGTGTATAATTATTTATAAATTCTTTCTAAATAAAATGTGTGTCTTTTTCCAAGACTAACATAGCTATTTACTGTATTTTATATTGCCAATGCAGGTTGATATACTGTATAAGGAATTTTAGACTTCAGCATCTCTCATAATTTCTTTCAAAATTAATGATGGCAGTTACTTTTTTTGTGATGTTACTTAAACATTATTAATAAATACAATTACAAGATGTATTTCAATGGTATGGTGTGTTATTAACACCTTTAATACCTGGATCATTTGATTGAGCATAACAAAGCAGTAAAATAAATTGTAATTTATTCCACGATTAGACAACACACAATGTAACACAATTTGCACTGAAAACAAACTTACTGGAAATGGGGCTAACAAAATAAATCTTCCTTGGAATGAAATGTTAACAACTGATGTTTTTAGGAGCCCTATCCAATGACCGGGAGGTACTCATGAAAGTCCTGGAACGCAATTTAGCATGCAATACTAGCCGCGACCGCTTCGTCCCTGAAAAGCTTGACTTAAAAAATTACTGGAGTATAAATCTCTGAAGCCGGATCACGTCTATTTCTCCCAGAGCATCTTTTTTGGTAACTTGAATTTGCCTCTGATCGTTTGGCGCTTGGAATCTGAGGTCCTGATTGGCTGCAAGGTTTCTTATAGGTTGTCCCATTCAGAAACCACTACAGCCAATCAGCGCATGGGAATTATCCTGCCAGCCTATCACCAATGTTCTGGTATACTGAAGCCGGGAGGGTATCGATTTGGATTCTGCTAAGGGGCATGCGCCAACCTGGCACCTCTGCCTCTTAGAATAGCAAGCCAACCTTCCCCCCCCCCTGCTGCTCAGGCTCCGCAGAGTCTGGGGAAGGGCAAATGGTCGCCGGATTGCCCTTTGTTAGTCAAGGACAGAGGTACTCAGTGTCATGGGAGACCAAGACTTATATACACATTAATACCGGGATTCTAGACTGATCACAACAAGGCGGGCAAAATAAATTGTAATTTATTTCTTTTCAGACAAACACAAATCATGCACAATTACACTTAATAAACTGGGTACAGGGAACAAAATCAAATGTCCTTGGAACGAAACAAAGTCTCTGGGCACCCCTGCACGTACTGCTGCGGCCGAGTTTATTCGAGCATTTGCCCGTTCTCGGCCGCAGCAGTAACCTGGCGCGCGCCGGAGGGTGCCGGGCGCGCGCCGAAGCCTCGGAGGAGAGGCCCGCCGATCGGGGCTTCCCCCTCTCCTTACCGGGTCCGCCGGGTCCCCCGGAACGTCCCGCCGCCGTCAGTACATCCACGCGACACCAGGGCTCCCTCGGGGAGCCCTGGGCACGCGTACAGGCGGCACAGGCACCCGATGATGTGTGACCGCGCATCGGTGATGCGCGGCACGCTGAGGGAGTGCGGCTCGCAAGCCGGGACATTTCCCAGCTTGCGGAATGAGCCGCACTCGAATAAAGTGTGCCGCTGTGTATGCCAGGGGTTGCGCAAATTGATCTGTGTAACAGTTCCTGGCTAGGGGCACAAGTTGCCACCCCTATATTTCCACCAAAAGGAAAACATTTGTTCATTCCTTACAGGGTTCGTTCGGGAACCCTTAGCTGTAACGAATTCCAGAAGAGGGGCGCGTTTCTTAGTTACGATATAATTAACCCCTCACACGCTGGAACTTGGTGAATCCGATTAAATCTTCAGATGGAACAGGTGAATCTGACTAGGACTGGGCTGCAGGTATTTTTTAAAACTTCCCTGTCACATCTGTTAACATGTGTAGCCAATCTGTGGCGTGGGAATTTCCTCCCTGGCCACTCATATACTTTTGCCAGGTGGATAACTCATGTCATCTTTCCCCCACTGGCCACCTGCCACTTAGCATATGCCATCCTGCTTTCTTAAGGAATGCCACTCTGTCTGGGTATAGGGACAATCTAACAGATGGCACAGTGCAATTCTCTTCCTGTTTCCCCTCCCTGTTACCAAAAGGTTAACACCGAATCCTGCTAAGCATTTCAAAGCCCAGGCAAACACACCCTACGTGTCAACAAAAGGTTTAACACCTTTTGGACAAATGTCTCTGTGAAGCTCCCCTGCTAACTATGCAAATGGGTTGCTTATCTAACTAACTTCCTATGAGATTACTTCAAAAACCTAACTTATAAACCCCATCTCTTCTCCCCCTTAGTCAAAAACATTGTTAACATAATTCATATATTTAACACATGATATGATTTCCCCCTGAACCCCGATCCTGGACTCAGGGTACCTGGGCATTACATGGGTCATGTCTCTTTTATCCTAGGGACTGTTACGCCGGTGCTGCCCGCAGACCAGACCTGTCCCCTGAGCTGAATGGGGAAGTGGTAATACACGCACCAGCAGCAAAGGGAGCGTGTCCGGAGAGTGGTATAAAGTGTTGCCAGGCCATGTGTATTAAGGTAGACAATACTTGCCGGTACCGGTTGTAGAGATAGAGTGAAGAATGCCTTGCCGAGGTCAGGGAGTGGAGATTGGAGATAGGTCGTAGTCCAGGCCGTGTTCAAGGGGTTAACAGAGTAAGCATTGTCCAAGGAGTGCCGAGATCGAGAGCCAGAGGGGGTGGTCGTACAAGCCGCGTCAGAATCTGTGAAAACACTGAGGGAATCCAGAAGTACTTCCATACAGAGACTATGTCGAGCAAAGACTGAGAGCCGAGAGGAGCTAGATAAAGCAGGGAGATCCAATCAGGACCGGAGGCGGGACAGGAAGAGCTACAGGGAGATACTGCAGATTGGTGCAGGCATAACAAGCCAGGTGAGTCTTGTTGGTAACCTGAGTATGCCTGTTCGGCGGGCGGAGCCTGAGGTCCAGGGGAAAGGAAGAAGAGTGTGCAGAATGAGCGCACTCCATAACGCGTGTACGCACGTGGACCGCGCCAGAGGGGGGTGCAGGTGTGCGTGCGGGAGGCCGTGGGCGCGCCCGGCGCTGAGCAGAGGAATCGCCGAGGGGAGTGATCCCGCGACAGCGGCAGGGGCGGAGAGCCGCGGAGAGCGGTAAGGTAGAGTTGAGTTGTGTGTCCAGGGGCTCCCTGTGAGAAGAGAGTGCTCTGTGTGGGGAGCGCGGAGAACGCCGGTTCCTGACAGGGACCCGGTGTTAGGTGTGGGTATTCATTAACCCCTTGTCCCCATTTTAATAAAACAAACCTCAGTCTTATACACATTCACAGGACTGCACCCAGCAGTTGGCTGTGAAGCTGACACTCTACGCTTTAACTTAGAATTGAACCCCTACAACTCTCTCCAACTTATCCCGGTGAGAGATTTACGTAACCCCTCACTGGGTCCTGGGGTTTGGGTATATCCTGGGACCTGGAATATAACCCAGTTCCCTGCCCAGTTTTACTACCCTGATTTGTGCTGAAGCAGGGGGATTTGGTGGTGAACTGCAACCTACGTTCCAGGGAGGATTTTAGCCGGGGTCTGTGTTCTTCATGTCCTCAGGAATCTGAGTGCATGTTTCGGGGTAACACGCACCATGGGTCCCCCGTCTACCCAAACACACCCTGACAACAGTTTACCGTAAAATCATCCTTGACTCTCACGCCTGGCACATCCCCGCTGGTTAGCACTCCTAGAACAGTAAAACCACATATATTTATTATACCAATAGTTGTATACCCCAATTGGGTTGTAGAGCTGACACTCACAATTCCCCAATATAGCTCAGGGGCACATTTCACACACTGTATTATACAATTTCAGGGCTGCAGCCAGCTCTAGACTGCAGAACTGACACTCAACAGTCACCTTTTATGACTCAGGGGCCCCCAGCTGGGCATAATGCTTTGATTGGTGACCTGGGGACTCCATCATCGTCACACTCAGAGATAACTGCGGTACTCCTCCTGTTCTAACACCTTGGTATCCCTGTTGCTTACAACTCTGGGTCCCGAGCAGACTCAGTGGCGCCAAGCTTGGTAGCTGTTTGACAAAGCTGATTGAATAAGCGTGGATGGTGCTGGGAGGTCTGTTTGAAGTATGAGTATCCATTTCCAAGTGCTCAACCTTGTAACCGCAAGTCAATTGAATAAGTGGCTTTCGGTTAGATTTGAAGTGGTTTACCGATAAAATGTATCCGTATCTTGTTAGCTCCAGTAACTTGAAATTCGGAAAGTCTATAAGCCATGGGAGGTGGGTCAATTGATGTGAGAAGTAGGTGAACTTGGCTTCCCACGAGCAAGCCTTTCAATTAAGTGGGCTAACTCGGGAACTCTGACAGCTAGGTGTAGGAGGACATGCGCAGAGGTATGCAAAGGAGACTTGTTAAGGTGAAATTAAATAAGGCATGTATTGCGCCTGTTCCTTTAACACAAGAAAAAACATACAAACATATTCCAAAAGGGGTCAAACAACACTTCTGTTCCACTTGGGAGTATTTCTAGTGAAACCTATGCAGTCCACAACTCTCTTTAGATAAGCATGTCTCCCAGCCCCAAACATACATCTTGATATGTGCAGATATACCAAAAGTCTTATAAAGGAAAGTCTTATCTGTTTCTTGTAGTTGGAGGGAAAGTCTTCTCTGTTCCTGGGTTGCTGCCTTTTTCCTCAGGCTATGTCAGCATTCAGGTTTAGAGGTTCTTTCCCCTGTGTCTTGCAGGCAGCGTGCTGTTTCTTCTGGCAGGCTTCAAGACATCTGTCCCTATGGTCAGTCCCACAACTTGTGAGACTCAGGAACAATCTCTCTTCCTGTCTGAAAAGACAGGCTTTTCTAAGAAGCTAATCAGGCAGGTGGTGTTGGATAATTGACTACCAGCAGTTAACCACCACACTGCTGGATTAGAGGCACATTTCCTGAACAGGGATAACTCCCCTGTTACATACCTCCCCTGTTTGTGGGAAGCTCGGGCTTGCCACGGCCAAAGCCCATCCTTCCACTCTCATTCTAGATATCTCTGTGACTTGAATGAGAGTGGATGGAGGAAGAGAACCCTCAGTCCCGCTGGAATCAGAGCCATTTCTCCAGTTCATTCGTGTCTCCTCCCGAAGGTGCTTGAAATCAGCACTCCTCAGTCGCTCGAGGAGGACTTTTTCTAAGTATAGTCTTTTTGCTACGTGCGCGGTCATGAGATTTCCCTCGCGTCGGGTGCTCGTTTTATTGTAGGTAGACTGTATGGCAGCAGTTGCAGAGCGTTGATTTTTCTGCTCTTGAAGCTGTCTCTCTGAACTTTTCCCACTTAATGGAGTTGCTAGTTCAGCCTCTTTGGGATTAAGTTGCAAATCCATCTCCACTTCCAGAGAATGTCCCATCTTTTCAGCTTCATCAGCTAAGGATTCTTCTGGTTTTGATTCAGCACGTGTACCTTCTTTTGTTGCCTGTTGGGTGGCTGAAGGTTTTGCTAGTTCTTGTTTAGGTGGTTCAAATTTTGCAACCATGTTTTTCAGACGAGCGGTATTCCCAGCTCTCACTGTACCCCTGTCTTCATGGGTTTTTGTGGCTGTGGATACTGACGCTTAGTCAGGGTCAATACAGTACTTGTCTTTGTAGAACTGTAATCTCATCTGCGAGAGATCCCTGTTTTTTGAGTGCGTCTTGCAAGTCTCTTCTCAGGGAATTTATCTGCACACTTTGCTTTCTCTGAGCTTGCTTCCATATTTGCACTGCATTGTGAAGCACTATGAATTTCTTTGCTTGGGCCACAGTTACTTCTCTCAGTTTCTGGACCTTCTTGTGCTCCCTTTTGTGCTGAGTCACCTGGGGTCTAAGCTTGGCCTCTAGTGATGCTATGGTGATGCTCAGGGTAGTCTTCAATTTCTCATGCTGCTTTTCGGGGACATACTGGGTAATCAGACGTTCATGCAGCACTTGTATTTCTTTAACAGCCTGCAGATTGTCTTCCTGCAGAGTTCGCTGCTTCTCCTCGGCGTTCTGGAGGTGCGTACGCAGACCTTGCAGTTGGTTCTGCAGTTGGTGCTCTGCTTCAAACTTCTCACCTTCCAAAAGTCTATTTATTTCTTTAAGCTCATGCAGCTTTTCATTCTTTTCCTTGACGTTGTCTGTCAAATGAAATTTTTCTTCTTTCAGTTTTAAGTTTTCTCTTTTTAATCTTAAATTTTCCCCTTTTTCAGTCTCTGTACTATTCAGGGCCTCCTTGCAGTCCTCCTTCCATTCACAGTACGCACATCTGCTTTGAGAATGACAGTCTTCTGGCGTAAGACTTCCTTCTCTAGGTTGAACGTCTGAAGCTTCTTCTGAGAGACTTTGAGATCTGTATTAAGATTGACAATAGTTTCTTTAGAAATGTCCAGCTCCTCAGTCAGACTTTGTAGTTTCTTTCTGGAGACTTCCAGGTCTGTGCGGTAGCTGTTGGTCTCATGATGTGAGGCATCCAGTGCTCTGCGGAGTGTCTGAACCTCTTTCTGAGATACGTCCACCTCTGTCCGGACACTGTAGACCTCCTGTTGTGAAGCATTCAGCTCTACGCGAAGAGTGTGAACCTCTTGCTGAAAGACTGTCATCTGCTTCAGTGCCTCCTCATACTTCCGCTTCAGTTTAGCCATTATTTTATCAGATTGGCTCTGCTTTTCATCCATGGCGGAAATAGTAGCGTTTGCAGTATCTAGCTCAGTCTTGAAATCGTCCAATTCTGTCCTGGCCAAAGAGTAAATTGTGAGCACATCTTTCTGTAGCTTCACGTTATTTTTCTGTAGCTCTGTGTAACCATCATTCTTTTGTTTCAATTGCTCACGGAGCAAATTACAGTCATTCCTGGCATTTTTCAGGGCATCATCAGAGCTGGTCAAGGGATCAACACTCACTGGTTCTGGCTCCGCTTCCCTGGGATGGTTGGTTGAGGGTTCCTCACTGTTGGCACCGGACAGACACTTCTTTGGGGTACACGACTTCTGACTTGGGCCCTCTGGATATTCGGTTATCCGCGGGACGAAATCTCCATTTTTTCTAGGCTGCAGAGCAACTCGGTCCCCTTTTTTCTCCACAGGATCTGCGGACGTGTCTGTTCCTTCCATGGTAAGTGAAGAACCGCTTTTCTTTTTCCGCCTTTTTGTTTTGGATGACTCCGTCCCATCAGGAATACTGGGGTCTCCTTTTTTATTTGATACTTCAGCGCTTCATTGTATACGGGTAAGCAGGAGAAAAACACTAGGAGCACAGCAAAGAAAAAAACGAGAACTGGAGGCCAAGTGAAAAAATAACAAAAATTTAATTGGACATTAACTATTTAAAAGAGAAACCTCTAACGTGTTTCTCGCATGGTGCGCTTTATCAAAGAGTAGTTTCAATGGTCTTAATCAAACTCTTATATAGTCTACACCCTCAGAAGCACCGCCTACCTGTGCCCAGGTAAAACAAACCCCCAGGACACAAATCCCCTGTGAAAATGAAACACAGGAAAGGGGCGTAATGCTCAGAGGGAAGAGATCCACAAAGGGTTAATGAACAGGTAAAAATGCAATAAAAGAGACCAATAACATACAAAAAAAATTCAATGACACATATATATCATCTGTGGAAGCATAAAAATACACATGTCCAAATCCATAGTGAACAGTCAATATAAATATAACTCAATAACCTGTTAACTTGATATCATATAGCAGCATATAAACAATACATCAAATCAAACTCCAGGACATGTATCAATAATGTATCAGATCAGAACACATGTATAAAACATATTATGTTAGAGAAACAAAAACAAAAAATGAAAAACTGAAAAAAAGAAAAAGAAAAAAATTATTAATAAGAAAATAAAAAATGAAAGCCAAAAGGAACCATCAGACCAAAATATATCTTATATGATCATATGAAAAGCAGAATGAGTAAATATCTTAATGATCAAACAATCAGTCAATAAAATAATGAAACAAAAGCATAGCAAGCAAATTCATAGAAAATGTTTTAAATCCCATTCTGTATTAATTCCTGCAGGGAATAATGTATAGAAAGAATGGATCCAAAACATCTCACGCTGGTTGAGAAGCTTTAATCTATCACCCCCTCTCACGGGCATAGACACTAGTTCTACAACTGAAAATTGAAAGTTTGATAGACTGCCTGAAGGACAGTCAGTGAAATGTTTGGAAACTGGTAACATTAAATCTTTTCTTTTAATGGAACGAATATGCTCCATGATTCTATTTTTAACAGGGCGTATAGTATGGCACACATAACCTTGGCCACAGCCGCATGTAAGGAAGTATATGACAAATTGTGAGTCACAATTAATAAAGGATGGGATCCTGTAATTCTTACTAGAATAGATAGTTTTAATGGATTTAATGGGTTTCGCATAACAACAAATGCAACATTTTCCACATTTAAAAAAACCTTTTATCTTATCAGATTTTTTTGGCTCCCTAGAGTTAAACAAACTTGGAGAGAGATAATTTGATAAGGATTTGTATTTCCTAAAGGTAATGGCTGGACCCTGGTTAACTGAACTATGTAGGTCTTTATCAAGAGTAAGGGTCCCCCAATGTTTATAAATGATAGAACGTATCTGTTCAGCCTGCCGACTAAACTGAGTGACAAATAGAGGATACGTCACTCTATCCAATTCATGACCTTTCTTAAACCTCACAGACGACTTTGATAGCAAATCTATCCTGTTTGTAGCTTTAGCACACATATATGCGTCCTCAATGTAAATATAATTATATTTTCTTTGGACAAATCTGTTTTTTAATTCCTCTGCTTGTTGCTCAAATAAATCATCATTTGAACAAAGTCGCCTCAGGCGAAGAAATTGAGCCTTGGGTATACTCCGAATCAATGATTTAGGGTGACTACTGTCTGCTTCCAATAAAGTATTACGTGAATGAGACTTTCTAAAGATGTTCGTTTGAATAGTGCCTATCGAGTCAATAAATAAAGTGATAGCTAAATAATTAATGTGATTCATGTGTTCCTCATATGTAAATTTAAGATTTAAAGATTTAATATTAAGCATTTGAATAAAAGCATGCAGTGATAATAAATCCCCATCCCAAATCATAATCAAATCGTCAATATACCGTTTATAGAAAATAATCTGATGACGAAAATAATTATCAGCACCGAAAATGTGTGTGGATTCCCAAAGTCCCATAAACAAATTAGCATAAGAGGGGGCAAAAGACGTCCCCATAGAGTACCCCATGTCTGAAAATAAAACTGTGCATCAAAAGCAAAATAGTTGTGGGTGAAAAGAAACCAAATAGAATCCAAAAGAAAGGCACGTAATGAAATGGACAATGTGGAAGCATCAAGAAAAAATTCTACTGCTTGAATCCCTTGGTCATGATCTATGATTGAATAGCGTGACATAACGTCTGTCACCCATCTAAATGTCTTTTTCCAGCTAACATTCTTAATGGCAGATAACAGATCCATGGAATCTCTCAGAAAAGAAGGTAGATTTTTTACCAGAGGCTGCAAGAAACCATCAATGTAGCGTGATAACCCATCTCCCAAAGATCCAATACTAGCCACAATGGGCCGCCCAGGAGGGCGGACCAGTGACTTATGGATCATTGGGAGATGGTGGAAGATGGGCACAATGGGTGAGGCATTATATAGAAACTCATATTCCTTTGTATTAAGTACAAATAGAGCTTTACCCACCTCAAGAACCTCTTTTAAAAGGTGCAAAAACTCAAATGTAGGATCATATGTCAATTTCATATAAGAATCAGCATCTTCAAGTATTCTAAGTGCCTCTGGATAGAAAATAGGCAAAAGCGCTCCAATGCAGGTATATAAGAATTTAATTAAGCCAAACCACTAAACAAGGTGTAAGGAATGAGTAATGATATTAGTACTTAATATCCAATGGTATGGGTACTATCCTCCTGAAGACAGGTGGTAGATGGTACAAGCCCACCCACCATCAGTCTCATTGGCAGGTTCCCCTGAACAATATAATACTCACAAATTCATTGAAGTGGTAGGCAGGCCGTGCAGCTTCCAAGGTATAGTTTAATAGGAATAAATGAAGGAAAAAGCGCACAAGCAAAAAACGGAGCAGAAAGGACCCAAGATCAAAAAATAAATTTAAAGGGCACTTTAATGTGACAAAGACCCATCCAACGCGTTTCGAACGTCACAACGTTCTTTTTCAAGGATAAAACACAGTGTACAGACATCCATTAAATACCCTCTTACCTGTATGCAATTCGCGCCAAAAAACGGAAACACGATGATGTCATGACGCAATACGCGTCATTGCGCATGCGCAGGATGGTCCGGAGCCGTTCTAAGGGCAAAAACTGTCATGCAGGCAATGAGGACATATTTGTTGGGGGCAATGCATAGGACCAACTAACAAGGATAAAGGTATACATAGCAATTGCTACCAAACAGATCGCCGTGACGTCAAGACGCTAGGTATATAGCGACAGCAATGGGCACAAACAAAAGGAATAAAAATTATAAGAATAAATGTCAACTAAATAAGAAAATAATAAAACGGAAAAGTACAATATAATAAACCAAATATTAAGCTCCTTAAGTAATTCTTAAGGAAAATGACAATATGATTAAAAAAATGCATATAACCACAACTGTAAAAAACTACACATGAACTGATTAAATACAGATAATTGAAATAAAGAACAAAAAATATATATAAGATGATGCTAAGGAAATAGAGAAATAAAGATGAAAAACATAATAATATTACTACAAAAAAACCTTAATTAAATTTGTGACATATGAGGTAAAAGAAGCAACGCACAATTAAGCACGCTATATGTAATATAAAGGGAGTCCAAGATAATGATCACCATAACAATAACTTGCTAAATTAATTTAGTTTAATAGATCACAGAAAGTGGGTTAATTGCCAGTCAATATTCAAACCCATAGGGAAGCGCGTTTGGAGAATGAAGATCCAATATGCCTCCCTACGGTTCAAAAGATTGACACGATCACCACCTCTAGGTTTGCAATTAATTAATTCAATACCCAAAAAGGACAAATTCCTGGTACCGCATCGGAGAAGTGTTTGGAAACAGGATGATTTGTATCTTTCAATTTTATGAGTCTTAAATGCTCTAACATCCTGACCTTAAGAGCTCTAATCGTTCTTCCCACATATCTTTTGCCGCAGCCACATGTTATGAGATATATAACAAATTGACTTTTGCCATTTATAAAACTACAGCTAAACCCCGTTATAACGCGGTCCTCGGGGTCCACCCCGAGACCACCGCGTTAGTAACGGGGTCGCGCTAATTTTTTTTTTTAAAAATGGCCGCCGCGCGCCTGATCGGGAGGGAGTTAATTAAATAAATAAATAAAAAAAAAGTTTAAAAAAAATGGCGGCGATTCATCCCTCCTCCCTCTCCCTCTCAGCCCCCTCCCTCCCTCTCAACTCCCCCCCCCACCCCCTCCCCCCCACCCCCGAGGTATGCCCCCGCAGGGCAGTGCCCCTCTCTGGGTGCAGGAGGGTGGGTTACATGTCAGCCGCACGTTGTACTCACGGTCACAAGTACAACGCTGCAGAGGCTGCAAAATGGAGACGGAGCCCCCAGGAGGAAAGCTGGGACCGGAGCCAGATGCTGCTAGAAGCAAAGCATTCTGGGAGTGGACGGGGCTGCCTCTGTCCAGCCTCATCTGCCCCTCACAGGGAGGGGGGATCCCCCATAGAGACCTGCCCCCCTCACTCCCAGCCAGGGCACAGGGGTGACCCCAAAACAGAGACCTGCCCCCCTCCCTCTCCCTCCCAGCCCCCCTCCCTCTCAGCCCCCCTCCCTCTTCCTCCCAGCCTCCTGGTTTTGCGGTGCGTGGCAGCGTGTGTCTGTGTCCTCCCAGCCAGATCTGCTGCTGCTGCTGCTGCTGCTGCTGCTGCTGCTGCTGCTGCTGCTGCTGCTGCTGCTGCAAGAGGGAGGGGGGGGTTGGGCTGCTGACATGTGAGTTCTGCTGACATGTGAGGGGGGGGTGGGCTGCTGCCATGTGAGGGGGGGGTGGGCTGCTGACATGTGAGGGGGGGGTGGGCTGCTGACATGTGAGGGGGGGGGCTGCTGACATGTGAGGGGGGGGTGGGCTGCTGACATGTGAGGGGGGGGTGGGCTGCTGACATGTGAGGGGGGGGTGGGCTGCTGACATGTGAGGGGGGGGGCTGCTGACATGTGAGGGGGGGGTGGGCTGCTGACATGTGAGGGGGGGTGGGCTGCTGACATGTGAGGGGGGGTGGGCTGCTGACATGTGAGTGTATTGTGAGGGCTGTGTGCAGTGTGTGTGTGCAGTGTGTCAGTGTGAGCAGTGTGTGTGCAGTGTGTGCAGTGTGAGCAATGAGCAGTGTGTGTCAGTGTGAGCAGTGTGTGTCAGTGTGAGCAGTGTGAGCGTGTGGCAGTGTGAGCAGTGTGTGTGCAGTGTGCAGTGTGAGCAATGAGCAGTGTGTGCAGTGTGAGCAATGAGCAGTGTGTGTGCAGTGTGCAGTGTGAGCAGTGTGAGCAGTCTGTGCAGTGTGAGCAATGAGCAGTGTGTCAGTGTGTGCAGTGTGAGCAATGAGCAGTGTGTGTGCAGTGTGAGCAATGAGCAGTGTGTCAGTGTGTGCAGTGTGAGCAATGAGCAGTGTGTGCAGTGTGAGCAATGAGCAGTGTGTGTGCAGTGTGCAGTGTGTGTCAGTGTGAGCAGTGTGTGTGCAGTGTGAGCAATGAGCAGTGTGTGTGCAGTGTGTCAGTGTGTGCAGTGTGAGCAATGAGCAGTGTGCAGTGTGTGTGCAGTGTGTCAGTGTGTGCAATGAGCAGTGTGTGTGCAGTGTGCAGTGTGTGTGCAGTGTGCAGTGTGTGTGCAGTGTGAGCAATGAGCAGTGTGTGTGCAGTGTGTCAGTGTGTGCAGTGTGAGCAATGAGCAGTGTGTGTGCAGTGTGCAGTGTGTGTGCAGTGTGGCAGTGTGAGCAATGAGCAGTGTGTGTGCAGTGAGTGTGTGCAGTGTGTGCAGTGTGCAAAAAAAAAAAAAATTAATTTTTTTTTTTTTTTTTTTTTAACGGGAGCCACGGGAAAACCGCGTTATAACCGAATCGCGGTATAGCGAGGTGCGTTATAACGGGGTATAGCTGTATTAATATAAAATTCTTTGTTTTTTTCTCTATGACCATCATGTGACTGCGGCAAACCATCCTGAGAAAAACTTTTTGCTGGCCTCGTGTATTTACAAACGCTACAGGAAACACATTTGAAAGAACCTCTGGTAATGTAAGATTTACTACTCCTGGGGATTATTAGGTCACTGGGGGAAACATACGATCCAATTGTTTTCGCTCTACGATATACAAATTTAGGACCAGATTCAGTGTACTTCTTAAGTATAGGGTCCATAGACAGAACGTTCCAATGTTTGGAAATAATGGAGTTAATTTTTCAACTTTGGTTATTAAACTGAGAAATAAAACATGGACATTTATTAATGCCCCTGCCTGATAATCTGAGGAAGAAAGCACCACAATGGCCCCTCCCTTATCAGCCTTTTTGATTGTAATAGACCTATCATCTCTGAGAGCAATCACTTCCTGGAAATCACTGTCTGACAAATTCATTCTATTTAAAGAGGGAACCCCCAGGGGTACAATACCCCTAGCCAATAACCTGAAATCCCTCTCAACCAGCCTCTCAAAGGTCTTAATATTATGATTGTTAAAAATTTGAGGACAAAAAGTAGATTTCCTCTTAAGACCCGAGTGTAATTGACCAAAGAAGCTGAATGATGAAGGGATCTCAGGATCCAAATCCTGATTTTGTTCATTATAGAGATCTATAAGATCTAATAGAGCACATTGTTCACGAAATGATGACAACTCTGAACTCCCCACTGAAACATCAATACCATCAACATTCTGAGATAAACATCTAACATTAGAATAAAGTGGAACCTCTGTTGTCCCTTTACTATTAAATTATTTTTTAAGGGATAATTTGCGAGTAAATTTTTGGAGGTCAATGATGGTATTGAATAAATTGAAATCTTGGTATGGAGCAAAGTTTAAACCTCTATTTAGAACCGCAATCTGTTCATCTGTAAGAATCTTAAGAGAAATGTTAATAACATTATCCACTTCATCTCTTATGTATATTTCTTTCTTTTGCTCGATCCCCTGGATCCCCCTCCTCTTCTTTCTTTTGCTCGATCCCCTGGATCCCCTCTTCATTGTATACGCCAGGCTTTTCTTGCAGTTGCGTTAGCTGACAGAAATATTTGGTGATCTGCTGCTACCGCTCTTTCTCCTGTCGATCATATTCGTCATCATAAAGAGCGTTTTTTTCGGTTCGTGCCGAGTTCAGGCACCCCCACCATTCTTGGGGTTTTGTGGGTGTGACTCGGTTCCCCATAAGAGATGTCTTCCTCTTTATTGGACTGGAAGGGCCACTCTTCCGTGGGGTAGGGTTCATTACAGGAACGCTGCATCTTGTCCTCCATTTTGGGGCTATCAGGTGTAATTTTCTTCCTGACCTCAGGAGGCACTATTGCAGCTGTTGCCACTGTATTTGCTAGAACCCCCAATTGTGGTAGTCCTACAGGTGGGCATATTTTGCTTGTAGAGGTCGTAGCTCTCACAGGCATCTCTGTAGACTTTTTTGGTAAGTTTTACAATATCAGCAGTGCTGTGCACGCATTCTCTCTCATTAGGTATACTGGATGTGCAGTTGCTAGGTAAAAACTTCTGTTTGCTTTAAACCATTTACTTGCTAGTTGCATCCCTCCGCTTCAGCCAAATAATGTGGTTTTCTGCTTGAGTTCAGCAATTCCTTTTTCCCCAGTAGGGCAATTTTACCCTCAGCACTTGTTTACTGAAAATTCCCCTGCTTCAGCACTGTCTTGCATCAATTTTCACACTTTTCTGCATATACTCCATTTAGCTGGTAGTCCTATGCGATGTGGCAGCCTTTACTTGCAGAATCAGTACCGCTCGTGGATCACCATCTGTATTCACTGCTTCAGCGAAACATTTGAAAACAACAAACGCCTATCCCTTTTAAGGGCTAACTTTCTTCTTGAACCCTGACTACAGCTGGAAGGAAAAACTCCTATTTCAATGACCATATTACACTTTATTGTGATAGGCAAATAAGATTTACCTGCTCCCGCACAGACTCTCTCTCTCCTCTTGGAATCGGGGAAAAGAGTCCATCTGTGGTTTTGTGGGTTTCAGTGCAGTGTAGATTTCCTGCCTGGGTGTATCCCTTTAACTCTTGTCTCTGCTGCATGAGATCTTTGTTTATGTTGCTCAGGCTGTTTGTTGGCAAAAAGAACAAAAAAAAATTTCACAGGCAATCTCCGGGGCCCCTTTTAACTTCAAAGGCCACCTCAGTCCCGATTCTGACACCATATGTAGGAGGACGTGCGCAGAGGTATGCAAAGGAGACTTGTTAAGGTGAAATTAAATAAGGCTTTTATTGCGCCGGTTCCTTTAACATAAGAAAAAACATCCAAACATATTCAAAAAAGGGGTCAAACAACACTTCTGTTCCACTTGGGAGTATTTCTAGTGAAACCTATGCAGTCCACAACTCCCTTTAGATAAACATGTCTCCCAGCCCCAAACATACGTCTTGATATGTGCAGATATACCAAAAGTCTTATAAAGGAAAGTCTTATCTGTTTCTTGTAGTTGGAGGGAAGGTATTCTCTGTTCCTGGGTTGCTGCCTTTTTCCTCAGGCTATGTCAGCATTCAGGTTTAGAGCTTTATTCCCCTGTGTCTTGAAGGCAGCGTGCTGTTTCTTCTGGCAGGCTTCAAGACATCTGTCCCTATGGTCAGTCCCACAACTTGTGAGACTCAGGAACAATCTCTATTCCTGTCTCAAAAGACAGGCTTTTCTAAGAAGCTAATCAGGCAGGTGGTGTTGGATAATTGACTACCAACAGTTAACCACCACACTGCTGGATTAGAGGTACATTTCCAGAACAGGGATAACTCCCCTATTACACTAGCACTCTAATTTTTGGTGTGCAAGTCCCAATAAATAAACCACTCACACACATAAAAATTACAGTTGTGACACCTTCCGAACATGATGTTTTAATAAAGAATTCCGAGGGACAGATGGCTACCAAGCTTGGTGCCTAAGAGTCTGTGCGGAGTCTGGACTTGAAAGCCTCAGGGATGTCAAGGTGTTAGAACAGGAGGAGTACTACAGTTATACTTGATTACCTCCATCCTGGGCTTACACAGGGTTATACAGCCACCATTTGCCCAACCTCAGACTCTGTGTAGCCTGGAGTCACGGGGGGCTCAGTATGCTAAGAGGCAGAGGTGCCAGGTTGGCGCATGCCCCTTAGCAGAATGAGAAAATGTGCCCATCTGGCTTTAGAATACTGGCAAATCAGTGATTGGCTGGCAGGAGAATTCCCATGCGCTGATAGGCTGTAGAGATTTGTGAATTGGGCGCTGAAACCCATAAGAAACCTTGCAGAAAGATTCCAAGCTCCAAACCATCAGCGGAAAATTGAAATATGCTATGTGAAGAATAGATGCGAGCCAGCTTCAGAGATTTTGACTTGCATGCCGAAATCAGTTCCAGGACTTTCGTGAGTTCCTCCCGGTCATTGGAAAGAGCTCCTTCGGTGGTCGTTTGTGACAATTTCGTTCCAAGGAAGATTTTATTCATTAGCCCCGTAACTTGTAAGTGTGTTAACCGTGTAAATTGTGTTGTATTGTATGTATTGTATGTCTTTATTTATATAGCGCCATAAATATACATAGCGCTTTACAGTAGTAATACATGTTGTAATTATATAAATAACAAATAATATAAATAACAGGCCATGGGAATAAGTGCTTCAGACATAAGAGTAACATTAAGGAAGAGGAGTCCCTGCTCCGAGGAGTTTACAATCTAATTGGTAGGTAGGGAGAACGTACAGAGACAGTAGGAGGGAATTCTAGTAAGTGCATCTGCTGGGGGCCAAGCTTTATGTATCATGTGTCCATGATTATCCACAGTGCTATTCATATGTTTCTTTAAGCAAATGTGTCAAGGTGGGTCTTAAAGGTGGATAGAGAGGGTGCTAGTTGGGTATTGAGGGGAAGGGCATTCAAGCGGTGTGGGGCAGTCAGTGAGAAAGGTTTAAGGCAGGAGAGGGCTTTAGATACAAAGGGGGTAGAAAGAAGACATCCTTGAGAAGACCGCAAAAGTTAGGATGGTGCATAGCAAGAAATTAGGGCTGAGATGTAAGGAGGGGCAGAGGAGTGTAAAGCTTTAAAAGTGAGGAGGAGAAATGAGTTTGAGATGCGGGATTTGAAGCCAGGAGAGGGATTTCAGGAGGGGAGATGCGGAGACAGATTAAGGAAAGAGTAGAGTGATTCTGGCAGCAGCGTTTAGGATAGATTGTAGGGGAGACAGGTGAGAGGCAGGAAGGCCGGACAGCAGGAGGTTGCAGTAATCGAGACGGGAAAGAATGAGGGCCTGAGTCAGAGTTTTAGCAGACGAGTAACAGAGGAAAGGGCGTATCTTTGTGATATTGCGGAGGAAAAAGCGACAAGTTTTAGAAACGTTTTGAATGTGAGAGGAGAATGTGAGAGAGGAATCGAGTGTGACCCCTAGGCAGCGTGCTTGGGCTACTGGGTGAATGATCGTATTTCCAACAGTAATGTGGAAGGAGGTAGCAGGGCCAGGTTTGGGAGGAAGAATAAGGAGCTCTGTTTTTGCCATGTTAAGTTTCAGTCGGCGGATGGCCATCCAGGATGATATTCCAGAGAGACATTCAGAAACTTTGGTCTGTATAGCAGGTGTAAGGTCAGGGGTTGAAAGGTAAATTTGTGTGTCGTCAGCATAGAGGTGATATTTAAACCCAAAAAATGTGATTAGGTCACCTAGAGGGAGTGTGTAAAGAGAGAAGAGAAGGGGTCCCAGGACAAAGCCCTGGGGTACTCCCACAGAGAGATCGATAGAGGAGGAGGTGTTAGCAAAAGAGACACTGAAAGTACGATGGGAGAGGTAAGAGGAGATCCAGGATAGAGCTTTGTTCCGAATACCAAGAGTATGAAGAATGTCGAGGAGAAGAGGGTGATCCACGGTGTCAAATGCTGCAGAGAGGTCGAGTACTATGAGCAGAGGGTAATGACCTCTGTCTTTGGCAGCATGGAGGTCGTCAGTTATTTTAGTGAGGGCTGTTTCAGTAGAGTGAGCAGTGCGGAAGCCAGATTGTAGAGGGTCTAGAAGATGTTGAGAAAGTGTAGCAATCGAGAGAATACAAGACGTTCAAGAAGTTTCGAGGCAAAAAGCAGGAGGGAGACAGGTAGATATTTATAAGGACTGGTAGGGTCAAGCTTTCTGTTTTTGAGCAATGGTATCACGGTTGCATGCTTGAAGGAGGATGGAAAATTACTAGAGTAGAGGGAAGAGTTAAAGATCTGTGTGAGCATAGGGATTATAGAAGGAGCAAGAGGTTTTAGGAGATGGGAAGGAATGGGATCAAGAGGGCAGGTGGTAGAGGGAGAAGAGGAGATCAGCAGTGACACATCCTCCTCCGAGATAGCAGAAAAAGAGTCCAGAAAGGCAGGAGGAGAGTTAAAAAGCGGTGTGGGATGGGAGGAGGCAACAGATGGGATGTTCTGATGTATGGATTCCACCTTTTCCTTAAAAAAGTCAGCAAAGTCCTGAGGTGAGATAGAGGAAGAAGAGGAGGCAGCCGAGGATGGTCTCAGTAGAGAGTCAAAGACAGAAAAGAGTCGACGTGGGTTAGACTTGTGCATGTTGATTAGTGATGAAAAGTAGGTTTGTTTAGCCAGAGAGAGGGCAGAGTTGAAACAGGACAGCATAAATTTGTTGTTAAGGAATTCTGCGAGCGTACGAGATTTCCTCCAGAGGCGTTCAGAGGAGCGAGTGGAGGAACGCAGCATGTGTGTGTTGGACTTTAGCCAGGGTCTGGGGTTAGAAGGGCGAGGACGGCAGAAAGAAAGTGGGGCATGTAGATCAAGAGAGTAGGATAAGGCAGAGTTGTAGTTCCTGACCAGGTTGTTAGGGTCTGAAGTAGAACTGAGAGAGGAGAGGGAGGAGCGTAAAGTGGAATCAAAAGCTGGTACAGTGGTGGCCGCCTTTAGCCTCCTGCGGCCGTTTCAGCGCAACTCTGAAAACCGCGAGCAGATGCAGTGTTTGATGCGGCATGATCCGGTATTTAAAGCCGTGGCCGCGTGCATTGTATTAGTGCTGTGCTTATTTAATTGATTTCAACATAACAGTCTCACAGTTATGTGAGGTGTGAGGTCTGTATTAGAGGTACACAAGCAAGCTAGAGTGGGAACAACTAACTCACTATACTAAGTGCAACATTATGGGCGGCGTGCTGATATATACAAACTTTCACTGATAACTACTATTAGCGCTGTCTCGGCATGAATGCGGCATGAACGCGGTGAAGTGCTTGGCATTCAGAAAAAAAAATACCCAAACAAATCGGAGATGTTGGAGAATTAAAGGGGCCATGACAGTAGGTTAATAAAGCGCAGATTTCTGCAAAAACGAGGGCTAGATGGAGATGGAGAGGGGAAGAAGCTGATAGAGAAAATGAGATGAGGTGATGGTCAGAGAGAGGAAAAGGAGAAATGGAGAAATCGTGAGAGAAAGGTTTTTAGTGAAAACCAGGTCTAGTTAGTGGCCATCCTTGTGAGTGCTGGCTGCAGTCCACTATTGCAGGCCAAAAGAAGAGGTTAGAGAGAGAAAGCGTGAAGCCTAAGGAAGAGAGGGGTCATCAATGTGGCAGTTGAAGTCCCCAAGAAAAAGAACAGGAAGTCTGAGGAGAGAAAGAAAGAGCGCAGGATTCAAAGTGAGAGAGAAAGGCAGAAGGGGGGATGAGTAGAGGTAGGTGGGCGATAGATGACCGCCATGTGGTCTGGGAGAGGCGAGAAGATCTGGACTGTGTGAACTTCAAAGGAGGGAAAAGCAAGAGAGGGGGGAATAGGAAGGGTTCGGTAACGGCAGAGAGAGGAGAGCAGGAGCCCCACGCCTCCACTCCTGCCATCAGGGCGCGGAGTGTGGGAGAAGGAAAGGCCACTGTAGGAGAGGGCAGCTTCCAGAGCAGAGTCAGACTGAGTGATCCAGGTCTCAGTTATAGCAAAGAGGAGCAGAGTGAGAGAGAAAGCAGTCATGCACAGAGAGGAACTTGTTAGAGAGGGAGCGAGCATTCCAAAGGGGACAGGAGAAAGGAAGAGAGGGGGGAGGGTGTCAGGGGATGGGTATGAGGTTGGAGGGGATGACACCAGAAGGAGTAGAAGTTGCATGTGGGAGGCGAGGCCAAGTGCACGTAGAAATAAGGCAGAGACCAGGATTGGGAGAGATATCCCCAGAAGCAAGGAGGAGAAGCATGGGAAAGAAAGAGAATGTGTGAGGATGATTTGTAGGGGTGTGTTTTAGTGCAGGGTGTATAGCTGCGTGGTGACAGAGGGCGCAGGTAAGAAAGGAGTTCATGTGAACGGAGAAGTGGGGAAGAAAGGAGAGATGGAGATTTATGAATAGAGTTAGAGACATAAGGAGACTGGTGGAAGGAAGTGCATAATTTGAAAATAAGTGAGGTTACAGCAAATATAAAAAATAAAGGCGGCATCACAGCAATAGTTAAGTGTTGAGATGTGCAGTATTGGATGATATCCTCCTTTCCAACGTAGATCAAATGCAGGAATCAGAAGCAGTAGGTGGTGTCCACTTTTCCACTTCTTTTTGAACTTCCTTTTTAAACTTCATAACTACTTTAAACATTTCTACTTAAAAGCATTTCTGCTTAAGAGCATGGCAGCACTGGCTGCTGTGAGTTTACTTATATACTTTTACAAAGTCACCTGGCTGGCCCAACCAACTTAATTAGCACATGTGAGGGACGTTAAAGCAAATGGTTTTTCTAATATGTGTGTTGTCTTGCACAAGTGTGAAAGCTGAATTAAACTAAGACAGCATGGGAGGATATCAGGACAGACAGACAATTTGAAATATGTTTTTACCTGAGGAAAGAGAAGAGATGAGATCAGTGATTCAATAGTTCCAACTTCCTTTTTAAACTTCATAACTACTTTAAACATTTCTACTTAAAAGCATTTATGCTTTAGAGCATGGCACACTCATTGTGTGTATGTCAAATGCTGGAATAAATTACATTTTATTTTACCTCCTTGCTTTGCTCAATCATATGATCCCGGTATAAAAAGGTATTGATAAAACTTGTCTCTCGTGGCACTGAGCGGATGGGTAACCACAATATTTTATCACTAAGGTTACATAGTTACATAGTTACATAGTAGATGAGGTTTGAAAAAAGACGTACGTCATCAAGTTCAACCTATGCTAAATTTAGAAGAAGTGTACCTGTTCCAGTGAGGAGAGGCGATTCAGCGGGCACCACGAGGCAGAAGAAAAAAGTTGCTGAATCTGGACTGTGCTGTATAACAAATCCTTTAATGAAGCATGATTAAAAAGAGGGGGGATGCATACCCCTGCGCCTCTAACGCGTTTCACCCGCAAATTGGGCTTTTTCAAAGAGTACATTACCCGTGTGCAGGTCATTGATATACCGGGAGTTAACCGGATGTGACGCCATCCAGCCAATGGGCTGTGAGTATGTCGCGAGCGGCATGATGGGATGCCAAGCTCACTGCCTGACGGCGCCAACACGGAGTGAACCGGAAGTGACGTCATCCAGCCAATGAGCTTATGGCCTGCCGCAAGCTGCATGATGGGATACTGAGTCCAGGCTGGATGACAATCGCGCGGCACCCCCGGGCATCAGTGTCATGCGCAGTTGGGACTGGGTGGTTAAAAACAAAGTTGAAAGGAACATTTAAGCAATCTACGTATCAAATATGGTATAACAATGCAATACATAATGTTAATAAAGTACAAAAGATTTGAAAACATACATTCCATAGAATATATGTGTATATTGTTGTAGAAAGCAAAATAATGCAATATTGATTAAGAATAAAAACAAGTAATGGCAAAAGGTAATGGGCATTTCCAATATCTGATTATTAATATTCCGATGGTATTAAAACATACAGTTAGTACATTTGTATTATAATTAGTACAGTTTGTTAGTATCATTGTTCAATCAAATATTAATCAATTACAATTAAAGAATTTAAAGATATAATGACATCAATGCGATCCTATAGTATAACTAGACTAACGAAACATTACATGCTTCAGCATAATATTGATCATCAAATTCATCATTGTAAATAATAAAATGCACCAGTGTGAACATTGCAGATCTCATTTAAGAAGTAGAAGGGTGGAGGGAGGAAAAAGAGGGATAGGTGGAAAAAGGGAGGGGCGAAAAGGGAGGGAAAAAGGGGAGAGGGAAGGGGTGGAGGAAAGGGAATGGAATATAGGGGGGAAGGAGAAAGGGAAGAGGGGAGAAGAAAGAGAAAAAGAAGGGGAAAAGGACATGGGGAAGGGGAAGGGAGAGGAGGAGGGGGAGGGGGGAGAGGGGAAGGGGGAGAGGAACGGGGGTGGGGGGGGGGAGGGGAGGGGGAGGGGGAGAGGGGAAGGGGAGGGGAAAGGGAGGGGGGGGGGAGGGAAAAGGGAAAAAAAGGGGAAAAAGGGAGGGGGAGGGGAGATGAAGATGGAGAACATTGAATAAGTATGTTATCAAAATATATTGTAATCATATATAAACATATGGACTCGAGTAAGTGAGTAAAAACATGCTGATGAGTAACTCTTCATTGGTCACGAAGTCCAAGGACTAAATATAGAATATGTTAACATATCAAACGTATATTAAACATTAAACCTGGAGGTTGCATGGAGACGGGGGTAATTTAATGTATTTCTTCCCCCTAACATGTTAGTAATAGTAATTGGATGAAAGAGTGTGTTAATGGGCCACATGGGCGAACTACAAAAAATGAGACACTTGTTATACATGGTTCCCTGTGGCGAGAGGCAAACATTCTATAAAAAGTGTTTTATTTCCCAGTCCACGTTGATACCATTTGGTGTCATGGTATCTAGTGTGAAAATCCAGAACATCTCTTTTTTATTGAGAATGTTCTGACGATCTCCACGTCGGACTGGGAGTGGAATGTATTCTAGACCACTGAAGGTAAGATGGTCTAACTTTCCTTTGGGACATTCCATAAAGTGTCGTGCCACAGGGAACCTCTGGTCTTTGTTCTTAATACTTCTAATGTGTTCCATTATTCGAAGTTTTAATGGCCGTATAGTTCGCCCTATGTAGCCCATGCCACAACCGCATGTCAAGAGATATATCACATAGTTGGTATTGCACGTGATAAAACTCCTCAGTTTGATTTTGTTTTTGTTTATCTTTGACTGAATTGTTCCTTTCAACTTTGTTTTTAACCACCCAGTCCCAACTGCGCATGACACTGATGCCCGGGGGTGCCGCGCGATTGTCATCCAGCCTGGACTCAGTATCCCATCATGCAGCTTGCGGCAGGCCATAAGCTCATTGGCTGGATGACGTCACTTCCGGTTCACTCCGTGTTGGCGTCGTCAGGCAGTGAGCTTGGCATCCCATCATGCCGCTCGCGACATACTCACAGCCCATTGGCTGGATGGCGTCACATCCGGTTAACTCCCGGTATATCAATGACTTGCACACGGGTAATGTACTCTTTGAAAAAGCCCAATTTGCGGGTGAAACGCGTTAGAGGCGCAGGGGTATGCATCCCCCCTCTTTTTAATCATGCTTCATTAAAGGATTTGTTATACAGCACAGTCCAGCTTCAGCAACTTTTTTCTTCTGCCTCGTGGTGCCCGCTGAATCGCCTCTCCTCACTGGAACAGGTACACTTCTTCTACTTGTTACATCAGCCTGGAGCACACAGAGCCGGTGGTTTCACATATACATGAGTACTATTGCTGCCCCATGAGAGCTGCCCCAGGCATATAGGATAATTCAGTTCAGAGAGACTGGAGAGGTCAGGGGGGGGGTTTCAAGACTCCCCCCTTACAACTCTGCATATCTCTGCCACCTTGTGCCATCTAGGGGATTCATGCATACAGCCTCAAGCACGCATTTTCACATCAAGTGACCCGGTTCAAAAGCAGTTAGACATACTCATTTTATTATTGTGGGTTAATACAAAGCTCTGCAGCACCGGGTGATTGGGGTCCTCTACCCCATATTTTTATTTTCCTATGCTAAATTTAGTCAACAGATACTTTATCCTATATCTATACTTACTCATTGATCCAGAGGAAGGCAAACAAAAAACCTCAGTGACATATCATCCAATGATATCTCATAAGGGGAAAAATAAATTCCTTCCTGACTCAAAGAATTGGCAATCGGATTAATCCCTGGATCAACATCCTTCCCATGTATAATTATTTGGTATATCCCTGCATATATTTCCCATATAAAAAGATGTCCAACCTTTTTTTGAATAAATCTATTGTATCTGCCATCACAGTCTCCATGGGTAATGCATTCCACATTTTAACTGCCCTTACTGTAAAGAACCCTTTCCTTTGTTGCTGGTGAAATCTCCTTTCCTCCAACCTTAAGGGATGTCCTCGAGTCCTTTGTACTGCCCGTGGAATGAGCAGTTCTTTTGAAAGCTCCTTGTACTGTCCCCGAATATATTTGTATATAGTTATCATATCCCCTCTTAGACGCCTCTTTTCTAATATAAATAAATCTAATTTAGCTAGTGTCTCCTCATAAGTTAGATTGTCCATCCCCTTTATTAATTTGGTGGCTCTTCTCTGCACTTTCTCTAGTTCCATAATGTCTTTTCTTTATACTGGTGCCCAAAATTGTACTCCATATTCTAGGTGTGGTCTTACTAATGCTTTATAAAGGGGCATAATTAGTATGTTTACTTCCCTTCCATCCATTGCCCGTTTGATGCAAGATAAGATCTTGTTTGCCTTTGCAGCTACTGCATGACTTTGGGCACTATTGCTAAGCATGCTGTCTACAAGCACTCCTAAATCCTTCTCCATCAAGGATTCCCCCAATATATCTCCATTTAATTTGTAAGTTGCCTTTTTATTCTGCATCCCAAATGCATAACCTTACATTTATCTGTATTAAACCTCATCTGCCATTTACCTGCCCACGTTTCAAGTCTCTTCAAGTCCTTCTGAAGAGAAATTACATCCTGCTCTGATTCTACTACCTTACACAAATTAGTATCATCAGCAAAGACGGAGACTTTGCTCTCAATGCCAACCTTGAGGTCATTAATAAACAAGTTAAAAAGCAGGTGTCCCAGTACTGATCCCTGTGGTACTCCACTCACAACTTTAGTCCAACCTGAAAAAGTTCCATTTATGTTTTATTTTGATAACAGTATTGAATCAGGGGGTCTCCGGAACTGAACCACATTAATTTCAGCCTCGGGTACCCCCTGCTTCCCGAGTTACAGGTCCCTGATATGGGGTGCCAGTATCTCCCTGCATTGTTTAAATGTCCCGTCATGTGGGCCGTAATGTGGGAGAATTTAAATATAGAAGGGATACTGATGCCCCATAACAGGGCCAGTAACTCGGGAAGCGGGGTGTTCCCGGACCTGAAATTAATGCGATTCAGCTCCAGAGTCTCCCTGATTCAAGACTTTTATTAAAATGAAAAGCCGTGTGATCACCTGTTAGAGGTGTGAAGGTAGTTACTGATTCAGTCTCACTCTTACTGCAGGATTTACACAGTACGAGTGCCATTCAGTCACAGGGACCCACGCTTTGTTAATCCCGATGGGCCATTACCGACTGCTATGTGGTGCGTTGTGGACTGTCAAGGCATTGTACACTGTTCACTAGCCCATTCTTGCAGGTGCACATCTGACAGTAGCGCTGTATCTGTGTAACGGTTGCTCGCCACAAGCTGGACTGAACCGCAAGGCCGAGGTTCTGGAATGCAGATTCGTAATTGTGGGTATACAGGTTGGAGAAGTAAGGAATGCAGATAGACTCGTCATGGTCGGAGGTACTGTAGGAGCGGGTATGGATCGATGGGGTCACTAGCTGTGGTCGAGGGTTGGAGAGAAACAGTTGGTCATAGACAATAGCCAGGGTCCAGGTAAGGAACTGCAAGACAAGGTAGAGTAAAGCAAGGCAGAAAAAGGTACAGCAAGGCAAGGCAAAACAGTGTGCTTGCGACCAGCAAGGCATCACAAGTAAAATACTATTATGCTCAGTAGAATTCACATAGCGTGAGTCCCATTAAAATGGAGGGACCCCCGCTGTGTCAATCCGATGATCCATTACAGTCTGCTGTGGACTCTTTAGTGGAATGGCTGCGGATTTTCCTCGGGCAGCTGAACATAACAGGCAGTTGCACCTGTACACTGTGTATTACTTTAACTTTTTTTTTAACTATTCTCACCTGTTAAACTGTATACCTTTTAATATGGGGCACTAAGGCCCAGATACACAGAGGCCTGGTAACTCTTTTTCCTTAAGGTTCATTCATATCCACAAAGTTAATTATTTGTAAAAACCATCGCCATTGTATATCACATTACCATTGGATTAATGTCATGTTAAGTTACAGGAGCAGTACCTCAAGTTTAAAATATTTTTGAGAGAGCGATAAATATGAACATTAAAGTAAATTTAATATACTAGTTATGTATATATGACCAAAGATATAAACAGAGCAAAGTGTCAACATGGTGAACCCAAACATATAGAAAAACGATGAGAACCTCTGTGCTATGGAATCTAACCATGTTTGAAAGAGTCCTCTCCAGTTCTCATGGAAATCAGTAAGCCACCGAGGGAATGAGTTACAATTGTACCATATTCAGATGTAAGAAGACTTACTGTCCTCAGAGCAATGGAAAAACAAAGTTCCGCAATGCCAGGGACAGTCTGCCATGATGGAGCTGCGGGGAATGGTCCATGCTTCTTAATTGGATGCCCCACTGCAGTAATCATTAAATGTCATTACAAAACAAGGTAGGATATAGTGGACATTAAGCTTGTTTACATCTGTACAGAACTTTCATAGAATTGATATTTAAAGTAAAAAGACACGTAAATCAAATATAACCATTTATTTAGTAATTGGGTTTATCCTGGAAAATAAATGTATTTCTTTGTAACTCATACATGTAACACATCTATCCCACCCAGCAGTCAGAGATCGGGTGTACAGTAAATGTTATAGACAAACAGTTCTGAGAGCTCATCCATCACCTAAATCATCCCAGGGGTCTGTTAGTTAAGCCATGCCAGCTTCTTATAAAGGAGTTAATGAAATGGAATAGGCGCCGGAACTTTTAAAAGTTACTCGTTATTGAGAACAGCAGTATTTCCCTTCTCATTGAAGGCCAGGTTGTTCTATTCACAGTACAGTCTTCCTCATGCATTTCAGAGCATGTTCATCTTTTCTGATCCCTACATAAAGCAGAAATGATAACTTCCACAACACCACTCACAGTCCCTACTTAAATTGGGGAATATATACAGGTAGTGTCTCTCTCCCTTGCCCAAGGAACGGACTCTCCACCTTGGCCCTGAATAGGAACTGTCCCTGCCTGACACAGTAAAAGGTGACTCAGCTGTTCTTAACCCAAAGGCCCTGCCTGATCGGGAGCCCCCCTTGATAGGTCTAAAGTTGGGGTGCATCCTCTAATAGAATCCCTGAGGTTAGGAAACCCTGGAGGATTTTTTTAGCTGGTAAAATCCTCCAGAGGGTCTAGGAATAAAAGGGTGGAATCCCACGTTTTATACCTGAGGAGTGGCCAACATTCTGCCCCCAGTCACTGGGCAGATTTAGATGTTACAGATATCAATCCTCAAAACAGGTGACACTCCAGCATTTCCAGACATCACAAGGCCAAACTATAAGGATTCTGCTAGATCCGTGCCAAGTTTTGCTGCCAGTTCAGGTTTTCCAGACTTCCTGCCCATTCTGCTCAAACTGGTCATTTTGTGTACTGGCAACCTGCTATATAAGGCTGCAGTTCCTGGTAGGAGTCGCCGAGCAAAGTTCATACGTTTTCAGCTCTTGTTGGTCTTTGCAGTCACGCTTTACCCTTTTTCATATTTTGATTTCCCTGTTGCTGACTGCAGACCGTAACACCGACTTTGCTACTTTCTGCCTGCCCTGACCTCTACTTGTCTCCTGGACTATACATCCTTCCGCCAGCCCTGAAACCTGCTTTCTTACCGACCATGGATACTCTTATAGGACTCTGTCCTTGGGCTCTGGTCAGTTTATTTACATCCCTACCTCAGCCCTGCATGTCCGTTTCCTGATTTGAGACGAGCACTGTCACACAAACATGTTCCTGGAAGTGCAACAGTTTTGCAACAATCATAGGTACTGACTCAAATGCCTAGCCTGGTGAGACATTAACCATGGCACTGCATGAAGCTATCAGGGTTGACATACAGATCAAGGGGGCACATTTTGCACGGTGCTATATATAGTATATATTACAAATTAAATAAACATCATGATTTATGGTTTAACTTGTGTAGTAATTTGAAAGCTATTCTTTTCTCTGACTTGAATCAATTGCTAAACATACAAGATTATCATTATGCCACACCTAAGATTTTCTCCAAGATATACTGCAATGTCTGTTTACTGTACTAAATTATGAATTATAAACTATGATTGGGATGTGAGGAATTTGATGTAAGTGTAGCCCCCTTTCCCTATGACTAAGAAAGCCCTCCCTCCGCTTCAGGGAGCCTGGGGTTGATCTCTCTCTCTCTGTTTTGTGCAGCGCCTCCACCTATGAGGGATCCCAGCAGGGCGGGATGGTCCCACATAGGACTCAATAACTACTATACAATGGATATATTATAACTTCTTTACTACTCACACTATAAAAATAACCCACCCGCAATACAATATCACAATTTAATACCCAAACAAAAAACCCAACACCCCTTTGTGGTTCCCCCAAAGTACTGAGGGTGCCCTAGGCACCTAAAACACCCTATATCTGTAGAACGGTCCCATCCAAAGTGTGAGGTAGTGCTACATCTGTGTGAATCGTTGGTGCATTTATGTACCTCCCTGGGCGATCCTGTACCCAGGTACGCCGATGGATTGAAGTGTCGGTCAAGTCCCACATCACGGGGCTTCCGACACCAATCCCCTCTCTCCTTTGAGTCCCGATCTGCCTTGTGAGGTGAGCTCGAGCTGAGGTGTCTCACTTAATGTCTATGTGGGCCTGTGGCCTGGTCCCAGCCATAGAGCACTGCGTGGCCGTCCGGGCACCGGTATAACAACACTAATGTGATACTAAAAGGGAAGCGTCCCTACTTGTGGCCTTCCCTGTAACACTTCACTGGAGTGACTCAGGGCCTAGCTGGGGCCTACGGGGCATGCCTAGTCCAGGGGCACAGTCCTAGGCCTAGTCCAGGGGCACTGCATCTTGGATACTACCTACTCTCTTGCCGCCCTCCGTCCGACTGACTCGTGGGGTTTTTGTGCACCAAAGATATCCTCCTCACTGTATCTACTCCTGAGGATTCTGGGACATGTAGGCCCGTAGTAGTGTATGTGGAGCCAAAACTAAAATGGCCACTGCACTACCTGACTGTGCATGTGCACCTGACATTCTGCGCATGCTCGACACCTAATATGGTGGCCCCCACACTCCGATACAGTGAGGAGCTCCAGCGGCACAAAATAGCAGTTCCCCCTCACCAGAGGTAAGGGGGACTGTGATACATATGGTTTTAAAGAAAACCACAAACATACAGTAGACATGTTTATTTATAGCAGATTATACCTGATTTCCCTTGAACAAAGAGGGCAATTTAGTTACTGTACATCATACTGCTCTTTCTGTGAAAACATGTATTTTTTATGCAGTGGGAGAAAAACACTGAAACACAGAAAAATAGGAAAATAAACTAACAACAGCATTAGATTTCCAATTCTATAGACCTAAAGCAAGTGTATGTTATTATGCAAGTGCACGTTTCTATGACAACCAAAGTACTGTTTGCTCTTGCTCTTTTACTAAAGCGCCACAATAAAAGAAAATGGAAAATAACACTTGAAGACACAATTAAACCAATCTCTGATAACATAAAAAGTAATGAAGCCACAAAATGAGTCAGGATACAAAATATGCTATAAAAGTTGCTTTAGAGCCTTCTTGGTGACTGCTTTTGGGTAGCAGTCAAGTGAGCAGAAATTCTGTTATGCTATGGTAGTGCTTATTATCTACAGTATTTTCCCTTACATTAGGAATAAATCACTGATTATAATATTACAAGATATATGCTCTTTTAAGGGCCTGGCAAAGAGCTTATAAACATTTTTGACAAACAGCCTGTTTTTGCAGAATCTGACTAACAAACCTCCAGTACCTTTAGGACCAGGTACTGTAAGGAGGCTGTTCAAGGCTAGATGTGGTCTCCTGCCGTGTGTGTGTGTGTGTGTGTGTGTGTGTGTGTGTGTGTGTGTGTGTGTGTGTGTGTGTGTGTGTGTGTGTGTGTGTGTGTGTGTGTGTGTGTGTGTGTGTGTGTGTGTGTGTGTGTGTGTGTGTGTGTTGGTAAAAATAAATTGTTATTTATTCACTTAAAATAGGCTAAGGCACAATGAAACAAAATACCTGAGAAAGACACACTTACTGTTGGATCTGGGGCTGAAAACTAGACTTTCCTAGCTTAAATAGAATGTAAAAAAAGGGTCTCATGCAGTAAGCAGCAATAAGCCACTTATCGCCAGCTTCTCGCCAAAATAGCTTACTGCGATCAGTAAGCCCCGATACGCTGGCGATAAGAGCAAAAATGGTCGTTTTTTTTCCCCGAAAAAAAAACCACTGGCCACTTGGCAATAAGCCATTCTTCGACTCTCATCGCCAGTTATACAAACTCACTGTATTCTAGTAGCTCTGACCAACTTATCACAGCTGATCACCACTCAAGAATGGCGAATTTCTCTCCAGAACGTCCCGCAACAAAAAGTTGGCAAGAAGGTGGGGAGAAGCGGTGATGAGCGGCGAGACGAGACTTAGAGAAAAAATCAGGCCTTTCTCCTGCATCGGATTGATGCTGGGGTCTCCTGATCTGATACCCATTAATATCAGCACCGGAGACACCCGGCATGTATATGATGCAGGAAAAATGCATTTACAGCCCACTTCATTACCTTAGCGGCTAACCGCTAAGGCAATGAAGGGGTTAAACACCAGTGCCAGGCTTATGGCTATCGGCGGTCGACCGCTTCAACCAGCCTTCATTATTTGGGAATCTGTCCCTCTCACCCTTACCAACGCAGATGGTCATACTGAGGTCATCATCTTCGATGTCTTCCACTCTCCTACGGTCCAGGTCATTATGGATTTGCCATGGCTCCAGCTTTACAACCCACGTGTCGATTGGACAGATGAACTATCGATCCAGTGGACTACTCCCTTGATGAAAGCGGTCACTCCTCCCGCTACCATCCTCGCTGGTCTCGACACTTCTTCACCTACTCTCTCTATCCTGCCTGAGGTATACCATGATTTTTTGGATGTCTTACCACCTCATCGTTCGTACGACTGCTCCATCGAATTAATTCCTTGGAGCCACACTCCCCAAGTCTAAGTCGTATCCCCTCTCCATGCCCGAGACCGAGACTATGGCGACTAACATCAAGGAGAATTTTAAGAGAGGGTTTATTCGGAATTCCACTTCCCCGGCCGGGACGGTTTTCTTCTTCGTGAAAAAGAAGGATGGCTCCCTAAGACCCTATATCGACTTTCGTGGGCTTAACAAAATTACAATTAAAAACCGGTACCCTCTTCCTCTAATTTCGGAACTCTTTGACCGGCTCTAAGGAGCTTCTATATTTTTCAAACTCGATCTGAGAGGAGCTCACAATCTAATCCGAATACGCGACGGTGACGAATGGAAAACTGAATTCAACAAACGTACGGGTCATTATGAATATTTAGTGATGCCGTTCGGCCTCTGCAATGCCCCAGCCGTTCTTCCAAGAATTTATGAATGATATCTTCCGGGACATTTTGCGTTTTTTCGTTATAGTATATATAGATGAAATCCTCATTTTCTCCAAGAACCTAGAAGAGCACATTCGTCACACCAGGATGGTTCTCGCTCGGCTTTGTGCTAATAGTCTCTACGCGAAGATGGAGAAATGTCTCTTCCACCAATCATCCACAGCCTTCCTTGGCTATATAATTTCCGATAAAGGCTTCACCATGGATCCTGAGAAATTGAAGGCTGTTCTAGATTAGCCGTTGCCGAATTCCCTAAAAGCCGTCCAGCGTTTCCTCGGTTTTTCAAACTACTATCGGAAATTCATCTGTAATTTCTCCACTATCGCTCTACCCATTATCGCTCTTACCAAAAAAGGGGCTGATCCTACAACATGGTCCTCAGAAGCCATCAAAGCCTTCGAGTTTCTCAAAAGAGCTTTCGTCTCCACCCCCATCCTCTGGCACCCGGACACATCTCTTCCTTTCACCCTTGAGGTTGATGCTTCTGATGTGGGAGCTGGGGCGGTACTCTCGCAAAGGTCTTCTCCCCAAGAAAAACTCTATCCTTGTGGATTCTTTTCTAGGATATTCTCTTCGGCCGAGAGAAATTATGATGTCGGGAACCGTGAACTTTTGGCTATCAAGTTACCCTAGCAAGAATGGGACACCTCCTCGAGGGTACATAGAGCCAGTAGCAATTCTCACCAATCACAAAAACTTATTATACATAGAGGGGGCTCGTCGTCTGGGATCCCGTCAAGCACGTTGGCCACTTTTTTTTCTCGTTTCAATTACACGATTTCTTATATTCCGGGTACCAAGAATATCAAGGCCAATGCATTTTCTCGCCAATTCTCTACGGAGGAAGGATCTAACGAATCTTCAGAGACTATTCTTCTGGCAAAATATATTATTTCTGCCAATACTTTTGATATCCTGGATGAGATCAATAATGCCCAGGCTCATATCCCTAAGAGATTTAAGGTGCCAGAAGGACGTCTGTACGTTGCTCCATGTTTTCGCCACAAGATCATGGAGTGGGGGCATTCTTCCAAATCTGCTGGTCATCCAGGCTTCAAGTGGACAGTGGATCTTATTAAACGGATCTTTTGGTGGCCTAAAATGAACAAAGACTTTTTTTATTTAACCAGAGCTTGTCCGGTCTGTGCTCAGAGCAAGTCCGCCCGACACAAAACATCCGGTCTTCTCCTGCTCCTTCCTATTCTGGAATGACCTTGGAAGCATATTTCCATGGACTTTATTGTGGAACTTCCACCTTCTAAGGGGATGAATACGATCCTTGTAGTAGTGGACAGATTTTCTAAGCACACACACTTCATACCCCTCAAGGGTCTCCCCAATGCAGCTACCTTGGCTGACATATTTTCTAAAGAAATTTTCAGGCTACACGGCGTGCCACTCTCCATTGTTTCAGACAGGGGTACTCAATTCATTTCTAAGTTTTGGTGAGCTTTCTCTCAGAGACTTGGCATTTCCCTCCTCTTCTCTTCGGGTTACCACCCACAGACCAACGGCCAGACGGAGAGAATGAATCAGACCTTGGAGCAGTATCTCAGATGCTTTGTCTCAGAATCTCAAGACAACTGGGTGGATTTATTACCCTGGGCGGATTTCGCAATTAATTCGCTGAAGAATGAGTCCACGGAAGAGTCGCCTTTCTTTATTCATTATGGATTCCACCCCAGCAGCCTTCCTCTCTCTTCTCTGACCTCTGGTGTACCTGCAGCTGATGTCCAGGTTTATAATTTACAAGCTTCTTGGAAGAGGATTCAAAAAGCCTTGCAAGGGGCTGTCCAAAAACAAAAAGCTCAAACAGATTGGCGACGTCAGGTGGCCCCTGGAGACAGAGTTTGGCTTTCTTCAAAAAATATTAAGCTTAAAACTCCTTCCCAGTAGCTGGTGCCCAGATTCTTGGGTCCCTTCAAGGTCCTTGAACGGATCAATCCTGTAGCGTATCGACCGTCGCTACCTTCCACCATGAGGATACCCTCTGTGTTCCACATTTCCCTTCTGAAACCCTTTGTTAAAAATGTTCATTTTCCAGACCGTTCTCAGAAACCCAACCCCGTCACAATACAAGGGCAACAAGAATTCGAGGTCCATTCCATTCTTGATTCACGTTTTTCCAGGGGCAAACATCAGTTCCTCGTTCATTGGAAGGGATAAGGCCCGGAAGAACGCTCCTGGGTACCCTGTCATCACATTCATGCTCCAGCTCTTCTTTATCAATTTCGTCTAAAATTTCCTCACAAACCTTGGGAGGATCGTCCAGAGTCCGATCCTCAAGGGGGCGGGGTACTGTAAGGGATCGGGGGACATGTGCCTCTCAGCGAGGCCCCATCAGCTTGGCTTCCAGTGCTGCTGTTCGTTCCAGACCCCCTTCCCGTCGGCTCCTTACCTTCTCCGGTCAGACGCCATGCCGCTCCTCCGCAGCGCACACCGCATCCGCCCACACGCGGCCGGGGCGCGCCCATGGGAACCTTACAGGGTGCGCGCGCACCTGATCCTCTAGGCCGTTCTCCCCCACCGCTGGCTCTGCCCCCCGTCGGCTGCAAGTTATCTCCACCACTCACCTGGCTGACTCCCACTCTGCGCACCTGAACCTATCCCTGGGCTGGCCCTGACAGGCCTCTGCTCCACCTCTTTCTGCCATTGGTCGTCCTGCACATATAACCCCAGTCTGCCCTCTCCTTCCTCGCTCTGCATAGTTCTTCTGTGACTCCTGTAGTGCGGTTGTCTATGCCTGGCTCTCTTTTGTGTTGCAGCTCACGTTCCTGTCCCTGCCCCTGTTGGATACCTTTGGATTTGATCTCGGCTCTCATTTGACTTTGTGTACCTCGCTACTCCTGGACTCGGCTTTGGACCTCACTATGCTGCTCTCTCCGGCCCCTGACCTACGGCTCTCGGATATTTACCCTCGGACTTCTGGCACCCCGGTCGCAGCAAGTATCAGGCTAACCCTTTCTCTCCAGGCCCGGCAACGCATCTTACCACACTCCGGGCATGCCCTCACTGCTGTGGGTGCATGTTATACCCTTACCCGCCTGGGGACTGGCCAGGTCTGCGGGCATACAGACATTACACCCGCATTCAGTTGTACTATTGAATACTTTACTCCTCACCATCATTTTCTTGAGATTAGGATGTTGTCTATATGATAATAAGGGTGTTTCAGGGAAGACCTGTTGCAGTCTTGTATCTTCCTGGAGAATGGGTTGTAGTTTCCTTGTGATCTTGCGTAGGGCTTCTAGGTATGGGTTATATGTAACCACCTTGTCGCTTGTCTCTTTCGGTCTGTATTCAAGGAGATCACTTCTTGGTATTCTGGTGGCTTTGTGGATTTGCTGGTCTACAATTCTGTGGTTCTGTGGTTATAGCCGTTGTTTATGAAATCAGATTTCAATGCTGTAATCCGCTGGTCTCTGTCTTTTGAGTCGAAGCATATCCGGTTGTATCATATGGCTTGACTGTAGATTGTTGCATGCTTAGTGTGTGTCGGGTGGAAGCTACAGTATTTTCCCTCAAATAGCTAGGTCTGTCTGTAGGTTTGCGGTATACAGAAGTCTGTAGTTGGTTGTTCTTTATGGTAATGGTGGTGTCTAGGAAGTAACTTCGTTCGGGGAATGGTGAGTTTGAGGTTGATGTTCGGGTGGAACGTATTGAAGTTATCATGGAACTTTAGGAGGTCCTGTTCACCAGAGGTCCAAATCAGGAGGATGTCATTGATGTAGCGGAGGTATGTAAGGGGTTTCAAGTGACATGTGGAAAGAAAGTCACTTTCCAGTTTTGGGCAGAACATGTTGGCATACTGTGGCTCCATCCAAGTGCCCATAGCGGTCCCGGGTTTCTGGAGTCATTACAAAATGTGAAGTAGATATGGGTCAGAATAAATTTGATGCACTTAGTCACTGTCACTGTGAGTGGCTCCTGCGGTCCCAGAAAGTATCTAGGAAGATACAAGACTGCAACAGATCTTCCCTGAAACACCCTTATTATCATACAGACAACCCCATAATCTCAAGAAAATGATGATGAGGAGTAAAGTATTCAACAGTACAACTGAAAGCGGTACAAGACCATGCCAGGATGCAAGATGCAAAACCTGCGCGGTGCTCCACACAGCAGGCATAATTCAAATACCAAACAGGAATCTGGAGTACAAAATCAGAGGAAGTTTCACCTGTTCCACCACCAATGTCGTGTACCTCATCAGTGCATGAAATGCCCAGGGGGCTGCTACTACTACATAGGTGAGACGGGACAGGGGATAAACAAAAGAATGAATCTGCATCGCCACTGCATCACAAGCGGAACCAGAGATAGTCCTGCCGGCGAACATTTCTCTGACTCTTGCCACAAGATGAATGATCTGAAGGTGGCCATACTCAAAGGTAATCTCAGAACACCGAAAGAGAGATGGCTGCATGAATACAAATTTATGCAACTGTTCGGGACACTTAGCGATGGCCTAAAAATCGAGACCAAAATTTTATGAGTCATTACTGACATGAGAACTCTCTTCCCATGAGTGCTAAGGCCATGTCCGTACATACTGCGCTATATATATATATATATATATATATATATATATATATATATATATATATATATATATATATATATGTAGAGGTATCAGTACCGTGTTAGCCGAGCTTTAATAATCAAAAAATAAATAGATGATACCGTTGTGTGGCTAAGATGATACCGTTCTGTGGCTGAGTCATTATGTAACGCCTGTATGCCGCAGACCTGGCCAGTCCCCAGTACAGACCGCGAACCGGAGCGTGCCGACCGCACCGCGAGGGAATGAGGCAGAGATTGGGAAGGCAAGGGAACGGAAGGGTTAGCTGGAGGAACCAAGGTGACGGGGACACGCTGGGAAGAGTGAGCCCCCGATCTGTTACACATTACTGACATGAGAACTCTCTTCCCATGAGTGCTAAGGCCATGTCCGTACATACTGCGCTATATATAAATATATATATATATACACACAGCTGTCTCTTACACATACACTCCATGTAATTCCATCCTTATATATCAATAGGGACCACATAGTTTCCACACACACTATTGTAGTTCTGCCACAGCCTCTTACACTTCCACACATACCCACAACATTGATATACACCCCCACTCCACACACACATTTTGTAAAGCGCTGTGTACACTGTGGGCTCTTTACCTATTTATATACACATACACACACACACACACATACTCTCACATCACTGACATTCAGGGACATTTTATCACCTCAAGCCATAAAACTGCACGGGAGAGGGATTGTCTTCCATCATAGATCACATTCCAGTATGCACTGTTTTTAAGTTTAAACCCCCTTTTTTTTAGCTTAATTCAATGTAACATCTCCGGAAGAAGAGATCAGTGTATCTCGAAAGCTCGCAAGAATAAAAGTATTTTGTTAGCCACAGAACGGTATCGTCTATTCTTTTTTGATTATTAAAGCTCGGCTAACACAGTACTGACACACACCCCCCCCCTTTTTTTAACTTCATTCAATATAAAATGTGTCATTACAAAATGTGAAGTAGATATGGGTCAGAATAAATTTGATGCACATTAGTCACTGTCACTGTGAGTGGCTCCTGCGGTCCCAGAAAGTATCTAGGAAGATACAAGACTGCAACAGATCTTCCCTGAAACACCCTTATTATCATACAGACAACCCCATAATCTCAAGAAAATGATGATGCGGAGTAAAGTATTCAACAGTACAACTGAAAGCGGTACAAGACCATGCCAGGATGCAAGATGCAAAACCTGCGCGGTGCTCCACACGGCAGGCATAATTCAAATACCAAACAGGAATCTGGAGTACAAAATCAGAGGAAGTTTCACCTGTTCCACCACCAATGTCGTGTACCTCATCAGTGCATGAAATGCCCAGGGGGCTGCTACTACTACATAGGTGAGACGGGACAGGGGATAAACAAAAGAATGAATCTGCATCGCCACAGCATCACAAGCGGAACCAGAGATAGTCCTGCCGGCGAACATTTCTCTGACTCTTACCACAAGATGAATGATCTGAAGGTGGCCATACTCAAAGGTAATCTCAGAACACCGAAAGAGAGATGGCTGCATGAATACAAATTTATGCAACTGTTCGGGACACTTAGCGATGGCCTAAAAATCGAGACCGAAATTTTATGAGTCATTACTGACATGAGAACTCTCTTCCCATGAGTGCTAAGGCCATGTCCGTACATACTGCGCTATATATATATATATATATATATATATATATATATATATATATATATATATATATATATACATATATGTAGAGGTATCAGTACCGTGTTAGCCGAGCTTTAATAATCAAAAAATAAATAGATGATACCGTTGTGTGGCTAAGATGATACCGTTCTGTGGCTGAGTCATTATGTAACGCCTGTATGCCGCAGACCTGGCCAGTCCCCAGTACAGACCGCGAACCGGAGCGTGCCGACCGCACCGCGAGGGAATGAGGCAGAGATTGGGAAGGCAAGGGAACGGAAGGGTTAGCTGGAGGAACCAAGGTGACGGGGACACGCTGGGAAGAGTGAGCCCCCGATCTGTTACACATTACTGACATGAGAACTCTCTTCCCATGAGTGCTAAGGCCATGTCCGTACATACTGCGCTATATATAAATATATATATATATATATATATATATACACACAGCTGTCTCTTACACATACACTCCATGTAATTCCATCCTTATATATCAATAGGGACCACATAGTTTCCACACACACTATTGTAGTTCTGCCACAGCCTCTTACACTTCCACACATACCCAAAACATTGATATACACCCCCACTCCACACACACATTTTGTAAAGCGCTGTGTACACTGTGGGCTCTTTACCTATTTATATACACATACACACACACACACACATACTCTCACATCACTGACATTCAGGGACATTTTATCACCTCAAGCCATAAAACTGCACGGGAGAGGGATTGTCTTCCATCATAGATCACATTCCAGTATGCACTGTTTTTAAGTTTAAACCCCCTTTTTTTTTAGCTTAATTCAATGTAACATCTCCGTAAGAAGAGATCAGTGTATCTCGAAAGCTCGCAAGAATTAAAGTATTTTGTTAGCCACAGAACGGTATCGTCTATTCTTTTTTGATTATTAAAGCTCGGCTAACACAGTACTGACACACACCCCCCCCCCCTTTTTTTAACTTCATTCAATATAAAATCGCCGGAAGAAGAGATCAGTGTATCTCGAAAGCTCGCAAGAATAAAAGTATTTCGTGAGCCACAGAACGGTATCGTCTATACTTTTTTGATTATTAAAGCTCGGCTAACACGGTACACACACACACACACACACACACACACACACACACACACACACACATGCTTCAAAACCATTAACATGGTTCCCTATAGGCTTAAGCTTGCTGCATGGTGAGAAAATGGCAAAAAACGGCTTTTCGGTGCTTACTGCATGAGGCCCTAAGTATGGTAAAACCTATCCTTGCTTCATTTTTTGCATAGCCAGTATAACCAACCCCACACTGATGAGACCCATTAAGGTCAAAACGGCTGTCTGTGGGTGGGTTTACTGGCTATGCATCTTAACCCTGGCTGTGCTCAAAGCTGTGACCATGCAGCAAGCTTAAGCCTATAGGGAAACCATGTTGAATGGTTTTGAAGCAAAAAGTGGCACTGTGTGCTCATTTGCATGTCATTTCCCAGAATCCCTTGCTGCAGTGGAAGTGCTGGGTGCGTTGTGATAATGGTGAAAGGCGGGGGTTGCAGACCTGTCTAAGACATGCAAATCAGGATACAGTAATATTTTAATATTTCCATTTGCTATCTCTATATTGAACAAACAAACAATTAAGTCCTGGAGCAAAATATCATAGAGAATACCAGTCCTTCCTTCAGAAAAGATGGGGAGGGTAGAGGAATATGAAGTCCAGGACAGTCCTGATCACACTGTTCCTTTTTCTGTATGGAATATTCTCTTGTTACTGTTCCTTGATCCCAATGCTCTGCAAAGATAAAATACAAAAAACCATTGCGCAGTATCCTCTGAGTAATGGAGGCTCCTCTCCCCAGCCACTAGCTACTTACAGCAAAGCTGCAGGCAAAGAGTGTTGATTGGTATCTTTATCCTTGGTTTAAGGTTACTGCAGTAAACACTGGATCGCTCCGCAGCACGTGTTGTCCTCAAATATCAATTCTAGCACTCAGATTCAAAGTGCACAGATGATACAGAAAACAAACATTGTGAAAATACCACAATATAACATTTATTAAAATGACATGACAAAACACCACAAGGTGTCGACCTCACATTTGCAATGTGATGGTTGAACCATCTACAGCGTGCCATCTGCTGCCTTTAAATTCCAAGCTGCATGCACTAGTAGCTGGGGTTGGATCCCTTCCTCCCTCCTTCTCACGGCTGAGACTCTAATTAGATCCTCCCTGTGGCAGGGTACATGCAACTACACACGTGGGTTTCTTGACAAGGCTTATTTATTTAGCCTTAAAAGATATACAGCACACAAAACAAAAATAGATTTCATCAGCAACAAACGAAAATGGCTTTTTCTTCAGCAAACCAAACAAAACAGTTTCTATTTAGCAGACAGTTTATATATAAGGTAGCTACCCTTTTTCTATGCAGGGGACAGACAGTTCACAATTCAACTACTTTGCTACTCAGACCTTGTTTCAGTAATCTCTTTAGCAGCTTACTCCTCTCTCCTCAACAGCCAGGCTCCATTTGTCTACAGCCTGGGTTTTAACACACCTTGATTAGGTAGCTGGGATCCAACTAATTGTCCTGAGGTTCCCAGCTGAAGTTAACCTAGTCAGTGCTGCACCTCAGACTAGACATAGGTTTTCCAGGCATATAACTGGTGGCTTTTATTTACCCTGTCACACTCCCCCTGATGGCAAGACTACTAGGCTGCTGCTCTCTTCCTACATGCACGGAATGACGTCACAAATAAGCTCCACCCTACACGTTTCGTAACTATCGCATTACTTTATTATGGGTGTGGAGCTTAGATGTTGACATGAACTATATATAGCCTGAAGCCTTAATTGAGTCTGTGCCTGATAGGACAATACATTCTAATGTAGTACTCACATCACAGAAATCGCACTGTGATGAAAACAGCTATTGGGCGACCCCTCTGCTCACGTCACAACGATGACGCAGTGATATGTATATTAATTGGGTCTACCCCCTGCTACGTGCATCCCATCCCATAGGCTCCCAAACCAAACTGGAGAGCCAATAGAATAGCAAAAATACATGCCCCCTCCCTTTGTACAAGCAAAAGATTATGCCAAAGCAGAGTATTAAACCCATTTTGATTCTAATGATCTGTAGAAGACCCCTATTCTAACACAGGCTAACCTATATGGGCAGAAAAAGTTAAATGTAAAGCTTATAAATTGAGCCTACCCTCAGGTGATCAACTATAAAAAACACCCATGCATTACACATTGGAATTGCTAAAGCTATTGAGTGTACACTCACATATGAAAATGTACTCGCATCTGAAGCATATCAAAACATTCTATCACACTGAATTCTTAAGATATACAAATGCTATAACAGAAAACCAATGACACATGCGCCTCCTAAAAATAAAAACAGCTATAAAAATAGCCAAAACTTTAAAACAACACCAATTATTATTAACATTATTATTATCACGTTGTAATTTTAGGTTGAGCGCACTGTGTAGAATATTTTTATAGTCATTGCCATATCCTTTTATCTACTTGCAGCCCACCTGCACCAAATCACTAGTTAATATGTCTTTATTTTCAAATAGAGCACTTAGAAGTCTCAATTTAGAGAATATATTCACAGAGGGTTCTGAACCCATTTGCATTGACACAGATGTAGAGAATTTAGAAACCCAATTCAATCAGTTAGAACAACTTCTCATCCAAGGGATGAAACAGATCTGGGACACTGCCACACTTAGGCAATATTGTGAGCATTGGAGAATACCAAGGGGACTTAGGATACTTAAGGTACCCACTATAGATCTGGGAGATGAGAAATTTATAAAGGAATGGAATCACATCCTAGACACCTGTTCCTTTGGCCTCATGCAACTATTGATCCAACATAGATCAGTATCTATGGAAGAACAAGATAAAGAGATCAATAGATTATATATATATATAGTGGTGTGTATATGTTGGAGTTAGAGCGTGCTGGGAATGTGTGTTCATTTAGTTCCTGACTGGTAACTTGCTTTGAGGTAAGTGACCCCATCCTCCCAGAGCTCACCCCTCCCCACCTTTTTAACTTGGGAGGTTCTAGCATTTTGCTGAATGGACAAGACACACACACACAAACACACACACACACACACACACACACACACACACACACACACACACACACACACACACACACACACACACATGCTTCAAAACCATTAACATGGTTCCCTATAGGCTTAAGCTTGCTGCATGGTGAGAAAATGGCAAAAAACGGCTTTTCGGTGCTTACTGCATGAGGCCCTAAGTATGGTAAAACCTATCCTTGCTTCATTTTTTGCATAGCCAGTATAACCAACCCCACACTGATGAGACCCATTAAGGTCAAAACGGCTGTCTGTGGGTGGGTTTACTGGCTATGCATCTTAACCCTGGCTGTGCTCAAAGCTGTGACCATGCAGCAAGCTTAAGCCTATAGGGAAACCATGTTGAATGGTTTTGAAGCAAAAAGTGGCACTGTGTGCTCGTTTGCATGTCATTTCCCAGAATCCCTTGCTGCAGTGGAAGTGCTGGGTGCGTTGTGATAATGGTGAAAGGCGGGGGTTGCAGACCTGTCTAAGACATGCAAATCAGGATACAGTAATATTTTAATATTTCCATTTGCTATCTCTATATTGAACAAACAAACAATTAAGTCCTGGAGCAAAATATCATAGAGAATACCAGTCCTTCCTTCAGAAAAGATGGGGAGGGTAGAGGAATATGAAGTCCAGGACAGTCCTGATCACACTGTTCCTTTTTCTGTATGGAATATTCTCTTGTTACTGTTCCTTGATCCCAATGCTCTGCAAAGATAAAATACAAAAAACCATTGCGCAGTATCCTCTGAGTAATGGAGGCTCCTCTCCCCAGCCACTAGCTACTTACAGCAAAGCTGCAGGCAAAGAGTGTTGATTGGTATCTTTATCCTTGGTTTAAGGTTACTGCAGTAAACACTGGATCGCTCCGCAGCACGTGTTGTCCTCAAATATCAATTCTAGCACTCAGATTCAAAGTGCACAGATGATACAGAAACCAAACATTGTGAAAATACCACAATATAACATTTATTAAAATGACATGACAAAACACCACAAGGTGTCGACCTCACATTTGCAATGTGATGGTTGAACCATCTACAGCGTGCCATCTGCTGCCTTTAAATTCCAAGCTGCATGCACTAGTAGCTGGGGTTGGATCCCTTCCTCCCTCCTTCTCACGGCTGAGACTCTAATTAGATCCTCCCTGTGGCAGGGTACATGCAACTACACACGTGGGTTTCTTGACAAGGCTTATTTATTTAGCCTTAAAAGATATACAGCACACAAAACAAAAATAGATTTCATCAGCAACAAACGAAAATGGCTTTTTCTTCAGCAAACCAAACAAAACAGTTTCTATTTAGCAGACAGTTTATATATAAGGTAGCTACCCTTTTTCTATGCAGGGGACAGACAGTTCACAATTCAACTACTTTGCTACTCAGACCTTGTTTCAGTAATCTCTTTAGCAGCTTACTCCTCTCTCCTCAACAGCCAGGCTCCATTTGTCTACAGCCTGGGTTTTAACACACCTTGATTAGGTAGCTGGGATCCAACTAATTGTCCTGAGGTTCCCAGCTGAAGTTAACCTAGTCAGTGCTGCACCTCAGACTAGACATAGGTTTTCCAGGCATATAACTGGTGGCTTTTATTTACCCTGTCACACTCCCCCTGATGGCAAGACTACTAGGCTGCTGCTCTCTTCCTACATGCACGGAATGACGTCACAAATAAGCTCCACCCTACACGTTTCGTAACTATCGCATTACTTTATTATGGGTGTGGAGCTTAGATGTTGACATGAACTATATATAGCCTGAAGCCTTAATTGAGTCTGTGCCTGATAGGACAATACATTCTAATGTAGTACTCACATCACAGAAATCGCACTGTGATGAAAACAGCTATTGGGCGACCCCTCTGCTCACGTCACAACGATGACGCAGTGATATGTATATTAATTGGGTCTACCCCCTGCTACGTGCATCCCATCCCATAGGCTCCCAAACCAAACTGGAGAGCCAATAGAATAGCAAAAATACATGCCCCCTCCCTTTGTACAAGCAAAAGATTATGCCAAAGCAGAGTATTAAACCCATTTTGATTCTAATGATCTGTAGAAGACCCCTATTCTAACACAGGCTAACCTATATGGGCAGAAAAAGTTAAATGTAAAGCTTATAAATTGAGCCTACCCTCAGGTGATCAACTATAAAAAACACCCATGCATTACACATTGGAATTGCTAAAGCTATTGAGTGTACACTCACATATGAAAATGTACTCGCATCTGAAGCATATCAAAACATTCTATCACACTGAATTCTTAAGATATACAAATGCTATAACAGAAAACCAATGACACATGCGCCTCCTAAAAATAAAAACAGCTATAAAAATAGCCAAAACTTTAAAACAACACCAATTATTATTAACATTATTATTATCACGTTGTAATTTTAGGTTGAGCGCACTGTGTAGAATATTTTTATAGTCATTGCCATATCCTTTTATCTACTTGCAGCCCACCTGCACCAAATCACTAGTTAATATGTCTTTATTTTCAAATAGAGCACTTAGAAGTCTCAATTTAGAGAATATATTCACAGAGGGTTCTGAACCCATTTGCATTGACACAGATGTAGAGAATTTAGAAACCCAATTCAATCAGTTAGAACAACTTCTCATCCAAGGGATGAAACAGATCTGGGACACTGCCACACTTAGGCAATATTGTGAGCATTGGAGAATACCAAGGGGACTTAGGATACTTAAGGTACCCACTATAGATCTGGGAGATGAGAAATTTATAAAGGAATGGAATCACATCCTAGACACCTGTTCCTTTGGCCTCATGCAACTATTGATCCAACATAGATCAGTATCTATGGAAGAACAAGATAAAGAGATCAATAGATTATATATATATAGTGGTGTGTATATGTTGGAGTTAGAGCGTGCTGGGAATGTGTGTTCATTTAGTTCCTGACTGGTAACTTGCTTTGAGGTAAGTGACCCCATCCTCCCAGAGCTCACCCCTCCCCACCTTTTTAACTTGGGAGGTTCTAGCATTTTGCTGAATGGACAAGACACACACACACAAACACACACACACACACACACACACACACACACACACACACACACACACACACACACACACACACACATGCTTCAAAACCATTAACATGGTTCCCTATAGGCTTAAGCTTGCTGCATGGTGAGAAAATGGCAAAAAACGGCTTTTCGGTGCTTACTGCATGAGGCCCTAAGTATGGTAAAACCTATCCTTGCTTCATTTTTTGCATAGCCAGTATAACCAACCCCACACTGATGAGACCCATTAAGGTCAAAACGGCTGTCTGTGGGTGGGTTTACTGGCTATGCATCTTAACCCTGGCTGTGCTCAAAGCTGTGACCATGCAGCAAGCTTAAGCCTATAGGGAAACCATGTTGAATGGTTTTGAAGCAAAAAGTGGCACTGTGTGCTCGTTTGCATGTCATTTCCCAGAATCCCTTGCTGCAGTGGAAGTGCTGGGTGCGTTGTGATAATGGTGAAAGGCGGGGGTTGCAGACCTGTCTAAGACATGCAAATCAGGATACAGTAATATTTTAATATTTCCATTTGCTATCTCTATATTGAACAAACAAACAATTAAGTCCTGGAGCAAAATATCATAGAGAATACCAGTCCTTCCTTCAGAAAAGATGGGGAGGGTAGAGGAATATGAAGTCCAGGACAGTCCTGATCACACTGTTCCTTTTTCTGTATGGAATATTCTCTTGTTACTGTTCCTTGATCCCAATGCTCTGCAAAGATAAAATACAAAAAACCATTGCGCAGTATCCTCTGAGTAATGGAGGCTCCTCTCCCCAGCCACTAGCTACTTACAGCAAAGCTGCAGGCAAAGAGTGTTGATTGGTATCTTTATCCTTGGTTTAAGGTTACTGCAGTAAACACTGGATCGCTCCGCAGCACGTGTTGTCCTCAAATATCAATTCTAGCACTCAGATTCAAAGTGCACAGATGATACAGAAACCAAACATTGTGAAAATACCACAATATAACATTTATTAAAATGACATGACAAAACACCACAAGGTGTCGACCTCACATTTGCAATGTGATGGTTGAACCATCTACAGCGTGCCATCTGCTGCCTTTAAATTCCAAGCTGCATGCACTAGTAGCTGGGGTTGGATCCCTTCCTCCCTCCTTCTCACGGCTGAGACTCTAATTAGATCCTCCCTGTGGCAGGGTACATGCAACTACACACGTGGGTTTCTTGACAAGGCTTATTTATTTAGCCTTAAAAGATATACAGCACACAAAACAAAAATAGATTTCATCAGCAACAAACGAAAATGGCTTTTTCTTCAGCAAACCAAACAAAACAGTTTCTATTTAGCAGACAGTTTATATATAAGGTAGCTACCCTTTTTCTATGCAGGGGACAGACAGTTCACAATTCAACTACTTTGCTACTCAGACCTTGTTTCAGTAATCTCTTTAGCAGCTTACTCCTCTCTCCTCAACAGCCAGGCTCCATTTGTCTACAGCCTGGGTTTTAACACACCTTGATTAGGTAGCTGGGATCCAACTAATTGTCCTGAGGTTCCCAGCTGAAGTTAACCTAGTCAGTGCTGCACCTCAGACTAGACATAGGTTTTCCAGGCATATAACTGGTGGCTTTTATTTACCCTGTCACACTCCCCCTGATGGCAAGACTACTAGGCTGCTGCTCTCTTCCTACATGCACGGAATGACGTCACAAATAAGCTCCACCCTACACGTTTCGTAACTATCGCATTACTTTATTATGGGTGTGGAGCTTAGATGTTGACATGAACTATATATAGCCTGAAGTCTTAACTGAGTCTGTGCCTGATAGGACAATACATTCTAATGTAGTACTCACATCACAGAAATCGCACTGTGATGAAAACAGCTATTGGGCGACCCCTCTGCTCACGTCACAACGATGACGCAGTGATATGTATATTAATTGGGTCTACCCCCTGCTACGTGCATCCCATCCCATAGGCTCCCAAACCAAACTGGAGAGCCAATAGAATAGCAAAAATACATGCCCCCTCCCTTTGTACAAGCAAAAGATTATGCCAAAGCAGAGTATTAAACCCATTTTGATTCTAATGATCTGTAGAAGACCCCTATTCTAACACAGGCTAACCTATATGGGCAGAAAAAGTTAAATGTAAAGCTTATAAATTGAGCCTACCCTCAGGTGATCAACTATAAAAAACACCCATGCATTACACATTGGAATTGCTAAAGCTATTGAGTGTACACTCACATATGAAAATGTACTCGCATCTGAAGCATATCAAAACATTCTATCACACTGAATTCTTAAGATATACAAATGCTATAACAGAAAACCAATGACACATGCGCCTCCTAAAAATAAAAACAGCTATAAAAATAGCCAAAACTTTAAAACAACACCAATTATTATTAACATTATTATTATCACGTTGTAATTTTAGGTTGAGCGCACTGTGTAGAATATTTTTATAGTCATTGCCATATCCTTTTATCTACTTGCAGCCCACCTGCACCAAATCACTAGTTAATATGTCTTTATTTTCAAATAGAGCACTTAGAAGTCTCAATTTAGAGAATATATTCACAGAGGGTTCTGAACCCATTTGCATTGACACAGATGTAGAGAATTTAGAAACCCAATTCAATCAGTTAGAACAACTTCTCATCCAAGGGATGAAACAGATCTGGGACACTGCCACACTTAGGCAATATTGTGAGCATTGGAGAATACCAAGGGGACTTAGGATACTTAAGGTACCCACTATAGATCTGGGAGATGAGAAATTTATAAAGGAATGGAATCACATCCTAGACACCTGTTCCTTTGGCCTCATGCAACTATTGATCCAACATAGATCAGTATCTATGGAAGAACAAGATAAAGAGATCAATAGATTATATATATATAGTGGTGTGTATATGTTGGAGTTAGAGCGTGCTGGGAATGTGTGTTCATTTAGTTCCTGACTGGTAACTTGCTTTGAGGTAAGTGACCCCATCCTCCCAGAGCTCACCCCTCCCCACCTTTTTAACTTGGGAGGTTCTAGCATTTTGCTGAATGGACAAGACACACACACACAAACACACACACACACACACACACACACACACACACACACACACACACACACACACACACACACACACACACACACACACACACACACACACACACACATGCTTCAAAACCATTAACATGGTTCCCTATAGGCTTAAGCTTGCTGCATGGTGAGAAAATGGCAAAAAACGGCTTTTCGGTGCTTACTGCATGAGGCCCTAAGTATGGTAAAACCTATCCTTGCTTCATTTTTTGCATAGCCAGTATAACCAACCCCACACTGATGAGACCCATTAAGGTCAAAACGGCTGTCTGTGGGTGGGTTTACTGGCTATGCATCTTAACCCTGGCTGTGCTCAAAGCTGTGACCATGCAGCAAGCTTAAGCCTATAGGGAAACCATGTTGAATGGTTTTGAAGCAAAAAGTGGCACTGTGTGCTCGTTTGCATGTCATTTCCCAGAATCCCTTGCTGCAGTGGAAGTGCTGGGTGCGTTGTGATAATGGTGAAAGGCGGGGGTTGCAGACCTGTCTAAGACATGCAAATCAGGATACAGTAATATTTTAATATTTCCATTTGCTATCTCTATATTGAACAAACAAACAATTAAGTCCTGGAGCAAAATATCATAGAGAATACCAGTCCTTCCTTCAGAAAAGATGGGGAGGGTAGAGGAATATGAAGTCCAGGACAGTCCTGATCACACTGTTCCTTTTTCTGTATGGAATATTCTCTTGTTACTGTTCCTTGATCCCAATGCTCTGCAAAGATAAAATACAAAAAACCATTGCGCAGTATCCTCTGAGTAATGGAGGCTCCTCTCCCCAGCCACTAGCTACTTACAGCAAAGCTGCAGGCAAAGAGTGTTGATTGGTATCTTTATCCTTGGTTTAAGGTTACTGCAGTAAACACTGGATCGCTCCGCAGCACGTGTTGTCCTCAAATATCAATTCTAGCACTCAGATTCAAAGTGCACAGATGATACAGAAACCAAACATTGTGAAAATACCACAATATAACATTTATTAAAATGACATGACAAAACACCACAAGGTGTCGACCTCACATTTGCAATGTGATGGTTGAACCATCTACAGCGTGCCATCTGCTGCCTTTAAATTCCAAGCTGCATGCACTAGTAGCTGGGGTTGGATCCCTTCCTCCCTCCTTCTCACGGCTGAGACTCTAATTAGATCCTCCCTGTGGCAGGGTACATGCAACTACACACGTGGGTTTCTTGACAAGGCTTATTTATTTAGCCTTAAAAGATATACAGCACACAAAACAAAAATAGATTTCATCAGCAACAAACGAAAATGGCTTTTTCTTCAGCAAACCAAACAAAACAGTTTCTATTTAGCAGACAGTTTATATATAAGGTAGCTACCCTTTTTCTATGCAGGGGACAGACAGTTCACAATTCAACTACTTTGCTACTCAGACCTTGTTTCAGTAATCTCTTTAGCAGCTTACTCCTCTCTCCTCAACAGCCAGGCTCCATTTGTCTACAGCCTGGGTTTTAACATACCTTGATTAGGTAGCTGGGATCCAACTAATTGTCCTGAGGTTCCCAGCTGAAGTTAACCTAGTCAGTGCTGCACCTCAGACTAGACATAGGTTTTCCAGGCATATAACTGGTGGTTTTTTTTTACCCTGTCACACTCCCCCTGATGGCAAGACTACTAGGCTGCTGCTCTCTTCCTACATGCACGGAATGACGTCACAAATAAGCTCCACCCTACACGTTTCGTAACTATCGCATTACTTTATTATGGGTGTGGAGCTTAGATGTTGACATGAACTATATATAGCCTGAAGCCTTAACTGAGTCTGTGCCTGATAGGACAATACATTCTAATGTAGTACTCACATCACAGAAATCGCACTGTGATGAAAACAGCTATTGGGCGACCCCTCTGCTCACGTCACAACGATGACGCAGTGATATGTATATTAATTGGGTCTACCCCCTGCTACGTGCATCCCATCCCATAGGCTCCCAAACCAAACTGGAGAGCCAATAGAATAGCAAAAATACATGCCCCCTCCCTTTGTACAAGCAAAAGATTATGCCAAAGCAGAGTATTAAACCCATTTTGATTCTAATGATCTGTAGAAGACCCCTATTCTAACACAGGCTAACCTATATGGGCAGAAAAAGTTAAATGTAAAGCTTATAAATTGAGCCTACCCTCAGGTGATCAACTATAAAAAACACCCATGCATTACACATTGGAATTGCTAAAGCTATTGAGTGTACACTCACATATGAAAATGTACTCGCATCTGAAGCATATCAAAACATTCTATCACACTGAATTCTTAAGATATACAAATGCTATAACAGAAAACCAATGACACATGCGCCTCCTAAAAATAAAAACAGCTATAAAAATAGCCAAAACTTTAAAACAACACCAATTATTATTAACATTATTATTATCACGTTGTAATTTTAGGTTGAGCGCACTGTGTAGAATATTTTTATAGTCATTGCCATATCCTTTTATCTACTTGCAGCCCACCTGCACCAAATCACTAGTTAATATGTCTTTATTTTCAAATAGAGCACTTAGAAGTCTCAATTTAGAGAATATATTCACAGAGGGTTCTGAACCCATTTGCATTGACACAGATGTAGAGAATTTAGAAACCCAATTCAATCAGTTAGAACAACTTCTCATCCAAGGGATGAAACAGATCTGGGACACTGCCACAATTAGGCAATATTGTGAGCATTGGAGAATACCAAGGGGACTTAGGATACTTAAGGTACCCACTATAGATCTGGGAGATGAGAAATTTATAAAGGAATGGAATCACATCCTAGACACCTGTTCCTTTGGCCTCATGCAACTATTGATCCAACATAGATCAGTATCTATGGAAGAACAAGATAAAGAGATCAATAGATTATATATATATAGTGGTGTGTATATGTTGGAGTTAGAGCGTGCTGGGAATGTGTGTTCATTTAGTTCCTGACTGGTAACTTGCTTTGAGGTAAGTGACCCCATCCTCCCAGAGCTCACCCCTCCCCACCTTTTTAACTTGGGAGGTTCTAGCATTTTGCTGAATGGACAAGACACACACACACAAACACACACACACACACACACACACACACACACACACACACACACACACACACACACACTGGTAATTATCTCTACATTATTTTTATGGGATAAGCATCTGTGTTTTGCTTTAGTTTTGTGTGTCTACTGCTTTCTTTGTGTGTGTATATATATATATATATATATACAGTGTTCGACAAACCTATACATTTGCTCGCCCCGGGCGAGTGGATTTAACCCCCGGGCGAGTAAATATTGGCCCAAGCAGCACACGTTTGGTACTAGGTGGCGAGTAGATTTTTTTGTGTGGCGAGTAGATTTTTTGGTGATTTGTCAACCACTGTATATATATATATATATATATATATATATATATATATATATATATATATATATATATATATATATATATATATATATATATATATATATATATAGTAACCCTGTCTTCCCATAAGAGAAGTCACAAAAGCAGCAACACTCAGATATAGCAAAAAGACATGTATTAGCAGTGACAAAACAGCACACTATAAACCCAACGTTTTGGTCCTGGCAGGAACGTTGGGTTTATAGTGTGCTGTTTTGTCACTGCTAATACATGTCTTTTTGCTATATCTGAGTGTTGCTGCTTTTGTGCCTTCTCTTATGGGAAGACAGGGTTTCTATATTGATTTCTATGGAGCATGCACCTTGACTTTACATTTGTTTCTTGGAGTGCTTGCTGCTGCTTTTTGTTATATATATATATAAAAACATACAATACCGTTTGAAGCACGAGATCAGGAGACAGCAATCTGGTAAGTTTGATCACACGTTTTTGTATTGCAAAAAAAGACACATAAACCGACATTTCGGTCCCCCAGTGGGACCTTTCTGAAGGTGGTGTGTTTTGTATTAAACAAAGCAGATAAATGTAAATATCAACTTACATAATAAAAAGATCTGTGATCCAATGAAATCCACTATGAGTCAATCCCCTTGTGTCCCTGCTCCGTGAGTGTCTATCTCGGCGGCATCTGCTGCTAGAGGCTCGTGTTCCCGTGCGATGGGAACAGTTGAGACTTCACGTCTCACATTCCCTTAGCTACTTTCGGGTTTGCGCAAGGCATCGTAACGTGTATGTGGTAACAAGACGTAGTAGTTCTCCCAAATCAGCAACCTGCGCTAGGCGCTCTTTAGCTGGATAGCCCAACTGGCAAAATGCATAAAATGCAGCATGGGGGCAGTAACAAGTGAACTCAATAATGGAATGACTCTACCACTACGCGTTTCGCTCACACGCGAGCTTCATCAGGTGGTATTGATCATCATCTACATCAGCCTTTAAATACACTCTTCAAAAGGGGTGGATAAACATCACTAATTGAAATTAATAATTTCACCCCTTCCATACATGTTGTAGAATGAAAAACTGTAAGGATCCGCGCTGCGGGTATACCCGCGTCCAGCGCGTCCTTACCTTTTTCTCAGGCCATTCAGCTTCCCCGGTGGAATTCCCTGCTCCTGGCTGCTTTCCCTGCACCTCCTTCCCACGCGCGTCAGCCCTACAGGCGTGTGCGCACCCAAGCCGCCATTGGTTGGCGCCAGGCGCCTGACATTGCCTCAGCTGACGCGGCACATGCTCCGTTCGTGTCGCCGCTCGGGTCCCATCAGCTCCGCCTCCCCGCTTCTCCCTCCTTACCTGACCCTCCCCTGTCCATCCCTCTGCTCCTCCCCTTCTTCTCTCTGCTCCTGGATCCCCTGGTGCACCTTCCCCATGATCCGCCTCCTCGTACATCACGCACATGCCCGGCACGCCCCTTCACCATCTGCCTTGCCTCTCAGGTCCTCCTTCCCTTTCTGTCCCTCCCTGGATTTGACCCTTGCTTTGGACTCTACTACGCTGCTCTCTGGAACCCTTTGGACCTTGCTTTGGACTTCTACGCTTCAGACCTCTACAACCCTTGGACACGGCACACGGACAAACTACTACGCTGCTCTCTCCACTCCACAACCCAGGCTTACAGACAATCGATTACGCTTCCCTCTCCAACCCATGACCCTTGGCATACGAACTTAATCCTTCTACACCGGAGCTGTCAAGTACGGTATCATTTACATTCTTGTTACCCGGATCACCTACTCTACTACCACACTCCAGCCGTGCCCCCGTTTGCTGCTAGGTGTGTGGTTTTACCCTTTCCGCCTCAGTCCCGTGGTCTCGTCTGGCTTGTGGGCAGTCCGAGCATTACAAAAACCCAATAAAGTACAAATTGCAATCCCCCTCCCCCTTTCCTCTTTCAATCCCCTTTTAATCTTCCCCCCCCCCCCTTCTTCCCTTTTTTCCTCATACCATTCTTATTATTCTCTAACCCCCTCCCCCCCCACCATTTTTAATTGTTTCCCCCTGTAGTTTGGCCCCTTTCTTTTTTCTTTACCTTATTGGGTTTACATTCTACAACATGCATGGAAGGGGTTAAATTATTACTTTCAATTAGTGATGTTTATCCACCCCTTTTGAAGAGTGTATATAAAGGCTGATGTAGATGATGATCATTACCACCTGATGATGCAAACATGACCTAGTTTTGATGACATCTCCATTAGCAAAAGTATTTTAGCTTCTTCAATATCACCGCTATTTGGTGGTTTATAGCATATTCCCACAAACATTTTCTTTATACTTTTAACTCCACTGCTAATTTCTATCCACAAGCTCTCTACATTTTAATCATTCCCTTCATAAACATCTTCCCTTATAGGTTTTAGATCCAGTTAACATATAAACATATCTACCTCCTCTTCTATTTGCTCGATCCTTCCGAAAAAGGAATAATCCTCTAAATTAACTGTCCAGTCATGAGTTTCATCCCACCATGTTTCAATAATGCCTATTATATCATACTGCTCCCTTGCAGCTATTAATTCAAGCTCCCCCATTTTATCTGTCAGGCTTCTTGCATTAGCAAGCATGTATTTCAGTGTTTTGGTTTAGTCTTTAGAAATTTTCTAGTATTATCTGTATGTACCATGGGTGTCTCATTGCTTGTCAAACTCGAACTTGCCCCCCCCCCCATTCAACCTCCATAACCCCTTGTTTTCTCTTCTATTCTATTTAGTTTGTGATCTGTTTAATTCCCCTCCCCTCTCCATCCTAGTTTAAACTCTCCTCCAATTTTTTTATCATTCTCCCCCCTAGCACAAAAGATCTCTCTTCACTGAGGTGCAATACGTCCCTAGAATATAGATGGCACCTCTCAGAAAAGGAGTCCCAGTGCTCTAAAAACCCCAAACCCTCCTTCCTACACCACTTTCTTAGCCATGCATTAACCTCCCTAATCTCTGCCTGTCTCCCTGCGGTAGCGCATGGAACTGGTAGTATTTCAGAAAATATAAAGTATATATTTTATTAAACAGTATGTTTATAAAGTGTATAGTATATGCTTGTGCACGGTATATGTGCTAGGACTTCCAGGTCCAGGGTTCTGAGAGACCATTTGGCTACTAAGCTTGGTGCCATCAAGTCTGCTCAGGTCCCGGACATGAAAGCATCAGAGGTTGCCCATTGTGAAAGCCATTTGGGTACAAATGGGTTAGGCTCAAGTACTCACGTCCTGGGGTGAATGGAAGTCATCGGACCACCATTTGACCCAACCAAGACTTTGAGAAGCCTAACTCAGCGGGTGGCTTCTTCATGACAAGTGGCAGAGGTACCAAGTTGGCGCATGCCCTTGTCAGATTCTGAATCCACATGTGCCCGGCTTCGGTAAACTGGCAGCGCTATGATTGGCTGGTAGGAATTCTCCCACACTCGGATTGGCTGTAGTATTTCATGAATGAACTCTGAAATACTATAAGAAACCCTCAGCCATTCTGGAGAGCAGATTCTAAGCATCAGAACAACAGCGACAAAATTGAATGTACCAAAAGATGCTTCAGGAGAAATAACAGCGAGCCGTCTTTAGAAATTTAAGGTCGAGACATTTTCTAAGTCCCACTTATTTCGGCCAAGTACTGAGAATTGAACGTAGCGGTCGCGGCTGGGATTTCAAGCCGAAAATAGTTCCAGGATGTTTGAAGCTAAATTGCGGTCAAGTTATTTCAAGACCTTAGGAGCAGATCCGGCGGTGACACCAGGAACTTCATGCCGATTTCAGTTCTATGACATTTTGGGACAAGTCCCGGTCAACCAAAGACTCTGGGCCTCATGCAGTCCAATAGAAATTATCGGCAGGGATTTGAAATCGCCATTTTTTTGCAGTGTTGCTCTCATGGTATGCAGAAAGGTCCGAATACCTGTGAAAGCAACATTTCCAAACATGGCGATTTGCCGACAGCGATAGGACCTGCCCTCCGATAAGGGCACACAAGGCGAGTTGTATCTGCTACAGAGCGAGATCTGCCTCTGCGAAAAAATCGCAGGAAATAAAAATATTTTTAAATGTAAATGTTATTACTGTGTATTGTAGCAGGGGTCTCCTGAGTTGAACCGCATTGGTTTCAGGTCCGGGAACCCCCTACTTCCAGAGATACAGGCCCCGTTATGGGGTGCCAGTATCTCCTATGCATGGAGATGTCCCGATCACATGACAGGGGACATTTACATGGCGGGGATACTGGCACCCCATAACGGGGCCTCTATCTCGGGAAGCAAGGTGTTCCCGGACCTGAAACTAACGTGGTTCAGCTTTGGAGACCCCCTGCTCATCTACACTAGTAATAAAATTTAAATTAAAAAATATTTAGTAAGCACCAATACATCACTCACCCTGTTCCCCCATAAAAACATGATTTATTATTTTACACACACACAATACCCCAGGCCAACGGGTGTCCCTGGTTGTCCCGACCAGTGTCCGCAGGCCCAACAGTGCATCCCAGGGGGTGCCCACGTGTGTCTAGTGGCCTCCAGGGGGTCCCTGCTAGGCTCCGTGGGCTTCCAGGTGGTACCCACGGGTGTCCGTGGGCCCCAATGGGGTCCACAGGTGGTTCCCATGTGGGTCTGGGGGCCCTCTGGATGTCCCTGTTTGTCCCCGGGGCCCGCACAGCTGTGGGCCCCCGGTTCTTTCCTGCAGGTGTCCATCGTAGGTCCTCGGATGGTCCCTGTGGGTTCCAGCAGGTTTGAGGTACCAATCCTGTATGTCAAAAAAGAAAACATGGTCTACATTTAAATCAACCACCCACTCCCCCTGCCAAAACACATACAGAACAGTAATGGGCAAAATAACTATTATCCAGATATGGATAATAGATTATTTGCCCATTATTAAACACAACATTAGCCATGCAGCATAAATAAAGTAAATACAACAGTTCTACTTACCCCTGGCAATATGAAGCTCATCCTCATCAGTATACTGCAGGTCCCTCTCCTACATTGCCCACCCAAGAAAAAATGACAAAATTGGATTACAATTTACAGAAAAAGAAAGAAGTAAAAATTTTGGATTTTATTTTTACCTGGTTCCTGTTCATGGATTGGTTCGAGAGCATGCGCTGTCACCGGGATTCGGAGGGTGAAGACATCTAAAGGAAAGTACAAATATGGAATGTGTTATTTTTCTTTTACAGGTTTTTTATTTTTATTTGTATTGTGATTTCATTTTTTTGACGCACATTCATTGCCACTTTATTTATGTATGTCTCTATGGATATACATACATACAGGGGACAATCAATGTTTTTTTGTGCAAATGCTTGTTTTTATGTATTTAAAATGTAGTTTGCTTGTTTGTTTATAAATGTTTGGGCAATTTAATTTAAATTTTTATTTAGTAAGATGTAATTTTTAGTGGTGTTTTCAATAGTTTATTTCAGGGGCGGTGTTTGCTTTTTAATAGTGGCTACTTTTTGGAAGTTAGATTTTGTGTGATGGTGGTTACTTTGAGCTTTCATTTTTTCTTTCATAATGGTTTTGTTTTGGTGTTTTAATTGAGAATTGTGGAATTTATTTTGGATTGGATTAATTGATTGGTGGTAATTTAGTTCTTTAGTTTACTTATTTATTTGTTTTTAATTTCTGATTGTTTGGATGGCATTGGATCTTGTTTGTGATTGTTTCTTTTAGTTTGACCATTGACTGGCATAGTGTTAAATGATGCACAGATTATATGGGCATCATTTACCCACTTTTCCATTCAATTGTTTTATTGGCATTTGTTATCTATTTAATTGGCTACTGCTGCGGCACAGTTTATTCAAGCATTTGCCCGTTCTGTGCCGCAGCAGTAGCCTGGCGCGCGCCCGAGTGTGACGGGCGCGCGCCGAAGCAGCGGAAGAGCGCCCTCCGATCGGGGTGCTCTCCCTACCGCTGCCGGGTCCGCCGGGTCCCCCGGAACCCCCTGCCGCTGTCCCGCGATCGCGGGACACCAGGGCTCCCTCGGGGAGCCCCTGGACACGCGTGCAGGGGGCGCACGCTCCCGATGACGCGTGACCGCGCGTCTATGACGCGCGGCACGCCGAGGGGCGGCCACTAGCAAGCCGGGAGATTTCCCGGCTTGCGGTACCGACCACACTTCAATAAAGTGTGTTGGTAGTGTATGTGATGTGTTTTATTTTGCTATGTGGTGTATTTTATTTTGCTATGTGCTGTTTGATTTTGCTATGTGCTGTGTTTGATTTTGCTGTTTAATGTTTTTTTATGTGGCTTTGAAATGTGTTTTATTTGGGCCTGATTTTGTAATCCTTCCCAATTTGTTGGTATATTGGTCAATCATGCACATATTATATGGGATGATGTACCAATGAATGGGTGAAGGGTGGGTATAGTGAGTCCAGCATGGGTGGTTAGGCCTCCCAGGGGGTAGCGGGGCATGGTGGGTTAACACCTTAATAACTATAGGGGTTATTAACCGCTAAGGTGATTTAGGGGCTAGGGGCCATTAGATTGTATTTATTATGTATACTTGCTGACATTGGAGGACATGGCCCTGCAGTATTCTGATGAGGATGCCCTTCATATTGCCAGGGGTAAGTAGAATGGTTTTATTCACTTTATTTATGCTTGCTTATGTTGTGATTAATAATGGGCAAATAATCTATTATCCATATCTGGATAATAGTTATTTTGCCCATTACAGTACTGTATGTATTTGGTGGGGAGAGGGGTTGATTAAAATGTAGGCCAAGTTTTAGTTTTTGACATACAGGATTGGTACCTCAGGCCTGGGGGGTCCACTCAAGGGCCCCAGGACACCCATGGGGATGACCCAGGGACCCCCAGGGACCAACCGTGGACCCCATTGGGGCCCACGGAAACCCACGGGTACCACCTGGAGGCCCTCGGAGCATAACAGGGCCCCCAGACACCCGTGGCACCCACCGGGGTGCACTTTGGAGCCTTCAGACACCAGTTGGGACCACCAAGACCCCCTGGAATGGGGTATTAATCCTGTGTGTAAAAAAAAAAAATTATGGTTTTGTGGGGGGGCAAAGGGGTGGGTTGTGTATGGTTGTTTATTAAATATTGTAATATTTATTCGAGGCCGAGAACGTTGGTAGTGGGGTTGTTGTGTGTATTGTTTTGTATTGTGGGTAGTGAGGGTGTGTGAAGGGGGTAGTAGCTCCAAGGATGAGTGTTTAGGCCTACCGGGTGGTAGCAGAAGTGGTTAACCCCTGCATTACCTTAGCAGTATTAACCGCTAAGGTAATGAAGGCGTTAAATCCACCCTCAAGTCCCCCGCTAGGCCTAAACACCCACAAATACCACCCTTACCCACCCCCACTACCCATAATAAGGCCGATGGGTGACTTCTTCTTGACTAATGGAATTTGGTTGTTGCAGGCATAGTCGTGATCCAAGAAGTTACCACCATACCAGGAGTCGATGAAGGCTTCAACTTCTACCCGAACATTGGGACCCTGGAGAGTTATGGGGAGAAGAATTCTCTTTGGAAGCTCTTTGGGGGAAAAGGGGCAAGGAGAGATGGTGCGCAGTAAAAGCCCGTCTACCTTTACAGTGCATTCTTGTTTCCTGGTTTCAGGCGACAGTGACGAAGTTGGTGTTCCGGGGTTCCACAGTAGATGCAGAGACCCTCATTTCGGCGGCATATTCTCTCAGCTGTCCGAAGCTGCTGGCTACTGATTTGCATTGGTTCAGGAGGGTCCAACGCAGGAAGAGCCAAGGGAGGAGACTAAGGAGAAGCAGGCAAAGGCAGCATTAAACGGGGACGCTGGCACTCCAGATGTCGCTCTTGAATGCGCTGATCCATCCGGATGCTGAGAGCAATGAGATGAGATGAGGGACGAGCGTGAGCTGCCAGGTCGTCCTTGAGGGATTCGGACAATCCCTGCCAGTATGCCGCGGAAAGGGCTTCCTCATTCCACCGAGTTTCTGCAGCGATGGTGCGAACTCTACCGCGTATCTTGCAGCCGATCTGCGACCCTGGGAGAGATGAAACAAGGAAGAAGCGGCAGTCTCGCTACGCGCTGGCGTGTCAAAGACCTGCTGGAACTCTTGCCGAAATCTGGGGTAGTCTTGTGTTATCTCAGATCTGTGCTCCCAGAGAGGAGAAGCCCAAGCGAGAGCTTCACCCGTCAGCAGGGCTTAGACATACGCCACTTTAGAATGACCTGTGGGAAACCGAGATGGGGACATCCTGAACTAGACGTCACATTGGTTCAATAATCCCCGGCAAGTAAGGGGGTCTCCGGCATACCGGTCGGGAGGTGGAATACGTGGCTCAGAGATGCCCATAGGTACTGGGGCAGGAGGGCACGGTGCAGCTGGCGATTCCCGCAGGCCGTGACTTGATCGCTAAAAATTGCCAGTGTTCCATAGACACACCTTGGCCCACCTCAGGGGGGTCTGCGTTTGTTGGGCTCTGCATAATGTAATGCCTGTAAGCCAGCAGACCTGAGAGAGCAGCGTAGTGAGGTCCAAAGCCGAGTCCAGGGGTAGCGAGGTACACGAAGTCAAACGAGAGCCGACATCAAATCCAAAGGTATCCAACAGGGGCAGGGACAGGAACGTAAGCTGCAACACAAAAGAGAGCCAAGCATAGACAACCACACTACAGGAGTCACAGAACAACTATGCAGAGTGAGGAAGGAGAGGGCAGACTGGGGTTATATGTGCAGGAGGACCAATGGCAGCAAGAGGTGGAGTAGAGGTCTGTCTGGGCAAGCCCAGGGATAGGTTCAGGTGCGCAGAGTGGGAGTCAGCCAGGTGAGTGGTGGAGATAGCTTGCAGCCGATGGGGGCGGAGCCAGCGGTGCAGGAGGACGGCCAAGAGGATCGGGTGCGCGCGTGCCCTGTAAGGTTCCAGTGCGTGCGCCCCGGCCACATGTGGGAGGATGTGGCGTGTGCCGTGGAGGAGCGGCATGGCGTCTGACCGGAGAAGGTAAGGAGCCGATGGGAAGGGGGTCTGGAACGAGCAGCCACACTGGGAGCCGGGTGATGGGGACCCACTGAGAGGTGTGTGTCCCCCAATCCCTTACAGCGGGACAAGACCATGCCAGGACGCAAGATGCAAAACCTGAGCAATGCTCCACACAGCAGTCACAATACAAATACCAAACAGGAATCTGGAGTACAAAATCAGAGAAAAGTTCACTGTTGGTGCTGCCCGCAGACCAGACCCGTTCCCTGTGCTGAGGTGGGACGTAGGGATACATGCACCCACAGCAAAGGAAGCGCATCCAGAGTGTGGTGTTAGTGTTGCCAGGCCAGGTATAGTAAAGAAGACAATACTTGCCAGTACCAGTAGAAGAGGAAGGGTAGTTATTGCTGTTGCCAAGGTCAGGAATAGAAGAAGTCACGAAGTCCAGGTAGAGCCGAAGGCGAGAGCCAGAGGGGTTAGTCGTCCAAGCCGCATCGATACCTGAGGAGTCATTGAGAGAGTAGTGAAATGCTTCCATAGAGAACTATGTCGAACGATGAGAGAAGTGAAGCACAGGCATAATAAAGCTGGGCAGGCCAATGGGAAGAGGGGGCAGGCCTGGAGGACTACAAGGAGTCCTCCCTGATAGGAGGGAGGTGTTACAGCCCAGCTGAGTGTAGTCATTGATTTTGATTGAATCATGTGGTGCTTGGGGCGACGCCCCACTGCAGGGGCAGAGGGTAAAAGGCCTCTGTAGGCGTGTGCTCTGTAAGCTGGGAATTCATACACATAACGTCTGGGGCTGGCACGCGTGTGCACGTGGATTCGGTGACTGACGTGCATATGCGGAGCCGGAGACACATGTAGAGGCTGTGATTCAGCAGGCACCTCTTCGGTAGGTGCAATCCTGTGATGGTGAGGAGCCTGAGTGCCAGTGGCAGACAAGGAGGTATGTGGGGATCTTCAGGTTCTTTGGAATTAACCTTTGTGACTTGACGATCTTGTCAAAGCTTCTGAAGGAAGATGCGACAAAAATCTTCTCGTGAGGTAAAATGGTCTCCATAGAATCCTCTGGACTCTCTTCGGAAGAATGTTGTCTTGAGAGAACATCGGCTTTGACATTTTTAGTTCCAGGAATATACGACAGTTGGAAATTAAATCTGGAAAAGAATAAAGACCAGCGGGTTTGCCGTGGATGCAGGCGGCGAGCGTTCTCTATATATAATAGATTCTTATGGTCAGTGAGGATGGTGAATGGCTCCTTCGAGCCTTCCAAGAGATGCCTCCATTCTTGAAGTTCCATTTTAACGGCCCCACGTCGTAGTTCCTCTCATCTGAGGTAAATTTCTTCGAAAAGAATGCACAGGGATGCAATTTTTCTTGAGGAGAAGTTTTCTGGGATAGAATGGCACCTGCGCCAGAATCAGAGGTGTCCACCTCCAACACGAAAGGGAGATCGGTGTTGGGGTGATGGAGAACCAGTGCAGACACGAAAGCCTCCTTAAGAGTGTTGAAGGCGGTAATGGCCTCTGGTGACCAAACTGACGGATCGCCCCCTTCTTTCTAAGGGCAGTAATAGGTGCAACAATTCTGGAGAAATCACGGATAAACTTGCAGTAGTAGTTGGCAAATCCCAGGAAGCGCTGGACGGATTTCAGAGAGTCAGGTCTAGGCTAGTCAGTAACGGCTTTTAATTTGTCTGGATCCATCATGAAACCATCGCTGAAAATAATGCAGCCTAGAAACTGGGTTGAAGTCTGATGGAAGGTACATTTCTCCACCTTGGCATACAATTGATGTTGACGAAGGCGTGAGAGCACATAAGAAGTATGAAGGATGTGGTCCTGTAAGTTCTTTGAAAAAATCAGGATGTCATCCAGATAGACTATGACGAAGTCGTTGACTACCTTGCGGAAGACATCGTTAATGAGATCTTGAAAAACGGCCGGAGCATTGCACAGTCCGAAGGGCATCACAAGGTATTTATAGTGGCCGCTACGCGTGTTGAAGGCCGTTTTCCATTTGTTTCCTTGACGTACATGTACGAGATTATAAGCTCCCCTAAGGTCCAGCTTGGAGAAGACTTTGGCACCTTGCAAGCTATCAAAAAGTTCAGTGATAATGGGGAGTGGGTATCTATTCTTTACAGTGATAAGGTTAAGCCCTCTATAATCAATACAAGGTCTTAAAGTTCCATCTTTCTTCTTTACGAAGAAGAACCCTGCTCCAGCTGGTGAATTGGACGGGCAAATAAAACCTTTTTTCAGGTTCTCCTGGATGTTCCCGTCCATAGCCTTAGTTTCGGTAAGAAAAAGAGGATATGTCTTGGACTTAGGTAACGTGTAACAGGAATCAGGTCAATTGGACAGTCATATGACCTGTGAGGAGGTAGAAGGTCCGATTGTACTTATTAAATACGTCCAGAAACTGGTGGTAAATCGGGGGGAGGTTCGTCTCAGGAATGGAAACAAAAGAAACAGCGCACAACGCCAAATAGTGAAGCAAGTAATGCTATGCATTAGTAATTACAGGGTAATAAATCTGCGTACATCAAAACAGTGGAATAGGTGCATTTAGTGTGTTTCACACAAGTTACCACTCAGCAACTGTTGTCAGAAGAGTCTGCAGCTTGCTTCTCTCAGCGGGGGCGCTACGTTGGTTCAGGAGCAGGATTAATGTCCAAAACCCTTCATCCAGCAGTACATCGCTCCCAAGGGTATTTACCTTTACAGCAACCATGCTCCGTTGCAGGTATTGGTGCTTGGTGGGACCGCTCGCGCTTCCAAGCCGTCTGGTGCAGCTCGTGTAACTCAGCGAGCAGATCCACTGTACGGGGGTAAGACCTCAGCTCTGCAAGGGTACACTCGGCGTGCCACGTTGTCGCTCCGTCACGGGATACTGCGTGATGATGTCACAGTCTCCGCAGCAGCGAGGGAACCGGCAGGGAGGCAGTCAAAGTCTCTCAAAGTCTCTCAAAGTCTCTCATATGCCCAAAATTACCACTGGGAGTAATACTAGCAGGGTGAAGCCAATGGAGGCAATGGCAATATTAAGGCACTAGATAAAAATCATCCAACATGTTTCGTAGAATAAACTACTTCTTCAGGGATAATTTAGCCATTACCCAGAGGTCTTAAGTACCTAACAAAGATGTCTCATTGTCAAACAATTAAAAATGAACCAATCATCTAGACTAGGTAATGGTTAAAGTGATAGGGAAGATGAAATCATTACTTTTAAAACAACAACTTTATTAACTACATACATAATAAAAAGATTTTATAAACATATAAACTAAACCTAGCATAAATAATTAAAAACATGCTGGAATAAAAGAAACACAATATTAGTACTAAAATAGATAGTATCAAAAAATACATATAAAAGATGCAACTAGAAGTAACAATATAAATACTTATAGACAATAGAACAGAGCAGGGAAAACAGAGATGCATAGATCAGTGATATCCCTTGTGTTTAAGTGGAGAAGGGGGCTAGAAATTTTTTTTAATAAAAATTCCTCTTAATAAAGTGCCCAGATGTCAACATCCTCATTTAACCCCTTTTGGGACATAGTATCTAACTTTTGTATCCAATATGTCTCCTTAGATGATAGTGTTTTAACTCTGTCCCCACCTCTTCTATTTACAGGAATAAACTGAATCCCCTTAAAAGTGAGATTGGACGGATCTTTATTGTGGTGTAATAAAAAGTGTCTGGAAACACTGTGTTTTTCAAAACCGTTTTTTATATTTCTGACGTGTTCCTGGATACGAACTTTAAGGCTGCGTTTGGTTCTGCCTACATACTGATATCCACACGCACATTCCAATAAGTAAACAATGTGTGTAGATGTACATAAAATAAAGTCATCTATATTAAAAAGTTCTTGTGTGTTTTTAGAATTAAAAGTATTTTTGTCAGGATGTTGATACTTACAAATATTACACTTACCACAAATATAATTGCCTTTCCAATAATCGCACATTCCAAGGGTTATCATATTGATACATTTTTTAATATGGTCATCAATGATTTTAACATTTTATCACGTAATTTTAAGTCAGGTAACATTAAACATAACCTCAGTGTAAGCGAGTCCCTAGCCCTTAAAACATTGAAGGATGATGCAAGCCTAATTATAAGGCAGGCGGACAAAGGTGGTGGCGTAGTAGTCCAAAATAGGTGTGATTATGAAAAAGAAGCTTTAACGCCTCTTAACGACACATCGTTCTATGTCAAATTATTGAAGGACCCCACAGCCGAGTTTTTAAGGGAACTAAAAGCGCTATTAGATAATGCAGTCACTTTATCCGTCATCACTACAACAGAGTTCGCCTTCCTATTTTCTGAATTCCCAAGGATCCCCATATTTTACCACCTGCCAAAAATACATAAGGCCTTGGTGGATCCACCCGGACGCCCAATCGTGTCAGGAATACAATCTATGACAGCCAATCTTAGTCAATACGTGGATTTTTTTCTCCAACCGTATGTTGGTGAATTAACCTCTTATTTGAAGGATTCTACTGCAGTTTTACATTTATTTAAAGATTTCAAATGGAAGAGTTCATATGTGTGGATTACATGTGACATAAAATCCCTCTATACAAATATACCCCATCAGAAAGGGTTGGATGCAGTCAACTCCTTTTTGGAAGTAGACCCCACAATGCACCCATTAAATAGGAAATTTATTCTCAAGTCTATTAGTTTCATATTGAAACATAATTATTTTCTGTTTCTTTCCACTTTCTACCTGCAGGTTTGCGGAACTGCAATGGGTACTAGGTTTGCTCCCAGTTTCGCAAACCTGTATGTGGGTAAGTGGGAGTCTCAGTTCATTGTGCCCGAGGAACCCTACCACAGGAATGTCGTTGTGTGGAAACGCTACATAGACGACATCCTGTGCGTGTGGGACGGTGATTATGCATCGGCCAGTGCATTTGTAGATAACCTGAATAGGAATGATTTCAACCTTGAGTTTACACATAAGGTGGATGCCACCCAGATAGATTTTCTGGATTTAAGACTTACTTCCAGAGCGGGTGGCACTGTGGAGACTGAAACCTTCTTTAAGGAGGTGGATACTAACAATTTGCTGATGGCGAATAGTAATCACAAAAGTACATGGATAAAAAAATATACCAGGAGGGCAATTTGTCAGACTCAGACGTAACTGCAGTAGTTTAGAGGTTTTCGACAAGCAGGCTAATAAACTATTTTTGAGATTCAGAGAGAGGGGATACCCTAAGGAACTTCTCGAAAGAGAGATTATAAGGGTACGTAACATGGATCGTAAAGATATGTTAATTCAAAATAGAACCAAGACAAGAAATAAAATAGGCCCAATAATGAAAAATGAAATTTTAAATGTGGCCTTCATTACGGATTATAATTCTGTACATAGGGACATCGAAAAGGTTTTTTATAAACACTGGGGTATTTTGTGCAATGATCCCATATTGGGATCACATCTAGACACTAAACCACGGTTTATCTATAGGAGAGCCAAAAACATTAAAAATTTGCTAGCACCTTGTGATGTTTTTTTAAGTAAAAACACTACAGTACAAAAGAACTGGTTAGGGCCTAAACCAAAAGGCAATTATATTTATGGTAAGTGTAGTATTTGTAAGTACCAACATCCTGACAAAAATACTTTTAATTCTAAAAACACACAAGAACTTTTTAATATAGATGACTTTATTTTATGTACATCTACACACATTGTTTACTTATTGGAATGTGCGTGTGGATATCAGTATGTAGGCAGAACCAAACGCAGCCTTAAAGTTCGTATCCAGGAACACGTCAGAAATATAAAAAACGGTTTTGAAAAACACAGTGTTTCCAGACACTTTTTATTACACCACAATAAAGATCCGTCCAGTCTCACTTTTAAGGGGATTCAGTTTATTCCTGTAAATAGAAGAGGTGGGGACAGAGTTAAAACACTATCATCTAAGGAGACATATTGGATACACAAGTTAGATACTATGTTCCCTAAGGGGTTAAATGAGGATGTTGACATCTGGGCACTTTATTAAGAAGAATTTTTATTAAAAAAAGATTTCTAGGAGGCGCATGCGCGAAGGCTAAGGGAATGGCTGCTTAAAGTGAGAGCTCCTTCCCCGTCGGCAATATTAAGCATTAAACTAACCTATTATCTCAAAAAACACACCAAACAAATATACCCTCAGTGAGCAGAAGAAGCCAAGATGCAAACAAGACCGAAATCAGGACGAGCCACGGCTGTCCTCACCACATATTTTAATAAAACAGATCCAGCACGGACGAACAGAGCGGGAACCCCATCATCACATGCAGTCTCTGACTCAGATGAAGAACGGGATCAAACAGACTCCATGGAGACTCACTCAAACGAGTCAATGACAAGGAAAGTAATGCGGGAGTTCTGTAATGAACTCAAAGCTTACATGCACAAAGAACTCTCTGATATAAGAAGGGATATTAATAACATCGGAGCTAGAACTGATGAGCTGGAGACACGTCTTGACACTACAATTAAAGCTGTACGCAAAAATGAGAAAACCTCAACAAGCCTGCAAGCTCAAATTAATGACCTCGCTAGCAAGCAAGAAGATTCTGAAAACCGGGACCGCCGGAATAATATCCGGGTACGGGGGGTCCCAGAGGAATATACTGATCCGGACGATTTTATTTCAAGATGGCTGGCTAACCTTTTCCCAGACAAATCGGAATCAGACCTCCACCTTGACAGATGCCATCGGGCTCTGAGATCCAAACCCCAACCAAATAATCCCCCAAGAGACATTATCGTCCGGCTCCATTTCTTTAAAATAAAGGAAGCAGTGTGTCAACTTGCCAGAGCCACAGGCAATTTAGAATTCGAGGGGGTCAAACTCCTGATTTTTCAGGACCTGTCCCCTACCACTCTGCTTAAAAGAAAGGACCTCACGCCCGTCTCCAGATTGCTCAGGGATAAAGGAGTAAAGTACCGTTGGGTTTTTCCCTTCGGTCTCCTCGTGCTGAAAAATGGCGCTGCTCATACCCTGCGCAAGATGGAGGATCGAGATCTTTTCCTGCAAAATTTGGGCCTTCAGAATAACACCACTGACCTGAGCGATGCATCGACGTCCGCCCCCGAGCCTGGCTGGAACAAAGTGCCACGTCAACGGAGCAAATCGCGGGAAAAAACCCTCAATTGATGCCCAGCTGCAAGCAATTAAGCCTTAAAAGGGCAATCCACTGGACTGTCCGTCTGTTCACAGAAGGACATTAATAAAGTTGACAGATTCAATTATTTACCCGGGAACGGCAGCCATCTTGGATTCTTCACCAAGGAATATCTGTGAGGTCTGGAGACATTCGCGCTTCCCTTCCTCCGGAGCCCTGCGACATCGTCCCGAGCTGGGGACCACTGCTACACAGACCGGGTGGCTCTGCCCTTCGCCCTCCTTGCGTCGGTGCCCTCTCCCCCCCCCCCCGTGACCCTAGGCCTGGAAATTGGAGGCGAGACACGAGCGGGCTGGTGGTGGGGAGGGGGGGGGGATGCTATGTGACGGGCTCTGGTGGAATGCGATGGTTCGGAGGGGGGGGGGGGATCCCCGGTGCAGGAGGGACATCTACCCACTACTAAGATCTCACTATGGGGATATATTGTTAGAATATTGTATATTTTGTATATTTTGCCTAAGATGAATCCGGGGGAATGAGGTTGATTGGGGGGTGGAGGAGGGAGACCGTCTGCCACTCACTACAGGGATATGCAGGGAAAGATTATAACAGTCAACAGTTCCTCCAACACGAAATTCCTCAGAGCACCCCTAGAAACCACCTTAGATAACAGCCCCCCGCCTACATACAACAAGGAGGGATAGAAAGTGGTTACCACAATCTGTGTACAGTTTGGATACAGTCTAGATATTAATGCCTCTGCATTATATCACTACATCAAAACGCCCAAAGAAATGAGCTATATTTCCCTACACATGACACTCCCAATAATTAACAATTAAAGTCCAATTAGATATATAGATAGAACCCCACATCCCCAAAAAGGAAAAAATGTAAGTCAAAAATCAATACAGAAGCAACTATAGCAATAATTATAATATAACTATAGAAATAGTTCTAAGCGAGATATTCGTGTGTCTATGATGAAACCCCACAGGTCCTTAAGATACTTATTTAAGAAACGCCTGGTAAAGAAGAACCAAGATAGGAAAAGTTAGCCCAAACCTGGACATGACTCAAGCTGTTCACCACATACTCTTGAGATTTGTGAATTTGGGAAATATAAGTCTGCTGTCCTTTTTATTAACCTCACAGTTAAGGTTAAGGTTATCAAATAGCGATATGTGTGTTTACATATTATATATCACATTTTTTCGTTTATGAAAAGCCGAGGGAGGGAGGGAGCCACTTACTCCTGGCCCTTGCCATGTTGCCGATTCAGAGTGTCCTGGGTAATCACAGGACACTCACCCAAGTCCTTTGGAGAGGAGAAGACCGTTTTGATCTGGTCTATCGTACACCAGATTATGGTTTACGGGACTCCAGCCTTCCTCCAAAGGCAAGAGATCTATTGGAGTCTCAGACCCCACAAAGATCTCCGTTGTTAAGTTTTTGTATGTCTCATCCCTTGTTTTTCCTTCCCACCCCCCCCTCTCCCATCTGGCCGCTTGCCACGCAACAGTCTGAAAGTTCCCTCAAAAGGATACCGATGTCATGGACAGCTACAGAAAAGGTAAAGATCACCTACAAACACCCCACACCAAACACTAAGGTTAGATCACTCCGTTTAGAGATGCTGTAATGGGGTTAATAATCATATCTCACAATGTGAAAGGCTTAAATAGCCCGAATAAACGACATATAGCTTTTGCCGACTACCAACGTAAAAAAGCTGATATCATATTATTACAAGAAACACATTTTAGCATAAAAAACGCCCCAAAATATCTAGATAGAAGATTCAGACAATTTTATTTCTCATCTTCCCCAAAGAAAACAAAGGGAGTAGCAATTATATTCCATAACAAATGTCCCTTTAAAGCAGAAAAAGTTATTAAAGACAAGAACGGAAGATATTTAATCCTCATAGGTTCTATAAATGGCCAAACACTATCTATTGCATCTATCTACGCCCCCGGTGAAGTGGACCCCACTTTCCTCACAAGCGTTTTCAATAAACTAAACAAGGTTGCACAGGGCCCTTTAATAATAGCAGGGGACTTTAACACAGTCCTCGACCCAAACATGGACAGATCAAACCCGCAATCCCGACAATCCAAATATACGGCATACACTCTACGACAGGGCCTGAAAGAGAATAATCTCCTAGACATCTGGAGGGAACAACACCCCACCGATAGAGATTATACCTTTTTCTCGCACCCCCACTCTTCATATAGCAGAATCGATTACTTCTTTATCTCTAGCAGACTGGTCCCGCAGATCTCCCATACAGGGATCCATGATATTTCATGGTCGGATCATGCGCCTATAGAGCTACGGTGCACCCAGCTAATTCTTGACAGACCTAGAGCAAACTGGAGACTAAATGAAGCCCTATTAAAAAATCCTGTCACCACCCAATTAGTAGCCAACGAAATAGATCAATTTTTCCAAACGAACCACGGTTCAGTAGACTCTTATCTATCCCTATGGGGGGCTCATAAAGCCACGCTCAGGGGCATACTAATTAGTATAGCGTCTAGAAAAAAAAGAGAACGTGAATACAAACTAAATTTACTACAATCTAAATTGAAAACCCTAGAGGACAAACATAAACAATCCAATAACCCAAACCTACTCAAACCAATAAAAGATGCCAAAATAGAACTAAATCTTCTGTTGACATCCCAGGCTGATATATCCCTGAATTGGTCAAAGAGGAAATTTTTCGATAAAGCAAACAAGCCAGATACTATGCTCGCCAACAAACTGAGACACAGACCCCCCAATTATAGTATACAAGCCATTAAAAAATCCTCAGGTTCTATCTCTGGCAATCCTTCTGTAATTGTAGATGAATTCAAGTCATTCTACGAGAAATTATATAATGGGGATAAAATAGTACATAACCAAACCACTGATCGATCTCGTGAGTCATTTCTCTCGAGTTCACAGCTGCCAAAGCTGACGTATGAAGAGAGAGGACGACTGAGTTCTGACTTTACCACAGAAGAGCTAGATCTAGTTATAGACAACCTTAAAAATTCAAAAGCCCCGGGACCAGACGGCTTCTCGGGCCTCTATTATAAGAAATTCAGTAAGATATTGACCCCATACCTGCTCAAAATGTTCAACGCGGTATTAGCAGGCCAACCCTTTCCCGAAGACATGCTCCAAGCGTCAATCTCTGTAATTCATAAATCTGGCAAAGACCCATTAGACTGTAAAAGTTACCGACCTATCTCGCTTATCAATACGGATATCAAAATCTATGCTAAATTAATTGCCAATAGATTAAGTCAGATCCTACCTAGACTAATACACCCAGATCAAGTCGGATTCATTAAGGATAGACAAGCGGGAGATAATATCCGACGAATCATTGATCTGTTAGAAATAGCCAAATCAAAAAATGTAAAAATTATGGTGTTAAGTCTAGATGCAGAAAAGGCCTTCGATAGGATCGACTGGGCATACCTAAAAGCTACACTTGGAGCATTTGGTTTCGAGAATAAACTAATATCAGCTATCATGGCGCTATACACTGGCCCGACAGCTAAAGTTAAGCATCAAGGTTACCAATCGGACATGTTTAAGATCAAGAGTGGCACGAGACAGGGTTGTCCCCTCTCGCCCTTACTCTTCGCCATGTGCATGGAGCCCTTAGCGGCACATGTGAGAAACAATCCAGATATCTCCGGTCTCAAAATAGAGAACCAGATCCATAAAATAGCTCTCTATGCTGATGATGTACTAATGGTCTTGTCAAAGCCACTCACCTCTCTCCCTAACCTCTTCAGCCTATTAGATAAGTTTAACAAAATATCAGGATTTAAAATAAACCAGTCAAAGTCAGAAGCCCTGAACGTTAACATTCCAAAACCAGAAGAAAAACTAATCTCTTTGAACTTCAACTTTCAATGGCAGCTTAAAGCGATCAAATACCTAGGGATATTCATCACAAGTGAATATAAATCTATCTATAAAGCAAACTATCCCAAATTAATTAAAACACTGAAGGAGGATATAAGAAAGTGGGCGAAATTCAATATCTCCTGGATAGGAAAAATATATAGCATAAAAATGAATATTCTCCCACGCATCTTATACTTATTCCAAACCCTCCCAGTGCCGTTAAATTTAAAGGAAATTAGAGATCTACAATCCATCATCTTTACATTCATTTGGAGTGGCAAAAAATCTAGAATTACTAAACAGACACTATTGAAACACCCAACAGAAGGGGGCTTAGCAGTACCTTGCTTGATTTCATACTATCGTGCGGCCCAATTATGCCAACTTTCCCAATGGCAAATACACCCTGATTTGAAGCGATGGGTAGCATTGGAAAGCAAAGCTTGTTCCCCATTGGAACTAAGCAATCTAATATGGACCCCAAAAATAGCAAGAAAATCCGCTATACAACAACCGCTATCCTCAATGACCAATTCTTTAGCAATCTGGGATGCTACCAAATTTAGGTGCGGACTTACGTCCAGAAAAACCCTAATGACACCCCTATGGGGAAACCCACACTTTGCTCCGGGTATGCCTAGCGCTAACTTTCAAATCTGGAAACAGTATAATATTATGAGATTACAAGATCTGGTGGTAGATAACAAACTAATATCATTTACACAATTAAGAGAAGAGAAAAATATCCCACATTCAGAATTTTTTAGATACCTCCAGATCAGAGCCTTCTACAATAATTCAACCCCATACCCACCATTGACAACATTTGAAAAGCTCTGTCTGAAAGAGACCAACACAAGGGGACTCACATCGCAGATGTATAGAGAAGTGATCGGTTCTGGAACTAAAGTCACCCACAAACTAGGTTACATGCTAAAATGGGAACTGGACTTAGGGGAGACCCTAGATGTTGACGAATGGACCCAAATAGCAACATCAGCTGCTAAGAGCTCGATTTGCACAACATTAAAGGAGAACGCATATAAAGTCCTAATGAGGTGGTACCTCACCCCACTTAGACTATCCAAATTTGTAAACGGTAGTTCACCACTCTGTCCTAGACAGTGTGGAGAACCCGCTGATCTGTTACATATGCTGTGGTCCTGCCCCCGGCTGATTCCAATGTGGAAAAAAATCATTAATTGGCTTCAGAGGCTTTTGGGCCTCGATATCCCATTTGATCCTGGTCTCTTCCTTCTGGGAAGGGCAAGACAAGGCTTCTCAAAAGCCACTCTTAAATTAATAGCACATTTTGCTACAGCCGTGCGGTGCGAGATTGCAGCATTATGGAAACAAAATGAAATTCCTGTTATCCCCAAAATTCGGAATAGAATTTGGTTCGTATGCCAGATGGAAAAATTGACAAGTCTAGTCAATGACACTGGCGAAAATTTTCTAAAAGTCTGGACGCCTTGGCTGGCCCAGACAGACATCCCTGGGGTGAAGGGTGCCACCGTTTTGCTTTAATAGTAACTAGATACGTTCTCCGTTAATGGAGTAGCTTACCCAGCAGCAATAAATTAAACCAGACATCGGTTCCCGAGGTGTTGATCAGAACCGCGGCCTCCCAACTTCCCTCTCATCCTCCCCACCCTCTTCCTCTTCCCCCCCCACCTAATTTTACTTTAGGATTATTTATTATTTAAGTCTATGTTGTTACTTATAACTTTGGTTCTGATGATAATGTTTGTGTTCAGATATCATACATAAGAGATATGAATAATGCTGGTCACAGTACTGGAAATAAGATGTATACATGCTGTATTTTCACAAAAATAAAATACAAGTTATAAAAAAAAAAAAAAAAAGATTTCTAGCCCCATTCTCCACTTAAACACAAGGGATATCACTGATCTATGCATCTCTGTTTTCCCTGCTCTGTTCTATTGTCTATACGTATTTATATTGTTACTTCTAGTTGCATCTTTTATATGTATTTTTTGATACTATCTATTTTAGTACTAATATTGTGTTTCTTTTATTCCAGCATGTTTTTAATTATTTATGCTAGGTTTAATTTATATGTTTATAAAATCTTTTTATTATGTATGTAGTTAATAAAGTTGTTGTTTTAAAAGTAATGATTTCATCTTCCCTATCACTTTAACCATTACCTAGTCTAGATGATTGGTACATTTTTAATTGTTTGACCAATGAGACATCTTTGTTAGGTACTTAAGACCTCTGGGTAATGGCTAAATTATTCCCTGAAGAAGTAGTTTATTCTACGAAACATGTTGGATGATTTTTATTTAGTGCCTTAATATTGCCATTGCCTCCATTGGCTTCACCCTGCTAGTATTACTCCCAGTGGTAATTTTGGGCATATGAGAGACTTTGAGAGACTTTGAGAGACTTTGACTGCCTCCCTGCCGGTTCCCTCACTGCTGCGGAGACTGTGACGTCATCACGCAGTATCCCGTGACGGAGTGACAACGTGGCACGCCGAGTGTACCCTTGCAGAGCTGAGGTCTTACCCCCGTACAGTGGATCTGCTCGCTGAGTTACACGAGCTGCACCAGACGGCTTGGAAGCGCGAGCGGTCCCACCAAGCACCAATACCTGCAACGAAGCGTGGTTGCTGTAAAGGGAAATCCCCTTGGGAGCGATGTACTGCTGGATGAGGGGTTTTGGACATTAATCCTGCTCCTGAACCAACGTAGCGCCCCCGCTGAGAGAAGCAAGCTGCAGACTCTTCTGACAACAGTTGCTGAGTGGTAACTTGTGTGAAACACACTAAATGCACCTATTCCACTGTTTTGATGTACGCAGATTTATTACCCTGTAATTACTAATACATAGCATTACTTGCTTCACTATTTGGCGTTGTGCGCTGTTTCTTTTGTTTCCATTTCTTAGAGTGTGGGGGGTGCTGAGCCACCCCCTGTGTTTATAGCAGCAGACGCCTCTACAAATACACGGTTATGTGATATAATTTTCTTCATATATACACCCTCACTGTGGTTATTGTGATTTATTTCTTGGTCACTTATTTATGTGGTTTAGTCACTGCTCTATATTTATATTCTAAATTCTGGGTTAGATAGTAGCGCACAGTATTTTCTCTGTTTTTTATCGTCTCAGGAATGGTGGTATTCGCTAGGAGTCGCTGTGGTTTGCCTGACCTTGGTTCCCAAGAGATAGGGTTGGATGATGCCCAATTGATCTGTGGGTTGTGTAGTTGCAACCATGGCAATCCTAGGGTTATGGTTGTTCCGGGAGCCTCGATGACATCAAGGGTCATTGTCTCCTTGTGATTATCAGAGGAAAGTACAACAGGAACAGTCTCTAATGAGATAAATGCCAGAGAGAGTGGATGCCCATCAATTCCGACCAAGGCGATGGGGATTTTTTTCTCCACGAGCGGTATCTGGTAGTGTGTGGCAAACTCTTGATCCACGAAATTGCCTCCGGCTCCGGAGTCTATGAAGGCTACTGTGGAGATGCGGAACTACGGCCTGAGAGACACACGGGTATGGTTAGATTCTTAGGAAATCCTTTTTGGGAAAGGGGACGAGGAGACATAACACCCAGTGAGAGCCCCTTCATACTCACTGGGTGTTCCTGTCTCCCGGACATGTAGGACATTCTTGGGTCAGATATTTTTGCGGATCTGCAGTAATAGCACAATTCCTCGGGGCAGCAGAATTGCCGTATTGGTGTACGAACCCGTTGAACCCCCATCTGTATTGGTTAGGACATCTCCATAGTAGGACCGGGCAGCGTAGTGGACCTGGTGACCGTAGTAGTGCTGGGAGAGGGAGTCGAAGAGGTTACCGAGCGAGTGCGCTGGCACTCCTTGCGGCGTACTGAATATGTTGGTCCACTCTAATCGAGATCGAGATCGAGATCCTCCAAAAGACCTGGCCTGGGTAGGAGAGAAAGTGCATCCTTAATGCTGTCTGACTGTCCTTGCCAGAATACGGCGACGAAGGCCTCCTGTCCCCAGTTGGTTTCTCCTGCAAGGGTCCGGAACTCTATGGCGTATTCAGTCACCAGTCCTCGCCCCTGAGTAATCTGTAAAAGAGAAGAAGACGCCACCTCCCGAAGTGCGGGGGTATCAAACACCTGCCTGAATTCCGTCTTGAAGGCTGAGTAATTCTGGGTAAGTTCATCTCGCAGCTCCCAGATGGGGGAGGCCCAAGCCAGTGCGCTAATCATAAAAATTTAGGCCACCTTCTTTCGGTCAGTAGAAAACTGGTGGGGGACCATTTCAAACTGTACCTCACATTGATTAATGAAGCCCCGAAAATCTTGAGATTCACCTACGTAAGGTTTGGGGTTAGGAATCCACATATCGGAGGAGTATGTGGTAGCTACTCGATCAACCTGAGTGGATGTTGTGGGCGCTGGTGTGTCGGGTACCCGAACTGACAGTGCGGCTAGTGGTCGTGTAGGCGCCACAATTTGATCGGCCATGACTTGATTCTGTTGAAGCATATTCGTCGGAATCATACTCAATTCAGTCTGGTCTGCGTTTTGTGGGCTCGACATAATGTTTCGCAGGTGCTGCCCGCAGACCAGACCCGTTCCCTGTGATGAGGTGGGACGTAGGGATACACGCACCCGCAGCAAAGGGAGCACATCCGGAGTGTGGTGTTAGTGTTGCCAGGCCAGGTATAGTAAAGAAGAAAATACTTGCTGGTACCGGTAGTAGGGGAAGGGTAGTTATTGCCGTTGCCAAGGTCAGGGATAGAGAAGTCATGAAGTCCAGGTAGAGCTGAAGTCGAGAGCCAGAGAGGTTAGTCTTCCAAGCCGCGTCGATACTTGAGGAGTCACTGAGAACGTAGTGAAATGCTTCCATAGAGAACTATGTCGAGCGACGAGAGTAGAGAAGCACAGGCATAATAAAGCTGGGCAGGCAAATGGGAAGAGGGGGCAGGCCTGGAGGACTACAAGGAGTCCTCCCTGATAGGAGGGAGGTGTTACAGCCCAGCTGAGTGTACTGCACCGACACACTTTATTCGAGCAAATACCCGGTATGTACCTGGCAGATACCTGGAATGTGCCGCTCCTAACCTCTGACAAGCCCCGTTGCATTTGCCTTCCCAGCCTGGGTTCATGCCTGGCTGATGGGCGGCTGATCTGTTAAATGATAATGATTAGGATTTAATAGGCTGCAATGCTTCGCGTGTCTACCAGATGGCATAAATTCATGAATTGTAATGCAGTTTATATATATATACTGTGCAGTATTGCAGCCAGCGGGAATAAAATGCTTCAATCCCTGCTTGGAAAATAACTCAATGCACTCGGGCAGAAAACAGTCACATACCTCAATACACCCGGGTATACCCGAATTCGTGGGACTAGCCAAGCTCGAATAAAGTGTGTCGCCAGTGTAGTCATTGATTTGTATGGAATCATGTGGTGCTTGGGGGCGATGCCCAACTGCAGGGGCAGAGGGTAAAAGGCCTCTGTTAGGTGTGTGCTCTCTAAGCTGGGAATGTATGAACATAACATCTGGGGCTGGCGCACGTGTGCGCGTGGATTCGGTGACTGCCGTGCATATGCGCATGAGGTCAGTGACAGATGCGCGTGTGCGCATAGAGTGCGGAGCCGGAGACACACGCAAAGGCTGTGGTTCAGCAGGCACCTCTTCGGTAGGTGCAATCCTGTGATGGTGAGGAGCCTGGGTGCCAGTGGCAGACAAGGAGGTATGTGGAATTGAGCTGCAGGCGCAGGGACGCCTGAGTACCGACGGTGGCTGGGCAATGGTCACGCTGATGGAGCTGAGACACCAGATTCCTTACATTCACCTGTTCCACCAGCAATGTCGTGTACCTCATCATGTGCATGAAATGCCTAGGTGGCTACTACTACATAGGTAAGACGCGACAGGGGGTTACCTGTGTATATGTATATGGGTATATGGGTGTGTGTGTATATGGGTGTGTGTGTGTGTATGGGAGTGTGTGTTTGTGTGTGTGTGTGTGTGTATGGGAGTGTGTGTGTGTGTATGGGTATGTGTGTGTGTGTGTGTGTCTCTCCCCTCCCTGTCTCTGTCTCTCTCCCCTCCCCACTCCCTGTATCTCTGTGTGTGTGTGTGTGTGTGTGTGTGTGTGTGTGTGTGTGTGTGTGTGTGTGTGTGTGTGTGTGTGTGTGTGTGTGTGTGTGTGTGTGTGTGTGTGTGTGTGTGTGTGTGTGTGTGTGTGTGTGTATATGAGTGTGTATGTATATGGGTATATGGGTGTGTGTGTATATGGGTGTGTGTGTGCGTATGGGAGTGTGTGTTTGTGTGTGTGTGTGTGTATGGGAGTGTGTGTGTGTGTATGGGTATGTGTGTGTGTGTGTGTGTGTCTCTCCCCTCCCTGTCTCTGTCTCTCTCCCCTCCCCACTCCCTGTATCTCTCCCCTCTTCCCTCCCTGTCTCTCTCCCCTCTCCCCTCCCTGTATCTCTCCCCTCCCTGTCTGTCTGTGTCTCTCCTCTCCCTGTCTCTGTCTCTATCCCCTCCCTGTCTGTCTGTCTGTCTCCCCTCCCTGTCTGTCTGTCTCTCTCCCTTCTCTGTCTGTCTGTCTCTCTCCCCTCTCTGTCTGTTTCTCTCCCCTCTCTGACTGCCTGTCTCTCTCCCCTCTGTGTCTGTCTGTCTCTTTCCCCTCTCTGTCAGTCTGTCTCTCTCCCCTCCCTGTCTGTCTGTCTCTCTCCCCTCCCTGTCTGTCTGTCTCTCTCCCCTCCCTGTCTGTATGTCTCCCCTCCCTCCCTGTCTGTCTGTCTCCCCTCCCTGTCTGTCTGTCTCTCTCCCCTCCCTGTCTGTCTGTCTCCCCTACCTGTCTGTCTGTCTCTCTCCCCTCCCTGTCTGTATCTCTCCCCTCCCTGTCTCTGTCTCTCTCTCCTCTCTGTCTGTCTCTCTCCCCTCCCTGTCTCTCTCCCCTCTCTGTCTCTCTCCCCTCCCTGTCTGTCTGTCTCTCTCCCCTCCCTGTCTCTCTCCCCTCCCTGTCTCTCTCCCTTCCCTGTCTCTCTCCTTCTCCCTGTCTCTCTCACCTCTCTGTCTGTCTGTCTCTCTCCCCTCTCTGTCTGTCTCTCTCCCCTCTCTGTCTGTACGTCTCTCTCCCCTCCCTGTCTCTGTCTCTCTCCCCTCCCCACTCCCTGTATCTCTCCACTGTCCCCTCCCTGTCTCTCTCCCCTCTCCCCTCCCTGTCTCTCTCCCCTCTCCCCTCCCTGTCTATCTCCCCTCCCTGTCTGTCTGTCTCTCTCCCCTCCCTGTCTCTGTCTCTCTCCCCTCCCTGTCTGTCTGTCTCTCTCCCCTCCCTGTCTGTCTGTCTCTCTCCCCTCCCTGTCTCTGTCTCTCTCCCTCCCCACTCCCTGTATCTCTCCCCTCTCCCCTCCCTGTCTCTCTCCCCTCCCTGTCTGTCTGTCTGTCTGTCTCTCTCCCCTCCCTGTCTCTGTCTCTCTCCCCTCCCTGTCTGTCTGTCTGTCTCCCCTCCCTGTCTGTCCGTCTCTCTCCCCTCCCTGTCTGTCTGTCTCCCCTCCCTGTCTGTCTGTCTCTCTCCCCTCCCTGTCTGTCTGTCTCTCTCCCCTCCCTGTCTCTGTCTCTCTCTCCTCTCTGTCTGTCTCTCTCCCCTCCCTGTCTCTCTCCCCTCTCTGTCTCTCTCCCCTCCCTGTCTGTCTGTCTCTCTCTCTCCCCTCTCTGTCTCTCTCCCCTCCCTGTCTCTCTCCCCTCCCTGTCTCTCTCCCTTCCCTGTCTCTCTCCTACTCCCTGTCTCTCTCCCATCTCTGTCTGTCTCTCTCCCCTCTCTGTCTGTCTGTCTCTCTCCCCTCTCTGTCTGTCTGTGTCTCTCCCCTCTCTGTCTGTCTGTCTGTCTCTCTCCCCTCTCTGTCTGTTTCTCTCCCCTCTCTGTCTGTCTGTCTCTCTCCCCTCTGTGTCTGTCTGTCTCTCTCCGCTCACTGTCAGTCTGTCTCTCTCCCCTCCCTGTCTGTGTGTCTCTCTCCCTTCCCTGTCTCTCTCCCCTCCCTGTCTCTCTCCCTTCTCCCCTCCCTGTCTCTCTCCCCTCCCCACTCCCTGTATCTCTCCCCTCTCCCCTCCCTGTTTCTCTCCCCTCTCCCCTCCCTGTCTCTCTCCCCTCCCTGTCTGTATGTCTCTCTCCCCTCCCTGTCTCTGTCTCTCTCCCCTCCCTGACTGTCTGTCTGTCTCCCCTCCCTGTCTGTCTGTCTCTCTCCCCTCCCTGTCTGTCTGTCTCCCCTCCCTGTCTGTCTCTCTCCCCTCCCTGTCTGTCTGTCTCTCCTCCCTGTCTGTCTCTCTCCCCTCCCTGTCTCTGTCTCTCTCTCCTCTCTGTCTGTCTCTCTCCCCTCCCTGTCTCTCTCCCTCTCTGTCTCTCTCCCCTCCCTGTCTGTCTATCTCTCTCCCCTCCCTGTCTGTCTCTCTCTCTCCCCTCTCTGTCTCTCTCCCCTCCCTGTCTCTCTCCACTCCCTGTCTCTCTCCCCTCTCTGTCTGACTGGCTCTCTCCCCTCTCTGTCTGTCTCTCTCCCCTCTCTGTCTGACTGTCTCTCTCCCCTCTCTGTCTGACTGTCTCTCTCCCATCTCTGTCTGTCTGTCTCTCTCCCTCTCTGTCTGTCTCTCTCCCTCCCCTCTCTGTCTGTCTCTCTCCACTCTCTGTCTGTCTGCCTCTCTCCCCTCTCTGTTTCTCTCCCCTCTCTGTCTCTCTCCCCTCTCTGTCTCTCTCTCTGTCTCTCACCCACACTCTCTCTGTCTCTCACCCACACTCTTTCTGTCTCTCACCCACACTCTCTCTGTCTCTCACACACACTCTCTCTGTCTCTCACCCACACTCTCTCTGTCTCTCACCCACACTCTCTCTGTCTCTCACCCACGCTCTCTCACACTCTGGATCCGGATATCTTATTTACCCTGTATATCTTAACTGCCCTATACTACATCGAAATAACTTATACTGCTTTCTTCCAGATCTGACTCAAGCTTCACACAGGAACCATCGGAACCCCCTTTAACCCAGAAGACAGGTAAGGAACACCTCCCCTCCAATGTTTAAGATTGCGGGAATGAAGGTATCTGGACATTGAGGGACTGCGGATCAGGTAAGATCCCAGGCGGGATTGCTGCTTTAGATATTGTGAAGCGGGGACGTCCAGACACTGGTTAAGGGGTTCAGGAAACTAGTCATTCACATCTGGCTTTTATTTGTAGATCCAACATTTACACACACACATAACATGGACTAATTGTAGTATAATGTAATACAATAAATACATTTATGTCAAAAACGAATGTTGTTCTGACTAGGAATTTATTAAATGTATTTTATTTATATATTTTAAAGTGGGGTTGGGGCGGGACTAGGGGCGGGGTTGGGCGGGACTAGGGGCGGGATTGGGCGGGACTAGGGGCGAGGTTGGGGGCGGGAGTAGGTGGCGAGTAGATTTTTTGGTTGGGCGAGTAGATTTTTGGGTGATTTGTCAAACACTGTATATATATATAGCATTCTGTTACCCCTTATACTTGTGTACCCATTACATGTAAACCATTGCACCAAATGATATGGCATAATATTTTTACATGTGGTCACAAGATCTCAGTGTAGGTTGATTGTCACGCAGGTGTGCTTAGACAAAGCCACCTGTACCCTGTATATGTCTTGCTTTGGATATTTATTTTAGACCCTTGCCTCCAGGTCCATAATGTCTAGGTAGTGTTGAGCCCCCCTCTTCTTTTATATTTCATCCCATTTTAATCACCTTAATAAATTCTATTTGTTACACTTTCATTTATGTCCGTGTGCTATTTAAAGGTTGCTTTCTCCCTGTTGTTTTCATATTTATTTAATCTTTAGCATCACTGTTTAGTCACACAATACATGACTTATGAACAGGTGTTCTGGACACAATCTATTTAAGTGTTGAGCGATATTCCTGTGTGTTATAATATATATATATATATATATATATATATATATATATATATATATATATATATATATATATATATATATATATATATAGAGGAATCAGTACCGTGTTAGCCGAGCTTCAATAATAAAAAAAAAATAGATGATACCGTTCTGTGGCTAACGAAATGCTTTTATTTGTGCGAGCTTTCGAGATACACTGATCTCTTCTTCCGGCGATGTTACAATGAATGAACCAAGCAAAGGGTATACTTAAAAACAGTGTCTCTCATTCCAAGAGACACTGTTTTTAAGTATACCCTTTGCTTGCTTCATTCATTGTAACATCGCCGGAAGAAGAGATCAGTGTATCTCGAAAGCTCGCACAAATAAAAGCATTTCGTTAGCCACAGAACGGTATCATCTATTTACTTTTTGATTTTATATATATATATATATATATATAGATATATATATATATATATATATATATATATATATATATATATATATATCTATATATATATATATGCACAGACAGCTGTCTCTTACACATACACTCCATGTAATTCCATCCAGTAGACGGACGTTCACAGAGGTACACAATTGGAGACTTTATAAGATGAAATTATAACGAGGCTTTATTGTGCCTTTTCCTTAACATCAGGAAACCATCCAAACAAGGGGGAAACACAGCTTCTATTCACTTGGGAGTGGTTCTAGTGAAATAATATGCAATTCACAACTCCCTTAGTTAAGCATGTCTCCCAGCCCCAAAACATATAGCATGAAATAAGCAGATATACAAAGTCTCTTAAGAATGAAAGTCTTATCTGTTCCTTGGAGGGAAAATCTTCTCTGTTTCTGGTTCAGCTCCCTTCCCTCAGGGTGTGTCAGCATTCAGGTTTAGAAGTTTTCCCTGTGTCTTGAAAGCAGCTATGCTGTGTCTTCTGGCAGAGCTCAAGACAGGTTGTGAGAGTAAAGACAATCTCTGCTCTCTCTCCAAAGCTCCGCTCAGGTATGAGCTAAGGAGACTCCCTTCCTGTCTCAAGACAGGCTTTTGTAAGCAATCTAAATCAGGCAGGTGGTGTTTATTAATTGACTACCAGCAGTTAACCACCACACTGCTAGATTAAAGGCACATTAATTGAACAGGGATTACTCCCCTGTTACATACCTCCCCTGTTTGTGGGAAGCTCGGGCTTGCCACGGCCAAAGCCCATCCTTCCACTCTCATTCTAGATATCTCTGTGACTTGAATGAGAGTGGATGGAGGAAGAGAACCCTCAGTCCTGCTGGGATTGGAGCCATTTCTCCAGTTTATTCGTGTCTCCTCCTGAAGGTGCTTGAGATCAGCACCCCTCAGTGCTCGAGGAGGACTTTTTCCAAGTATAGTCTTTTTTCTACGTGCGCGGTCATGAGATTTTCCTCGCGTCGGGTGCTCATCTTATTGTAGGCATACTGTATGGCATCAATTGAAGAGCGTTTAAAAACAGCCCTTTGAGTTTTCCGCTCTTGAAGCTGTCTCTCTGCCCTTTTCCCACTCAATTGGGTTGCTAGTTCAGCCTCTTTGAGATTAAGTTGCAATTTCACACCCACTTCCAGAGAATGTCCCATCTTTTCAGCTTCATCAGCTAAGGATTCTTCTGGTTTCAATTCAGCACATGTACCTTCTTTTGTTGCCTGCTGGGTGGCTGAAGGTTTTGCTAGTGCTTATTTACTGCTGCGACACACTTTATTCGAGCAAATACCCAGTATGTACCTGGCAGATACCTGGAATGCGCCGCTCCTCACCTCTAACAAGCCCCGTTGCATTTGCCTTCCCAGCCTGGGTTCATGCCTGGCTGATGGGCGGCTGATCTGTTAAATGATAATGATTAGGATTTAATAGGCTGCAATGCTTCGCGTGTCTACCAGATGGCATAAATTCATGAATTGTAATGCAGTATATATATATATACTGTGCAGTATTGCAGCCAGCGGGAATAAAATGCTTCAATCCCTGCCTGGAAAATAACTCAATGCACTCGGGCAGAAAACAGTCACAAACCTCAATACACCCGGGTATACCCGAATTCGTGGGACTAGCCAAGCTCGAATAAAGTGTGTCGCCAGTGTAGGTGGTTCAAATATTGCAACCTTGTCTTTCAGATGAGCGGTATTCCCAGCTCTCACTGTACCCTTGTCTTCATGGGTTTTTGTGGCTGTGGGATACTGACGCTTAGTCAGGGTCAATACTTGTCCTTGTAGGACTGTAATCTCATCCGCGAGAGATCCCGGTTTTTTGAGTACGTCTTGCAAGTCTCTTCTCAGGGAATTTATCTGCATGCTTTGCTTTCTCTGAGCTTGCTTCCACATTTTTATTGCATTGTGAAGCACTATGAACTTCTTTGCTTGGGCCACAGTTACTTGTTTCAGTTTCTGGACCTTCTTGTGCTCCCTTTTGTGCCGCGTCACCTGGGTTCTAAGCTTGGCTTTTAGCGTTGCTTTGGTGATGCTCAGGGTAGCCTTCAGTTTCTCATGCTGCTTTGCAGGGACATACTGGGTAATCAGACGTTCCTGCAGCACTTGAATTTCTTTAACAACCTGCATATTGTCTTCCTGCTGAGTTCGCTGCTTCTCCTTGGCCTTCTCGAAGTGCGTTCGCAGACCTTGCAGTTGGTTCTGCAGTCGGTGCTCTGCTTCAAACTTCTCACCTTCCAAAAGTCTTTTTATTTCTTTAAGCTCGTGCAGCTTTTCATTTTTTTCCTTGACGTCGTTTGTCAAATTAAAATTTTCTTCTTTGAGTTTTAATTTTTTTCTTTGTAATTTTAATTTTCTCCTTTTTCAGTCTCTGTACTATTCAGGGCCTTCTTGCAGTCCTCCTTCCATTTACGCACATCTGCTTTGAGAATGACAGTCTCCTGGCTTGAGACATCCTTCTCTAGGTTGAGGGTCTGAAGCTCCTTCTGCGAGACTTGGAGATTTGTATTAAGATTAGCAATCGTTTCGTTAGAAATGTCCAGCTCCTCAGTGAGACTGTGTAGTTCCTTTCTGGAAACTTCCAGGTCTGTGCGGCAGCTGTTGGTCTCATGATGTGATGCATCCAGTGCTCTGCGGAGTGTCTGAACCTCTTTCTGAGATACGTCCACCTCTATCCGGACACTGTTGACCTCCTGTTGTGAGGCATTCAGCTCTAAGCGAAGAGTGTGAACCTCTTGCTGGAAGACTGTCATCTGCTTCAGTGCCTCCTCATACTTCCGCTTTAGCGTAGCCACCATTTTATCAGATTGGCTCTGCTTTTCATCCATGGCGGAAATAGTAGCATTTGCAGTATCTAGCTCAGTCTTGAGATCGTCCAATTCTGTCTTGGCTAAAGAGTACATTGCGAGCACATATTCCTGTAGCTTCAAGTTATTTTTCTGTAGCTCTGTGTAACCATCTTCCTTTTGTTTCAATTGTTCACGGAGCATATCACAGTCAGGGCATCTTCAGGGCTGGTCAAGGGATCGTCACTCACTGGTTCCGGCTCCACTTCCCTGGGATGGTTGGTTGGGGGTTCCTCACTGTTGGCACCGGACAAACACTTCTTTGGGGTACACGACTTCTGCCTTGTGCCGTCTGGATATTCGGTTAACCGCGGGACGAATTCTCCATTTTCTCTAGGCTGCAGGGAAATTCGGTCCCCCTTTTCCTCCACAGCATCTGCGGACGTGTCTGTTCCTTCCACGGTAAGTGAAGAACCGCTTTTCTTTTTCTTTTTCCACCTTTTTGTTTTGGATGACTCCGTCCCATCAGGAATACTGGGGTCTCCTTTATTTGAAATTTTAGCAGCGTCACTGGATATACCCGGCTTTTCTTGCAACTGTAATAACTGACGGAAATATTCGGTGATCCACTGCTCCCGCTCTGTCTCCTGCTGATCATATTCGTCATCAAAGGGAGCGGTCTTTTCTGTTCATGCCGAGTTCAGGCAACCCCACCATTCTTGGGGTGTTTTGTGGGTGTGACTCGGTTCGGGTTCCCCGTAAGAGATGTCTTCCTCTTTATTGGACTGGAAGGGCCACTCTTCCGTGGGGTAGGGTTCATTACAGGAACACTGCATCTTGTCCTCCATTTTTAGGCTATCAGGTGTAATTTTCTTCCTGACCTCAGGAGGCGCTATTGCAGCTGTTGCAACTGTATTTGCTAGAACCCCCAATTGTGGTAGTCCTACAGGTGGGAAAATTTTGCTTGTAGAGGTCGTAGATCTCACAGGCATCTCTGTAGAATTTTTCTTTCTTGAATATGTTTTACAATATCAGCAGTACTGTGCATGCATTATCTCTCATAAGGTATACAAGATGTGCAGTTGCTAGGTAAAAAAGTCTATTTGCTTTACACCATTTACTTGCTAGGTTTAATCTCTCTGCTTCAACCAAATAATGTGGTTTTCTGTTTGAGTTCAGTAATTTTCAGTCTCATCTTTGGGTATTATAGCATTCCCACTCCACACTTTGGGTGTCTGTTTTCCTCACAAGATACATAAGCAAACTATTTTTACTTGCAGAAAAAAAAACATTCTTTTCAGTGGAATATTTCTTTCACTCCCGGCAGGGTAACTCAACACTCAGCAATTGGCTTTGAAATACCTTTTACACAGTTCAGCAATCCCTTTTTCCCCTGTAGGGCAATTTTACACTCAGCATTTGTTTGCTAAAAATTCCCCTTCTTCAAAACAGTCTTATATCAATGTTCACACTTTTCTGTACTCCGTTCACAGCTGGTAGCCCTATGCGGTGTGGCAACCTTTATTTGCAAAATCAGTACCGCTCGTGGGTCACCATCTGTATTCACTGCTTCAGCGAAACTTTTGAAAACAACAAACACCTATCCCTTTTTAAGGGCTGACTCACTTCTTGAACCCTGACTATGGCTGGAAGGCAAAACCCCTATTTCAATGACCATATTACACTTTGTGATAGGCAAATAAGGTTTACCTGCTTCAGCAGTCTCTCTCCTCTTGGGATTGGGGAAAAGAGTCCATCTGTGGTTTTGTAAGTTTCAGTGGTGTGTATCACTTTAACTCTGATCTCTGCTGCATGAGATTTTTTTTTTTTTAAGTTTGATCAGAATGTTTGTAGGCAAAAAGCATAAAAATAATTTCACATAAACAATTTCCGGTCCTTTTTAACTTCAAAGACACTTCTTGTCCCACTTCGGACACCATATGTAGACGGACGTGTGTCTTCTGGCAGAGCTCAAGACAGGTTGTGAGAGTAAAGACAATCTCTGCTCTCTCTCCAAAGTTCAGCTCAGGTATGAGCTAAGGAGACTCCCTTCTTGTCTCAAGACAGGCTTTTGTAAGCAATCTAAATCGGGCAGGAGGTGTTTATTAATTGACTACCAGCAGTTAACCACCACACTGCTAGATTAAAGGCACATTACTTGAACAGGGATTACTCCCCTGTTACACATCCCTATATATCAATAGGGACCACATAGTTTCCACACACTATTGTAGTTAAGCCACAGCCTCTTACACTTCCACACCTACCCACAACATTGATATACACCCCCACTCCACACACACATTTTGTAAAGCGCTGTGTACACTGTGGGCTCTTTACCTATTTATATTCACATACACACACACACACACATACTCACATCACTGATATACGGGGACATTTTATCACCTCTAGCCATAAAACTGCACAGGGGATGGATTGTCTTCCATCACAGATCACATTCCAGAATGCACTGTTTTTAAGTTTAAACCCCCTTTTTTTTTAGCTGCATTCATTGTAACATTGCCGGAAGAAGAGATCAGTGTATCTCGAAAGCTCGCAAGAATCAAAGCATTTCGTTAGCCACAGAACGGTATCGTTTATTCTTTATATATATATATAATGTGGTGCGTGTTGGAGTTAGAGCGTGCTGGGAATGTGTGTGTTAATTTTGTTCCTGACTGGTAACTGTTGCTTGGAGGTAAGTGCCCCCTCCTCCCGGAGCTCACCCCTCACCCCTTTTTAACTTGGGAGGTTCTAGCATTTTGCTGAATGGACAAGACTCACTGTGGTAGCTTCCTCTCATACAGAGGTAAAAGGATGGGTTCACCATTTTGTTTTAGGACCTGCATTCATTTTGTTTACCTTGACGTGGTATGCAGGCTTATGATGCTTTGGCCAAAGGGTTTAACTAAATAACCAAGTAAATATTATCATTATTTAAGTATTTAAACTTTATACTTATTACTTTATACTGTAAGTTTTGTCAATTGGGTGTAGCATTGGGCACTCCTGTTGTTTCTTTGTTTAATACAATTCTTCCACCCTTGGTGGGCTTTTGTGCTTTTTTCTTTCTATAACTGAGGAAGAAGTTCATAATCGGCTTGAAAAAATTAAAGTAAATAAGGCACCTGGCCCCTATGGTATACATCCAAGAGTTCTCAAGGAGTTAAGATCAGCAATAGCCAAACCATTACATTTAATATTCAAGGACTCCATCGCCACAGGCTCAGTACCGCAAGATTGGCATAAAGCAGATGTGGTGCTTATATTTAATGCACTTTGATAAAGCCATTTGTTGGCGAAATATGTCAGTGTAACCCTCTCTTTTTTTGGCACATTAAATTGTTTTTTTATCATATACCTTTTGCTTTTTTGTGGTGCAGCATTTTTTCTGGGCTTTGTGCCTGGTATATTTCATTAGTTATCCATTCTCAACGTTTTTTGCACACAGAAGATTCAGTTTCAAGGACCCTTTACTCTGCAAGTGATGAAACTCCTGCGGTTGTGTCTCTGACTAGGGAGTGACTATCATTGTTCATTCAACTGTGAGTATTATTCCAATTGGTGCTGGACTTAAATGCTGAATTTATATGCTGTACTGGAGGGGTGATCTCTATACGTTTGAATATATATAAATATATATATATATATAATATATATATAATATATATATATTTATATATATACAGTGTTTGACAAATCACCCAAAAATCTTCTTGCCCAACCAAAAAATCTACTCGCCACCTAGTCCCGCCTCTAGTCCCGCCCCCAACCCCGCTTTAAAATAATTTATATAAATAAAATACATTTAATAAATTCCTAGTCAGCACAACATTCGTTTTTGACATAAATGTATTTATTGTATTACATTATACTACAATTAGTCCTTGTTACGTGTGTGTGTGTGTGTGTGTGTGTGTGTGTGTGTGTGTGTGTGTGTGTGTGTGTGTGTGTGTGTGTGTGTGTGTGTGTGTGTGTGTGTGTGTGTGTGTGTGTGTGTGTGTGTGTGTGTGTGTGTGTGTGTGTGTGTGTGTGTGTAAATGTCGGATCTAGAAATAAAAGCCAGGTGTGAATGACTAGTTTCCTGAACCCCTTAACCAGTGTCTGGACGTCCCCGCTTCACAATATCTAAAGTAGCAATCCCGCCTGGGATCTTACCTGATCCGCAGTCCCTCAATGTGCAGGTACCCTCATTCCTGCAATTTTTTACATTGGAGGGGAGGTGTTCCTTACCTGTCTTCTGGGTTAGGGGGGGTTCCGATGTCTTCCATGTGAAGCTTGAGTCAGATCTGGAAGAAAGCAGTATAGGTTATTTCGGTGTAGTATAGGGCAGTTAAGATATATACTGATGCAGCTACCAGTATTAGAACACTTACCTGAGAAATTCCTGGGAGATTCTGGGGCAGTTTCACAGTAAATGCCTCAACATTGCCTCAACATTTCTGTAAAATTCTAAATGGGCAATCGGATTAATACAGCAGGGGTCCCTGCAGTCCCATTCAGTTTGCAGGGACCCCCTGCTGTTTTAATCCTATGGCCCATTAAGAATCTCACAGAAATGTTGCAGCAATGTTGAGGCATTTACTGTGAGATTGCCCCAGAATCTACCCAGGCAGAGTTCTAATACTCGTTGCTGCATCTGTAGGGTATATAAGAGATCCAGACCAAGAGTGTGAGAGAGTGTGGGTGACAGAGAGAGAGAGAGAGAGAGTGTGGGTGACAGAGAGAGAAAGAGAGAGAGTGTGGGTGACAGAGAGAGAGAGAGAGAGAGAGAGAGAGAGAGAGAGAGAGAGAGAGAGAGAGAGAGAGAGGATAGAGAGAGAGAGAGTGTGGGGGAGAGAGAGAGAGTGTGGGAGAGAGAGTGTGGGGGAGAGATTGTGGGGGAGAGAGAGTGTGGGGGAAAGAGAGAGAGAGTGTGTGGTGGAGAGAGAGAGAGAGTGTGGGGGAGATTTTGATTGTAATTGACTTGAGATTGGATGAATTAAATTGATGGTAATTTAATTGTGTTGATTTGCTTTGTTTGTATTTAATGATTGGTTTGTACAGTATCTTGTTTGGAATGGTTTATTTGATTTTCACCATTGCTTGGCAAAGTATACATGATGCACAGATTAATTGTATCACGTACAAATTGTCAAATTGATTGTTTTTATTTGCATGTCTTAGATATTGATTTGGCTTGGTGCTGTTTGATACAGCTAAAGTGATTAAGGGGTTAGGGGACATTAGATTGGCTCTTTTTATTATTGTGTATATTTTTCAGCACCCGAGTGTATGGATGATTATGAAGATGAGGATGGCCTTCATTGTTGTGCCGGACAAGGGTGAGTACAAAATGTATTTATTTTATTTATTGTGATTAATGTATTTTTCATGAGCAAATGCATTATTCTCCATATGTGGATAATAGTAATTTTGCCCATTACTGTAGTGTGTATGTGTTAGGGGGCAGGGGGTATGTGTGTTGTATATTGCAATGTTTATTGGGGGCAATTGTCCCCAATAAACAAGCTATTAACATGCTTAACCCCTTCATTGCCTTAGCGGATAGCCACTGTCAAGGAGGCCAAAGTGAATTGCGTCTCCGGCTTCACTTTGTATCGGACGTGATTTTTTTTTTCAAACAGACGCAAAAGCACGGAGCTTAGTGCATAGCCCCCATAGTCTTTTAAACTCCTTGCAACCTTATACATGATTGGAGTACTCCCAGTACCCCTATACCGGATTCTGGGTGACCTGGGCATTAACTGGGCATCCCCTCTTATACTAGGGACTCCTTTACCGTTCTAGGGATACCACACATCCCTATGCCCCATTTGCCTTTCTGGTATGTGTTGATGCAGGGAATCCTTGTGTTGAGTCATGCAAGCGTTTTCAAGAGGATATTTTGCCAGAGCAATATGTCTCAATGTATCTCTTTATCCATCCTGATTCCCGGGTACATTTTTGGGGTATCCAGCAACTCTGGAACCCGGCTAGCTAGACACATTCTGACAATACTTTCTCCGTAAAACCCTACTTGAAAAACTCAACCTAGCAATCTCTGCTTGCTAGAACTCATGTAAAGGTAAAAACACAAAAATGCTTTGTCGCACATTTTTACAGAATGTGTTAACAATCACTGGGCTCAAGAGTGGACAATCTCGAACCCCAATACATGGATCAGAGGTAACCTGACAGGCTTAACCTTTATTGTTGAGCCTCACCGTCAAAGTCTGTGCAAACATAATGTAGTACCACGGAGTGGAAAATCAATGTAGCCAGCATCCTGTACTTATAGAAGATATGAACCAGCCTCCAGAAATTCAATATAGCAACCTCTCTCTCCTCATCTCTTCCTTGCTCTTCCACATCCTGATCTCTCTCAACCAAAGTCCCTTTTCCTTTGTCTCTGCTCAACCTACCTTTACAATCCTCTCCCCATGTTCTGCCTACTGATTTCTCCTCTTTTCTTCAGTATAATACCATTTTATGCACCCTCTTATCTCTTCTGCCATTTTTCATTTCCTCTCCAGTAACCACATAAACATAAATATCGCCTCCACTGCAGCCCTGTTGCGGGGGAGGGGGCTTGGCCCGGTAATAAAGGGGTTACACCACAGCTAGCCACCCCCTATCCTCGTGTAGGAGGCGAGGGGTTAACTGTAATGATGTTCAGTATTGTTTTATGCCCCTGATCAGCACCAAATATGTGTTCCCAAGTAACTGTGTATTTTCCCCATTTCAGTGTTTTCACCAACACATACATTGGGATCATGGTGGGAGGGAAAGGGTTGATGGTATTTTTGTGTTTTATGGCCCTTTGTTCCCTTTCCCGCCTTTTCAGCCTCCATTTTGCAGGATCGCCATAGGTCGCCATTGGAGCTCCATGTAATCCTATGGAGATTCCGCCAATTTCGGCCCAAAACCTGAGAAGACCTGCAGGTGGCGCCCGAGAGGAGGAGCAGCGTTTCCCCATTGAAAGTGAATGGAATAATGCATTTCAATTGGGATTCCTCGAGGCCGACCTCCGGAGACGAGCTGGCAGCCAGCCAGACCGCAAACCGCAAAAGCGGATACATTTTCAATAAAAAGCTTTGATCACTCAAGTGACGTGGGAACTTGGTCACGGCCAAGTTTATTCATATTAAAAATGGTATCTCCGATCCTAGGGCAGCTATCGGGTTAATTCTTTTTGCCCCTAGCTCAAGGGGACCCCCTTACTCGACCCCAACAGGGTCCGACGGTCAATGATGGCGAGAAAGGGTCTTCCCATTGCCCGCAATGGCGGAGAAGAGCCACGTGGCATTTTAACACCAAGTCCAAAAGGGTGAAAAGTGTAAACCCAGATCTCCGGTTCTGTAAGGACCAGAGGGCTGGGATTTGTCCAGCATGTAGTCACTGCTCCAGCATGATTGCATGGCAAATTCCATCCCTCTCCGATCAACAGAACAGAGTATGGGTCAATGGTTAAAATGTGATTCTGCCATTGACTTCAATGGCAGAGAAATGCAATTTCCAATCGTTGTCTGTTTATAGTGTATTTCTATAACTCCGGTTCGGTGGGCTGAAAATTGGCCACTATTTAGAATACCCTCCGGCATGAGGGTCTGGCAATTTGCAGCCCACTCTGCACAGCCAAACAGATTATTTTAATAGATATGTATTCATAGAAATATATTGTATTTGATGCCTAGAAGAAAGCCCGTGAAACTTACTAGCCCCTGCAATATGTTAATGGTCTGGGGGAGACACAATGTCTACAACAAGGCCCCTGATCAAAGGCTCCCCACCCTGTTTGTATATACTAGGGAGGGGAAAAACAGGACTTGGGTAGTTCTGTAGGTGTTATAAATCATACCTACAGACAAAGGTTTTCCTGTCCAGATCCTCTTCGGCAGACTGAGAGGCACCATTCCTTTAGTGTGAGGTTACAAAAATGATACCCCCAGTCAGGGAATGTGCGCATGTATCAGCTACCTGGTGGCATGTCCCAAAATGCTTCCCACGTTAGCTGGCACAAGGTAATTGGGTGCAGGTAATTGTTAACCAATACCTTACACTCAATGTTAAAGGATAGGGTTTAAATCCCATATAAACGAGTGTAAGCCCTTTCCCAATGTCTTCGTGTGTATCCTGTATCGTTGAATGAATTGCCAATCCAGATCCTGATTGCTTAATTGCCCAAAACCCTAAGTAAGTGTATATATCTTGTGTGTTATTTGTATATTCTGTGTGTTCACCTTCTTCAAGGAATAAACTTTCTTTATTATATTACGGTCGCATTCAATTCAACCCAGTGATTTTGGTGTATATTATAACCCTGCACAAGCTCCCGTGACAGGCTCCCTTTCTGTTCCATCTGTAGCCCTATCCATACCACACAATGAACTCTTCTCTACTGTCCCGGCCAGCTTTATTCTAAAGCTTGCCGGGTGTATAGCGGGCTAACTGCGGGTCTTCTCTCCGTTTAAAGCGGAGTTTCCCGCTCGGCGGCCGTTTCAATAAATAAGCGCTAATGGCGATTACTATTGAAAGCGCCCGAGGCGCGGGAAAACCGGACGAAAACGGTCGAAGATAACCGCGCGCCGCCCGCATCTGTTTTTAAACTGCGGCGGCAGCCGCACGAGAATAAAGCTGGCCGGGACAGTACAACTGTTTTATTTCGCCTATCTTTCACTCCACTGTGGCCCAACCTATTCCACTACTGTGGCACCATCCATGCTCCACTATTGTCGTTTTTTCTCTCTCTCCATGCAGGCATGATATCTGCAAGTTTCTCCTCCTTACCAGCAGCTCCCTGCCTCCTCTTTGTATACACCCCTAAAAATAAATGCAGCAAATAGAAAATTACAGCACAAATACACAACGACCTAAGTGCTGCCATTTCAGCAAAGAGATTATTAATGTGTTTTAATTATTATATTGTATTGTATGTCTTTTATATATAGCGCCACAAGTGTACTCAGCACTTCACAAAGAATACAGTACAGGGAATTATAATAATACAATAAGTGCAGCAATATCAGACAATAGAAAAGGAAATCCATGCCCTGAAGAGCTTACAATCTATAAGGTTTGATGGGGAATTTACAGAGACAGCAGGTGAGGGAATAAGTGCTGTAGTTGGCAGTGCTTTGTCACAATGGATGGTAGGAGTGACTGAGTGTGGGAAAGTTACCGTGAGTGCAAGCTACTGGGATGCTTGATTTTTTGGACACAATTTAATGTTAGTCAGTATTAAAATGAGAGGGTTAACATAATTTACAGGGGAAAATATGGCAGGGAGGCATGGGTGAAATCAGGTGTGTATGCATGGGTTCAGGCTTAAGGAAGATCTCCAGCAGCAGGAAGGAGTAGATAGAGGGTGTGAATAGAGGATTTGTGTGGGTGTTTTTTTATTGAGGAGTAAAGAAGTTGTTGGGAGATAGGTGTATAAATAATAGTGCAGTGGGGAGTGGGGAAGTTGGAGAGAATAGAGACGCTAACAAATGAGGGAGGAAACAGTAAACAGAAAAAGCAGTAGGGAGGTCATAGTTAGATGCAGGAGGAGAGACTTCCCAGGTACTGGAGGATAGAAAGAGTACAAAGAATCACAGCTTTTGGAAAGTTAATTTCTCACAGTTGCAAAGTTGTTGTGCAGAGTCCAGATCTTCCTCAAATCTTCACCTTCAATTTCAACTCCAAAATTAACTCTGCCAGACACTTTAAATGTAACACTTAAGATGGGACTCACAGCTAAATGACTTCACAGCCTATAAGGATGGTCTTAAATACACTTAAACACAGCCACTTGACTAGGCAAACCCCTCCCTTAATTGTTAATCATCTCTCACAGATATACTGATTATTATTGTATGTGCCTGTAACAGTGTGTTTGTTCTAAGTGTACGGGTGTCCCTGTGCAAAAAAAATGTATGTGAAAAAAAATCTAACGCTTAAAGCAACAATTTGATTTTAAATACTGTACTTAACACATATTAGTTGTCAGTGGATTTTGATTGGATTATTAACATTTGTTTGATTTAGCTGTCAATCTAAGGCAATGTTAAGAGTATTTAAGGTCAATATCTAATAGATGAAGCACAGCCTTAGCGCTATACCTCTAAAATTTGCTATAAACGTGCATATAATACAACACAATAATAGTGATAATCAACACATACATAAATATTGATATGGAGTAAATGTTAATGTGATCAATGATCACATCTTAAATTTGTAAGTCCTGCAGCCAGGAGGTTACAAGGATTGTCCAGATCCTACTGTATGTTGGATCTAAAGAAAAAAAATTGTCTCCATGGCACTGTTCTTCCTCAATCGTGCTCAGTGCACTCAAACAGTGCTCAGTGCAATGTATAAAGAACAAGAGAAAAGAAAACAGTTTATAGTAGTAAACCGTGCACTTAATCATTATTATCCTTGGGTAAATACCCCACCAATTGTATAGAATAAAATAATTTGTCCAAGGCAATCATTTGTGTACAGTATATAATATAAAATATACAACAATGGTCATGTATGACCCATGAACAGTGATTATGTGTAATATTAGTAATATATACCACCACAAATAAAATTAATGACATATAAATTGTATACAAATAAAAAGTGTTTTATACAAATGTGTGAATGTGGTTGTGAAATATAGAAACACTACAATGCAAAAAATAGTGAAATTATTATTAAAAATTATTATTATTAGAAAAAATTATTTTAGGAATGGAGGGTCTGCTACTATACTGGATTGGCTGATGTCAGGACAACGCTTACTAAAGAGATAAAGAAAAAAGAAAAGCGCAAGAGCCTCATAGTGTAGTATATAAAATGAATGGATTCATAAAAAAGGAAGATATGCAAGTACAGAATAAAATAATTAAATAGTCATTAGGTATAGTAACCAATATGAATGAGACGCTGCCACAGCTGCTGCACAGGATCCTTACAGATTGGATTGTCGTCCGTCCTCTATCACAGGTTCCGATATAGCTCCATCGGTTCTGCTGCTATTCACCTCCACATCACCACACCTCCAGGGTAATCAGACCACCAGATTAGGTAGAGATCAGCTGATGCAGAATCCGTTGCCTCATAAGATGTAGTCACAGGGAACAGTGTGTCTCCATGTACAATCACCTATTGCTCTTCCGGTTTACTCTACTCTGTTAGGGGGAGAGAGAGGGACGCCTCAGACAAATTGGCTCTATTGCGGAATAACGTCTGAAGCGTCACAAACTCCAGCTGATCGTCGCCATAGACGCCAACAGGATCGTCAGCTGAAGACCTGCGGAGGAAGCCTAACAGGAGGAACCACAAACCGGAGGAATACGAGTCAAGGGACTTAGAATAAACCTGGTTTTGGGTCATCTACTATCATAAAACGTTTAAAGGGTGAATCACATGTGAATGGCACTCCTGGTGTCCGTTGTATGTGTTGTATTACATTTTAGGTATTTTGTGGATCTGTACTATATTTTTCTTTTTTTTCCCACTTTCTCCTATCATGACTGAGACAACTTCCTAACTGTATCTACACACCATCAACTGGTGACTACGTTAAAGAATACCAGTTCAGTGTGAGTGCTCTATATAATCCCTTTAAATGTTTGCATGTTGTACACCATATTGTCACGGTAGACCAGGTCTCATCAACACATTAATACCGGGATTCTGGATGGAGCACAACATGGAGGGCAAAATTAATTGTAATTTATTTCCATTTAAGACAAACACAGAAATCTTCGCAATAACACTCAATAAACACTTACTGGGATAGGGAAACAAAATAAAATGTCCACGGAACGAATGACTTGTAAACAAAGTCTCTGGACACCCCTGCACATATGCAAGTGGGTGCATGATTTGAGCCGTGTGACAATCCTTGGCTAGGGGCGCAACTTGCCACCCATATATCTCCGCCGAAATGAATATTTTCGTAAATTCCTTACAGGATTCGTTCAGGAATCCTTTGCTCAAACGAATTCTGGAAAAGGGGCATGATCCTTGGTTACGATGTTGTTAACCCCTCCCACTCTGGAACTGCTGACACTGTAACTTGGACGTATCTTGGTGAATCTTAGCTGAATCTCAGATGGAACTAACTGGGACTGGGCTGCAGGCATCTTTATAGGGTTAAGGGTCCTATTCCTAACATACCAACCCAATCCTCCCATGGGAACAACTTTTCCCACGTCTCCCAGACTTGCCAGGAGTTCATAGAATGGGCAGAAGTTGCTTCCCGGTCGGATAAGAGCATGCGTTAACCTCATGCCTGAGCTACTTAGCATACAGGGCCAAACCTCTTACCTGTTGATAGCAAGTCTGGGGTTTGGCTACCAAGTGTGAATAGCCCATACTTCGCACCGGTATCTGGTACATTGCAATACTCCGGCCGCCCTAACACCTAGGGTCTCTGAGGCTTTTCAATTCCGGATTTCTCTAGACACTGGGGCACCAACTTAGCAGGGTGCCCTTTGAAGTACGGAGTTGACAAATCCATCAGCTCATTCATCCATCCATAACATATTGACATGTTAATTAATTCATTGCCAGACTGAAAGGAAAGAGTTCCTGCCTTTATATTTGAAAACATCCATATGTATCATACAATGTATCCGTGGTGGCTTTGATTGGTAACCGCAGACGCACCACCAATTCACATTAAGTGGATAACAAGACGGCTGAATACATTGTGGCGCTCAGGCACTTCAGCTAGACCGCAGACCACTTATTCAATTGACTTTGCGGTTCCGGCGCCTGCAGTTTAGAAAGTGATAGCCATCTTCATGCAGCCACTTACTCGCAGGCACACTTATGCAATTAACGCTTGGTTAGAAGCGCCCCCTTGTGTCGCGAATACAATTTGCACATTTTCCCATTCATTCATAACACTGCAGCTAGCTTCTGAGGTGCAAAACAGGGACAATAAAGATATGGTATAGGGAAAACATGGAATTTTGGTGGCCACACAATTAACCCCTTCAGTCCCAATAAGGTTTAGGGTTAACCAGCCGGGTATAATACCTTTATTAATTGCCTGGTTAACCCTTTCATTGCCACACATATAAAGGGTGAAACCATCCACTATTCACACTGTATGTGTTTCTCTTCAAAATTGTATACCCTATGTTTTTCTCTCCTTTTGGGTCTTTAATAAATTGTGGTGATACCAGTATATCTGATATCTGTCCACCATCATTTTCTTGTACAGAATGTGGGGTATTTACCCAAGGATAGTATTAAGTGCATGGTTTAATACTGCCACGGGAGACCAGGTTTATTGTACACCTTTACCAGGATCATTCATTGAACAAAAGAAGATAATGAAATTAATTGTAGTTAATTCACAGAAATAGGCATACACACAGTGAAACACAAAACACAGACAAAAGCACACTTATTGGTGGGTCTGGAGGTCGAAAACTAGACTGTTCTAGGTGTAGGAAACTTTAAATAAGAGTTTTTCCCTTACCTCTGGTTCCCAAATCGGCGTGAAGTTCCACAAGCCACAGCTCACGTTTCTGAGAACTTGGACTAAAACTTCTGGAACTAAAATCGGCTTGTAGTTCCAGCCACGACCGCTGCGTTCGATTAGAACTTGGACGCTAACAATGGGACTTAGAAACTTTTCGGTCAGGCTTCTCAGGCGGAAATCTGAAGCCGGTCACTCTGGTATTCGCACAAGAGCATATTTGAAAAGCCTGCCCACACTTCTGGTGCTGAGAATCTCAAACCTGATTGTCTCAGACGTTTCTTATAGTATTTTGGAGATTTATTCACAAAATACTACAGCCAAACAGCACATGAGAACTTTCTCAGTAGCCAATCAGATCCAGAAAGCCGGGTCAGTGGGAAATCTGAAATTGCCAAGGGACATGAGCAAGATTGCCACCTCCGTCCCTAGCAATCTCATGCTACCAGCTGAGTCAGACTCCTCCAGGTCTGGAAGAACAAATGGCAGTTTGGACGGCTGCCATTGTTCACAGGACATGGGTTCTTGAGCCCTTCCCTGCTACCCAAATTGCTTTCACACCTCTGGCATCCTCTGGCTACTTTGAAATCTGATGTCCACTAGACTTACTGGCACCAACTTGGTAGCCCTGACAGTCTGTGTGGGCATTCGTTCTGAAAGTCCCAGCTCATATACAGTGCACAACATTACATACAGCACTATTAAATAAAAATACACTTTTAACAGTTTCCTAAGCTCTGGGGAATAGAATAGAAAGCTGCACTTTATTTTTTTAATAGCCTTTATTACCCACAGACTATCCTTACACTTAGACTGAACTCGGAGAGTTCCCTCACAACCTCATATATGGTTGAGGTACCCATGAACCCCAATATAGGTTGAGGCTACCTGGGCATTAACTGGGTATCCCCCTCAACATAGGGACCCCTCATAGTTACAGGGACACTTTACATCGCTTTGCCCCATTTACCTTTCTGGTCTATGTTGAAGTAGGAAACCCAGCGGTGAGTCATGGAAGCGTTTAAGGGGAGATATTGCCAGGACAATGTGCCTACATGTATCCGCGAATCAGGCATGATTCTCAGGTACATTTTTAAGGTAACCAACAACTCTGGACCCCAATTACCTAGGCACATTCTGACAACAATTTCTCTGCAACCCCAAGCCCCCTTTCCCCTCCCCCACCAACCACCACTGAAACTCATGCCCTAGCAATCCCTGCTCGCTGGCAACCCTGTAAAGGCAAAAAGACAATAAATCTTTATTGTCGCAAATTACAAGTTATGCATGTATAGTTGCTGGGTTCAAGAGCTGAAACTCTTGAACCCTTTTTCTCAGATCAGAGGTAACCAAAAAAGGGCTTGATCTTTATTAAGTGCCTGGTTACCCCTCACCGTCACAACGACTATGCACGGTTTTCTTTTCTCTTGTTTTTTAAACATTGCACTGAGCACCGATTGAGGAAGAACAGTGCAGAGGAGGACAATTTTTTCTTCAGGTCAACATCTGTTTACTCTGAATGGCATCAAAATAAAAGAAATGTTCTTTGTGCTAACATTTTCTTAGAACATTAAATTCTGACTTCAGCAGTTATCTGGACTTTCTTCAAGCACAACACTTATATGGCATATAAATCAAATTTACAGAACTAAAACTCTGACTTGTGAAGCTGTGAAGCTTAAACCTCTAAAACATAATGTATTTTTTAAAGCCTGATATGTGAAAAAACGTGTCCTATAAATAGTTAAACAAAATGCACTGTTGGGTGAAAAAAGGAATGGCAATAAATGAGTTTAGAAATGTGGTAGATAAACAAAAAAACATTTTCTTGGCTTACAGTACATCCTTTTTTTTCAAATTAATTTTCAAATAATATAATGCAGAAAATACTAAGAAAAAAGTTGTAAAGGGTTACTCACTAAATTGCAGTAAGTGTATTGCATTTACTCAAGACCATTTGCTTCAATTAACTTATTGGCCATGTAACAGGTTATTGGCCATGTAACTGGTTTATCCCCCCACCCCCCTGACTGCAGGAGATTGGGTGTACATCAATTTAGTGCCTCTTATCGTCTCTATTCTCTCTCCCTGACAGCGTTTAGACCTGCTCATAGTGTTAGCTCAGTGGGGGTTTTACCTGTATCTTCCCTCAGGGACTTTCTCTTCCATGGGTTCAGGCAAAGGCCTTTAGAAGGATTGATAATGAAGTAGATAGTGCACCAGGAACTTTCCAACAGTAGCCTTTATTGGATGCTCCACATCTTTTCAGCATGTCATTACATGTACTTGCAGAGATCTCTCACTACCCCCATGAGTAGGACTGGACTGAGGATCTGTTTCTCCCATTTGGGGAATATTCCCAGTCCTTGGGAGGAATCATCTTCACCCCTGGTGATGGGTGTAAGGGTGGAGTTCATTCCTAAGGGGTAAGGCAGAGCAGACTACCCTCACTCCCCAGGGAGCACTGCACTGGTCCCTAGCCACCCTAAGGAGTAAGGCAGACTCACTTAATTTGGAGGAATGTACATTGTTATACAGTAGGAGGGGCCAAGCTATTCTGTCCCAGTAAGTGGGCAAAATCAAATGTATCAAGGCCCTCACCTTGTCATGTGGTCCCAGCAACTTACAGGCCCAAGAATGTTCCTGTAAGTTACTACATTATTGAGACAGGAGGGGGATGTGATGTCACCGGGTTGCAACTATTAACCCTAGCACTGCCTGCTATTACCAGGGCTTATTTGCCAGGCTAAGGAAATATAGCCAGATGCTACATCCATATCACCAGTACTGAAAATGACTGCTCCAATTAATATTTGGAAACAAAAAAGAACAGCGCAAAAAAACCATTGTGTAGTATATTAAAAAATTATTTATAGTATAAAGGTGAGTATTGCACATACATCAACAATAAGGGTTAATAGCATGACATGTTAGGGACATGTTACCACTCAGTAGGCACAGCAGGATACAGACACCGGTTGCAGGACGTTCACCCTCAGAATGCTGGTATAAGATTCCAGAGTAAACAGCTCAGCTTAGGGGAACCTTTCAGCAGTAATTTCCTAAGGGTTGATCGCCACGCTACTTCCGGGTTACTCCACGCCGGCGTGTGACGTCATCAGGCGGCGTCTCTAGGCCGGTCGCGTCTTTGATGCGTCACTGTCTCACACTCAGCAATCCAGCGGCACACAGAGTCCCAAACACGTCCCGTAGCAGAACAAATGTTCGAATAAAAACCGCAATGGGGATACAAATTAAAAGAATGAAGGAACGCGCCCTCTCCTACGCGTTTCGTACTTCCGTACTTCGTCAGGGAATGAAGGAGGAGGTTCCGAGGGCGGTTCTTATACACTCAGCATTGCTGGTATTGGCCGGGCTGATTGCCTTCAACTCCCCCCACCTGGAGAGACACTTGGTCATCCCGTGGGGGCGCTCAATCGACAATTTAACATACATAAGATAAACACTTAAATTAAAAAACTTTAATAGCATATATTGATGCGGACAGACTCTAAAAATAAAGAAACAAAAGTTAAGCACACCGTAAAATCACACTTAAAACGATGTATATTGCTATCTCACAATTAGAATGAACCATAGATTTACATATGACTTCTAGCAAGTACATATAGCTTCATATGAAAACCTATATGCTAATGAAATGGTGAAGGAATAGATCTTGGGGGATGGACATTAGTTATGAAAATTCAGAGAGAAAGAGTACCTAAAGTACCTAAAGTTTGTGGATATATAAACTCCAGACTCTGTCTCCATCAGGTCTTAATGAGGAGATTGACGTATGGTCCCTTTTCTAATTAACCCCTAACACCAGTGTTTTCAGTTATATATACTTTCTATACTCAATTGCGAGTTTTATATTCAATCGTGAATTTTTATATTTAATGAACAATAAAAAGTTTCATTTAGGTACTCTTTCTCTCTGTTCTTTTTTGTTTCCATGTAGCTTTGGTGTTTGAGCCATTCCCACAGACCAGCTGCACAAAACCTCACCCATTAAGGTTGTATTGTATATTTTATACATACCTTTTTATGTGTAAATCACTTTTCCTATCACAAATCACTTATGAGCGCAAGTCCTGTTTTTGTTTCCAATTAATATTTGTATGAACTTTTTTAATACAAAAATAATCTAAAAAAAGACCTTCAAGGTGTTTTCAATAATGCTACTGTAACACCTCTAGCCCCCACTCAAGGGAGATCTACTTGCAAAGGGTTTTATTGGTTCGGTGGTGCTAACCTGTTTGGGGAAACAGAGGGCCTAAGTCTCTGCTCATAGGGATATTGGGGTGCAAGGTGCAGCACGTCTACCTGTGATTATCCTGCCACAGACGAGATGAACCCCTCATAGGAACATATCTCTTGTGAAAAACCACTCACACAATAGTATAAACAACAGAATACTTTACCAGCAGGGTCCCACATAACACATAAATAAGAACAACAGTAATAACAGCAGTAGTAATAACAGCTCCCTCCCCTCTGATCTTACTGGGAGAAAATCGGAGAAGAACGAAGCGGTGCAACTCCCATGCAGTAAGGACACAGACCAGGACAGTGCCACTCAAGTGTAAGCTTTATTGACACCCGACAGCCCCAGGATCACTCTGATGCGTTTCGCACGGTACAACGTGCATTGTCAAAGAGAATATTGACACAGAACAGACATCGGCATAAAATACCCGTCAGACCCTGCGTTCTGACCAACGATAACTCGGCATACACCCAGTAACTCCCACCTCCTGAATATTTAATCACCATTCCGGCTAATCAATACTAATATCCCTGGGACAGAGTATGTCCGCCCAAGGTCAGACGATGAGTGTATGATGTAGTGTTAACCGCCCCCCGACCCCGATGTCCTTGGTGCATGGTGGGTACCTTCCTTTTAATCACTCAAACAGTCTCTGGGCCTTGAGGAGTTCCTTCTTGAAGTCCTTCCTCCTCTGCAGGTATCACTATAGTGAAGGGTCCCTAACAAATGGGCAGCCCTAAAACACTTGGCTACCATGGCTGGGGTCTAACTAGGCCCCCAGGGGAAACCACTAGCCTAATCCCAGGCAGCCATACTGGTTTCCAGGACAGTCTTGGCACGTTGTGTGCTCTAGCGGCTGTGACCACATGTCACAGACAAAATGTTTAATATCCTGCTCAGAGTTCAAGGACATAAAGTTTTTTAACTCCTCCCAGCCTCCTCAGAGTCAGCCTGAGGAGCTGTGCAAATGCCCCTAGTGTGTGGAGGAATATCCTGCTACACTACATTTAAAACTTGCCTGGAATTTATTGGCCAATCATAGGCAGGTAAAATGAAGCAGCAAACTATACTTAGTTAAACTGCAATTATTACAGATGTAGCCACGTTATTGCACCCGCTAGCACGTTATGATGGGACATTCAGTGATATTCTGTGTTACTGAATCCTATGAAAAATGTGATATACAGTAGAGCTTTTTGAGTGAGTGCAAGAACCTTAGTTACATCTGTAACAGTATATCAGATTTAATCTTGATTGTTATAACCAAGAAAACATTTTTAAATCATATATTTTTTTTCCCTGCCATATTAACCAAGAGTTAAAAAAATGTACAGGATTACAACGATTACATTTAAATAAAGCAACATATTATTATGTATTTCCTGCACTATCCTGCCAGATATCTTTAGTAAGTATGGTGATGTTGTAATTATCATAAGTGCTTCTTGGTAATTGGCACACTGTAGGACACTCTATAGCTGCTGTCATTATCAAGCTGTGCAATGAACTAGTCTGTAACAATTTATGTCTACTCCAAATTGTGTCTTTTCTGTTCAAGGATGTATATATAATTGGCACTATATAAATACAAATATTCAAACAGGCATCAATGTACAATACTATATCTATGAAACATTTAAGTAAAATATGAGTACAATAATTATGATGCAAACAGGGTTTGATCCACTGCTGCGGCCGCCTTTATCCTCCTACTTACCCGGATAAATGCGGGGATTTTCTCAGTTTCTCTCAGAGTTTCCCGCGCGGTGGCCGCATCATCAGATAAGCGCTAATGGCGCTTATCATTGAAAGCGCCCGCCGCGCGGGAAACCTGACGAAAAAAAGCCGTGCGCTGCCGCGTTTTTAAAAATCCCACGGTGGCGGCCGCAGGAGGATAAAGGCGGCCGCCACTGTAAGAGCACAGTAATGAAACATACAAGATGCTTATCCTAGGCAGTTTCTCCATGTAAAGAAAATTTACAAATGCAGTTCCATGTAGCAGCAAAAAACTGCAAGCACTGACATTTTTATTGTAGGAAAGCTTGGTGATTGTTGGATCTATTGCATAAATCAAAAACATGTGTAACAAGTTATGTCCCATCTTACCTGTTTCTCCCCACATAGGATAACTACTACGTAAGCCCTGATAAATTCCAGGCAATAGTGGGTTAATCTATGGGCAATGACCCCCCTTTTCCTTTCCTAGAAGAGGATAATGCCCCTTGAAGGTGGGTACAGTCCATGAGCCCGCCACTTCTAGATTCTTCTGGGGAGGATCTAAATCGAGTCTGGCTCTATCCTCCAAAGGGTGAGGAAGCAAAAGCATCTTGAGCTGTCCTCTGAAGAGAGAGGACGTCCCGCGTACCCTACAGAGGGTGAGGGTGTGAGGTGAGGGAAAAGAATGATGTCTGGCTCTTCTCCTAAGGGGAGTAAGAGGGCTATGAGCCTTCCCCATTGTGGGGCAAGCATGCTATTCTAAACCGGCTGGGTTAGACAATATCCAGACAGAGTGCCCCAAGAGATGGAGCCTGCACATCCCGGAGTCCTGTGCTGCAGGAGACTATGAGGAGAAGTGTGGAGAGAAAATGACAATAAAAGCTGCTTATTCATCAGCCCTCTGCCAGGGTGTCGGTTACTGGGCAGAAGGATTAAAGGGTGCAGTGATGAGAGCTGACATCCCACAGCCTGGGATTCTGTCACAGCTAGAGGCTCTGAACACAGAAGATCGACCCACAAATACTGCCCTAAAACTGTATGTGATCACCCTTCTTTAACCAGTGGAGGAGAGTAGGGACAGACCCTTTCGTTGTAGCTGGGGGATTCTGGGCGCCTACACAAAAGAGGGACAGGCCTTTTCAGTTGTAGCTGGAGTAACTTGGGTATCTACATCATGAAGTGAGAGTAATAGGGACAGACCCTTTCAGTTGTAGCTGGGGGATACTGGGCACCTAAAGGTAGAATTCATAGAAACATATCATTTCAGTTGTAGCTGGGGGACACTGGGTACCTGTGAGTGTGAGGAACATGTATTAGCTAGCATTATAGTGCATGGTTCCAGAGCTAAATTGGCATTCACCGCATGGTGGAAAGAGAAGCATGCAGTCTCAAAATGTCGCTCCCGCCAAGAAACCGGGACCGCATGGGCTGCAGTGCAGAGTTTGCAGAAAGTTTGCAGAAAGTTGCAAGCATTCGTCGCCAAAGCTTGGCGCGCCCCTTAAGCTGATTGGCCCAGGACAAAGCCAAGTCACGTTGATGTAGTTCCAACCCCGCCTCTGAGATTCACCCAGGGGAGGAGCTGAGAAGAATAGCCAATGAGAGCGGCTGTACAGAATTCTCCAAGAAGAAGACCCCAGCGCTCATTCTGAAGTGAGCATTCAACGAGAGAGAGCTACTGTGTAGGGAGGCTTCAGTGACATAGCTGCTCTTACTATTGATGACAGTGCTGATTTGGAGGTGTCAAACTATGCCCTCCCAGGTGGCTGCCTGGTGGTGAGGGTAGGCGGAAGGTATCACCTGAGATGCCTATGTGCACACTGCTGCTTGCCTAGTGTGTCCTTCAGCCTGGAAGTGCGGTGCCCGCACTGCAACACCTGCAATCTGTGGCCTGCCAGCCCAGTACCCGTGGAGCTGTGTGTGTCCCCTTAGCGAGCCGTTACCCCGACTGGGGTGGCCTAATTTCATTTTCCTGCCATAGCAGGTGCTGTGGGCCCGTGTGCCCTACAACGGCCGTTGTGGCCTACAACGCTGGTACCGTCGGTCCCAGGCCTGGACCTGTACCGATTGACGAGAGGGGTGAGTTGACTGCCCCAGGGGTGTTGGGTGTGGGCCTTCGGGTGATCATGGAGCATGGTGGCTCCAAACGTCTGGTCGCCCGAGCAATTGGCTCGCCCCAGCATCGCGGCCTAGTGGAGGTGTCACCCCAAGAAAAATTGATCTCTGTGGGTCCTGCAGAAGGAGGATCGCCATCTACCTACTCAGCCCAGATGATTTCCGGTCCCGATGTGTCCATCGATGAGGATGCGGAGGTTCCGGAGTGATCCACCCAGTCTGTTGTCTCCGATGACATCGCGGATATCCGGATGTCACTGGCGGAGAAAACGCTGGACACCCCTTACCTTGATTTGGGTGAGCCATCCTCTTCTCCTGTTGCAGCAGTTGCGGCCGCGGCTGGAGCACAGCTCGGTGATGAACTTCCGGTCTTACCGGAAGTGATGTCATCAATGGCACATGGCGGTGGTTGCAAAGGAAGGCTAGCGTGATTGGCACACGGAAGTGACGTTACAAAGATGGCGTCTGCAAAGCTGGTCGCACCACCGCTGGGCTCCGAAGCGGTGCGTGTGGACCTGGCTCTACCAGAGGTCATCAGTCGGGTGAAAGGCCTCTCCAAAGAGAAGAAGAAAGTTCTTGCTCCAGTGACACCTCCTGCTAGACTGGGAAGGGAACACAGAGTGGCAGCCACCACAAGTTCAATATGACATTCCCCAGTTAAAAGGGAGGTAAAACTTCTTAATGTTTGTGTAAATAAAAATGTTTTTGAGCCCCGTTTTTAGGCCCTAGCATAAAGTGAACCAAATGTCGCTGCCCCAGTACTGGACACTCAGACTTTGCCCACATACATTCAGCCCCTGCCACTGCCTCATCTCCTGCTGGTATTGTACACAGTGTGAAAAGTATTGATCCTGCTGTTCATGAGTTCAAACTAACCAAATTTCCTCCCAAGGTTGATTCTAGTAGGTGGTTGAGTGAGAGTTCAGAATCTGACAAGGAAATACCTGTTTCTAGATGCATCAAGAGTCCAGGTTGTAGAGGCTCAGTTCAATCTTTCAGGAGGTCTTCGGGTATGCCATCAGAAGCCTCTCTAGTGTTATCACCATCTGGTTCAGCAAATGTAATGTCTCTAGTGCCTGTTGGATCAGACAATACCGGATCTGAGTCCGTGTCACCTGAGCCATGTCTGTGGTGGTACCTTTTATTTCAGGGGTATGACCCTGAGATGACTTTATTTCAGGGGTATGACCCTGACTGCTTCATTTCACATAGTGGCCCATCGTAGATCATTGGTAGGAGGAAGGCAAATTCACTGTAGAGGAGTCTGCAAAAGCTCTCTTTAAGAGGGAGGGAGATTAAGATGGGGGTTCACATCCCTAAGGATTCCCCTAATCTCAATCGCAAGGCCAATCCAAACAACCCTGGGTTTTGGGTGTTACCAGGACAAGGAAGACAATACGGGGTAGTAAAGTTAAGTAGGGCTGACCGGCCTATCAGAATCAGATTCCAGAAGTCCCATGGTTATCATTTCCCCTACGTTCCAGAGCCAATTTTTCAACAGATAGAGGAACTTAGGCGGGAGTGGTTAAAATTAGAAGTATCGGCCTATCTAGAAAGGAAGACCTGTTATAAGGAGTTTATAACTGAATGTCGTATCTGCTCCATTATGGGTTAATGGATGATAGGTACGTGTATATTCATGGATAGGTTGGAGATACGCAGGGAAACTGGTGTGCCTAAAGTTTTCTCGGTATGGGAAAAGGATCATGACGGCAGACCAGTTAAGAAGCCAGATCCCCGTTACTATAATTAGTTATTGGGTTTGCTGTGTTAATTGTTTATCATCACTGTTACCGTGGATGGTATGTTCTGATATCTATGTACTATCATTGTGCACTGATTGTGAATGTATTTGTTTCTGGTCATTCTGCAGGTGTCAGGATGACGGATGGTGCAACAAATTCGGACGCAAGCGGGGTCATTGGGATTTTTCACCCAGGGTTGGAAGCAAAAGAGTCTGGCTCTACCCTCCAAAGGGTGAGGAAGCAAAAGAGTCTTGCGCTGTCCACAGAAGAGAGAGGACATCCCACTTACCCTCCAGAGGGACAGGGTGTGAGGTGAGGGAGAAGAATGATGTCTGGCTCTTCTCCCTAAGGGGAGTAAGAGGGCTATGAGCCTTCCCCATTGTGGGGCAAGCATGCTATTCTAAGTTGGATGGCTTAGACAATATCCAGACAGAGTGCCTCAAGAGATGGGCCTGCACCATCCCGGAGTCCTGTGCTGCAGGAGACTATGAGGAAATGTGTGGAGAGAAAATGACAATAAAAGCTGCTTATTCATCAGCCCTCTGCCAGGGTGTCAGTTACTGGGCAGGAGGATTAAAGGGTGCAGTGATGGGAGCTAACATCCAACAGCATGGGATCCTGTCACAGCTGGAGGCACTGAACACTGAAGATCGACCGACGAATACTGCCCTAAAACTTGTCCTATGCCCCTTACCACCGCGGTCACTCAGTCCTCCTGGAACCAGCAGGTATGCTAGCACCACACTAAGAGTAGTAACCAGAGCAGTTTTCCCCAAAGGAGCCCTAGATGAGATAGGGGGGGGGGGGAACAAGGGTTACACATGTACAAATATAGATATATATATATATCTATCTATCTATCTATCTATCTATCTATCTATCTATCTATCTATCTATCTATCTATCTATATAGATATATCTATCTATCTATCTATCTATCTATCTATCTATCTATCTATCTATCTATCTATCTATAGATAGATAGATAGATAGATAGATAGATAGATAGATCTATCTATCTATCTATCTATCTATCTATCTATCTATCTATCTATATATATATATATATATATATATCTATCTCTCTCTCTCTCTATATATATATATATATATATATATAGAGAGAGAGAGAGAGATAGATAGATAGATATATAGATAGAGATAGATAGATAGATAGATAGATAGCTAGATAGATAGATAGATAGATAGATAGATAGATAGATAGATAGATAGATAGATAGATAGATAGATAGATATAAATATATATATATATATATATATATATATATATATATATATATATATATATATATATATATATATATATATATATATCAATTAACCCTTTAAGTGCCTGGTGGAAGTGGCACCAGAATGCCGTAAAGTGGTCACGTGATCACTCCATTAATGATGATTGAACAGAAGGGTAAGAGTTCTCCTCCTTCAGTTCCATTTCCACATTGATCACGTTCAATGTGATTCCCCTCAGAAATGGAGCAGGAACATAATGACGTACTTAGACAGAAAGTATTATTTAATAAAATATATATATCCTGTTATGTCAACATTATTTTGCATATTGTACTACTCTAATATGTTGCAGTCAGCTATTTTGTGATTGACCAAAGGAACCTCAATACCTCCCCTCTCCCTCCCCCTCTAAAAGATGCACACCCTCTTTCCGGAAAAGAAAAGTGCCACATTCAGATACCAATGCCTTACCGAACCCCCCTAAACCCCCAATTAATAATAGCATGTTTTTGTATAGCGCTGCTAGTTATACTGTACCTATAAAATGATTTATTCCTTGCATTACAGAGCGTACCCTAAAGTGGCAACCGCCTTTAGCCTCGTGCGGCCGCAGCGGCGCAACTCTGATAACCGCGGACAGATGCATTTTGTTTTTTTTTTGTCCGGAGAGTTTTGCGGTATTTTAGCGCTCGTAATATTAGTATTTTATTAGCGCTGTCTGCAATACTGCAATACCGTCTAAAAACTCAGGGGGGCGTTCGCGAGCTGTTGTCTTCGAAGTCTAATACTTCAGCAGTTCAACCATACGTCAGTACACAGTCTGCGTGTGCGTGCGCAGTAATTGTAAATTTGCAAATTTATACATGCATTTGCAGTGCTGTATGTCTCATTTGAAAATTGTTGAAACGCATAGGCGTGTACAGTACTGTAACAGTATCACATTTCGGCATATACAGCGCTCTCCCCTCGCTCGCCCCCGCAAACACACAGGATAATTGACTGCACTGCAGTATTTCAACTTCTTATCTTCTCTCCCACACCATTCCTTTAATGTGTGTCTTTCTGGTTTCAATCACCTTCCTGCTTGATAGCTGATGATTACTGTGCATACATCTGTAAGTTCACCACTGCTTGCTTGAGAAGTTCAAGAGTGAGTGACCAAAAAAAAAAAATGTCTCCTCATTTTTTTTTTCTCCACACGCTTGCCTAAACCATCTTGATATTACGATATACAATCTGTGCTGTAGCTTTTGACTGCAACACTGTGCGTTTAGCTGCACATGGTTGATTTGTGTGCTTTTTATGTACTGTATTTGGGGTTGCAGGGATCAAATTATTATGATGACCTGCCTTTTGAAAATATGCCATTTCTTTGAACTGCATTACAGCTAATCCTTCATGCAGCTGTACCCTGTACCCTCCTCCCCCACGCACACACACAAGGCTTGCTCAAGGATTTACAATGGACCACTGTGGTATTTTTTTAAACACCTGCAAGTCGACACATTACTGAAGTGCATGCGCATTACAATTCATGAATATCTGCCTTCTGGCGGATACGCGAAGAATTGCAACCAATTAAATCCGAACCATTACAAATAAACACATCAACCGCGCATCAACCGCGGGTGTGAATGCAACATGAATGCGGTATAAATGCGGTCAGAATGCGGCATGAACGTGGTGAAGTGCGGTGAAGTGCGTGGCATTCGGAAAAAAATCCCGCAGAAAATCGGAGATGTTGGTGAATAATTGGGCCGCGGCTGTATGATAAGGGACGTCAACAAAATCAAGAGAGTGGTCCAGGCACAGGCATGGATAGACAGTGGAGAAACTTTTCAGGATTGCATCTTCACTGACGAGTCTACTGTATCGCTGGAGAGATTTGCCACCATTGCATTCCACAAAAAAGGTTGCATATCTATGAAGCCGTGTCCAAAACACCCAGGGAAGATGCATGTGTGGGGTGTCATCTGTAGGCGTGGACCAGGATGCATTGTCATCTTTGAAGGTAAAATAAGTCATACGCTTTTGCCTTATGCACTGTACTAGTGTGCAGTATTTTGAGCACTTTTCTTTTCTTCTTATAGGAATCACGAATAAAGCTTTATTCTAAGAGAAAATTGTGGAATACTGTCGCGGCCGAGTTTATTCTTACCTTTACCCGGTCTCAGTAACCGGGCGCGAGCCGGGTTGTCCCATGCGCGCGCCGAAGCCTCGGAGGAGCGGTCCTCCGATCGGGGCTTCCCTCTCTCCTCTCCGGGTCCGCCGGGTCCCCCGTAACCCCGCACCGCAGTCCCCCACATCGCAGGACACCAGGGCTCCCTCAGGGAGCCCTGGGCACGCGTGCATGGGGCGCAGGCACCCGATGAAGCGTGACCGCGCATCAGTGACGCGGGGCACGCCGAGGGGATTTGGCTAGCAAGCCGGGACATCTCCCGGCTTGTGGAACTAGCCAGCTAACAATAAAACGTGTCACCAGTGTACATCATACGTGAGTTCCCAGATGGTCACCATTTCTATCAGGACAACGATCCGAAGCACACCGCGTCAACAGCGCAAATTCTTGCCTACGGTATCAACTGGGTGAAGATGCCAGCGGAGTAAGTGCGGTAACCGTGTCTCATTTTTTCCCACTGTTTACTGTGTATCTCTTTAACTAATTCTCCTTTTTTTCCCCCTCCAATGACAGATCGCCAGACTTCAATCCTATCGAAAGGGTCTGGCTGAAGGATCATATCCGAAAAATGGTGAAACCCTCCAAAAAGGATGAGTTGGCGCAAGGCATAATGAGTTTTTGGAACGATGTACTCACCATGGAACGATGTAATAAATATATTGACCATATTGCGACTGTGTTGCCCATTGTGATAGAGCGTAATGGGCAAGCATCAGGAAGGTAGTATGGTACAGTACTGTACTGTAGTATGGTAAGTACAGGCACACCAAGTACAGTATGATACAGGTAAGTATGGCACAGATTGTTTTACAGTATACAGCATGCACCTAACTGCACTATTTTTTTCTTTCCTGAGAGAGCAGCACTAGCCATCTTGTTACAAACTATTTAACAGTAGATACAGAATACAGTACAGTAGTTCCAGTATCGACTAGTTTGACAGCACTAACTGCATAGTCCAATATGGAGTAGCTATACATTACACAATGCCATAATATGCACATAACTGCAGTATTTTTTCTTTTTTTGTCTTTTCAGAGAAAAAAGGACGGGCAGGGGGAGGGGGGTATCATGTGTAAATTGTGTGAACTGTGTGTACAGTAAAGTGTATCTAAAGTGCAGTCATGATTTACACAAAACCTCCCCTCTCTCAATGAACTACAGAATGAGGACAAAGATAAACGGAAAATTTGTATTACTGTTTTTATTATTATCAATGTGCATTATTCATGATTATCCACCAATTTTCAACTGACAGGAGAAATGAATAAAGACAGCATTTTGTATTATTCATGATTATTTGATTTCATTGACTATCCGGTCTGAGGTGTGGGGGACGAGATACGTGTGAGGACAACAGTATTGGGAGGAAGACAGAGCGTGACGCTACATCCGCCCAGAGGTTCTTCAGCTCCTGTGACCTGTGCAGCTCCATACAGCATCCACCTCACGTGGGGACGCCAGTGAGAGGGCTCCGGTCGCCATCTTGAAACCACCGATTGTGTCTCCAGTCCTACTGCCTGATATTATCCTGTATCTTGTGAGTAGGGCAACGATTTTACCCACCCCCCCGGATTGGTGTCTGCCAGCCAGAACCCTTCATTAGTTGTCAATAAATAGCTTTTTATTATTTTTTAGTCTGGCTTGTGTTGTTGTTAGTCTGTCATGTCTGTATTGTGTTGTTAGTGTTATATGTTTTTATGTCCGCATTGACTGACATACTGCACCATAATTCATTTTCTTTTATTTCCACATATTGCACCTTACCTTGGAGAGAATCCACAGTCCGTCTGCACATCAATTGACCATCTAAGGACTGCATTTGGACTTTCACTTGTATGGTTTGGACTATTTATCATTGTCACACTTGGCGCCGACATTTCCCTTTTTTTCCTATTCATGATTATTTGTATATTTTATTTTTTGTTCCTGATAAAATAAAATAAATATTAATTTTCATTCACGATAATCATAATCATTGAACCCCCCCCCACCAAAGAAAAATAAAGAATGACAAAAATTGGTAAGTTACTGCATCAAAAACATGAATCAGATTATGTTTTTTTAACTCTCAATTTCACGGTGCTAATCAGATTTACATATCAAATTCGAGAAGGGATTATCACAAGCGTTACCATAAACAAAGCCTCAAAGGGTTGGGGGGGGGGGTGGTTGAGTCATATGAATGGTGAACAATAGGTGTCGAAGTGAAATGGTGAAGTTATACACGCATGCGCTGTAATCATCAACTATCTCCCTTCCCAAAGAGGATTACACACAGGCGCAGAGATGTGACTCAAAGCCAACAATAGGAAAATTAATGAATGGTCTGAGAGAGGTGTTAATAAGAGGTTGAAATCCTTGAGCAAACCTTGTGTGTGTGTGCGGGGGGGGGGAGAGGGGGGCAAAGCTGCCTTAAGGATGTCCTTGAACAGTTCAAAGAAATATTTTCATAATGATTTGATCCCCACACTCCTAAATAAATAAAAATCACATAAAGCATGTGCAGTCAAAAGCACAGTGTCACAGTCAAAAGCTACAGCACCGATTGAATATCATAATATCAAGATGTTTTAGGCAGGCACATGTCAAGAAAATAAAAATAAAAAATTACGACAAAGAAAATAATTTTTTTTGTCAGTCTTGAACTTTTTTTCCCCCAATGAGCATTAATAATCAACACAGAAGAAGAAATCAAACCAGGCCCTGCCCTGTACGTTATACACGCAGGAATGTTATGACAGGAATGTAATTGAAGCCAGAAAGCCATCCATTCAAAGAAATGGTGTGGGAGAGGTGTACTGTAGATAAGAAGTTTAAATACTGTACTGCAGTGCAGTACATTAGCCTGTGTGTGCGGGGGCGAGCGAGGGAAGAGCGCTGTATACGCCGAAATGTTATACTGTTACAGTACACGCCTATGCGTTTCAACAATGTTCAAATGAGACATACAGTAAAGTACATGCATGTATAAATATGCAAATTTACAATTACTGCGCGCGCACGCACAGACTGTGTACTAACGTAGGTTGAACTGCTACAGTATTAGTCTTTGAAGACAACAGCTTGCGAACGCCCACCTGAGTTTTTAGACGGTATTGCAGTATTGCACACAGCGCTAATAATACGAGCGCTAAAATACCGTAAAATACCGGAACATATTCCGAATAAAAAGAAAATATGCCGCATCTACCCGCGATTATCAGAGTTATGCCGCTACGGCCGCACTAGCATAAAGGGGGTCGCAGCTGTATGGTATATATAGGTATATAAAACAAATCTGGGGCAATCACCAACAAGACCCAGGTACATGCTGGGTACATGCTGGGTACATGCTGGGTGCATGCTGGGTACATGCTGGGTACATGCTGCAACATTTCAGTGACATGTCTGCAGACAGACTAATGGCCCATCGGATTAACAGCGGGGGTCCCTGGCAGTCCCATTCAAACTGAATGGGACTGCCAGGTAGCCCTGCTGTGTTAATCCGATGGACCATTTGTCTCTGCAGAAATGTAACTGAAATGTTGCACCATATACCCAGCATGTACCTGAATCTTGTTGGTGATAGCCCCAGATTTTCCAAGGCAAGTTTTAGAATACTCGTCGGGGCACCTGTAAATGTTATATATAGTATATATTTTATATATAGTATGTATGTTATCTATAGTATATAAAAACATATGGAAAATAGCATTCAAGCATATTATACAATAATACAGGGAGCTGTATGCAATGCAACAGGGATTGAAATTTGTTTGTAGATCATTTTTAAAATTTACTTAATTTTATGTCCCAAGAAAATTACAATATTGTCATTTACTAAAATTGGTCTGGCCCTGCAACAATAAATGCACTAATGAGCAACTTGTATTATGAAGCTAGCAACAAAAGAATCACATATTGACTTCTAGATTGTAAGCTCTCACAAGCAGAGGCCTCAGTACCATTTGCATCTGCTTGCGCTTCCTTGTCCTTATTTGGTATGCCATTCAGTTTATGTATTATAGATAACACTGTAACCCCATTGTACTGTGTTACGGAATTTTGTTAGCCTTTTACAAATAAATAATAATAATAATAATAATAATAATAATAATAATAATAATAATAGTAAAACATAACAATATTGCAGTAGAATATATTTTTGTCTCAATTCACAGTGATATAAGTCAATTTTTAGGACAGAATGTCATGATTAAGCTGTGTAATATGAGTTCAGGGGCTGTGTTGTATACCATTATTTTATACACTCTTTATTTCTAGTCTAATATTTGTATTTTTCTCTCACTATTTAGGATGCTGCTCACCCTTGCAGCCTGCTGGCAACACTCTGAGTTCATCAACCCCATCACAGAAACAGTACATCTTCCAAGGACTCCAAAATGAAAACACAGCTGAATGTATAAATCAGTGTTTGAGCATAGTATACATTTCAGACAACTTCATTGAAATTCCTCTCTGAATTTCTGTACCATTTTGCCTTTTGTTTCTATAGTAACAATGGAAAGATCTAAATTAAAAACATTTAGTCACTCCATATAAGGTACTCACTTCCCCAAGCAACAGGAATGTGTAGTTTAATACCTTTTAATGTTTCTCAGGGGTAATGCAAGAGAATGCTCTTTATTTTAAAGAAAGATTACGATTAATATTATAAGCAGGATAATATTTATAAAAGGAGGTTCCCCATATGATGCACTTAAGAGCCTCAACTAAATTAAATAAATATATCTTTTAATTGATCATAAAAATACAAAACAAATTGAGGAGAGAACTAGATAACTAAAAGGATTTAAAAATGCTTGAGCTACAACTGTGTGACTAACACGATTGAGTCCAGAACATGAGAGCAAATTGTGGTTTGGGGTCTGAGCCATATAGTATAACACCTTATGTGCTATAGTGCTGAGGTGCTAACGCTGTGGGATATACAGTGAAACAACGCTAAGGGATATACAGTGAAACAAAGACAAAACAAAAGTGATTAAATCTGGGTGGTTACAAAGAAGTACAAACAAGTGAGTCAAAACTTACAATGAGTGCTATTAAGTACGGTATATACACAGAGCACAATATGAGCTCTGTGGCTATTAGCTGTACCGGACATCTACACTCCACTCAGTAATATAATGGCTGATTCACTATTAATATGCAGTGTACCTGTACCTGTACCTGTATATAGTAACTAAAACTTTTATAGTAGTTATATTGAGCTGCCCGTCTAATGCTGCTATTGAATTACTAGACTCTAAAGTAAGTCTCTAACACTGCAATACATGAGTCTCAGTCCGACCTCGCTGATACGTGACGTGATGCGCGTTTAGTTACACAGAACTTATTTGCGGGTGAGCGGGCATCCTCTATTCTCCAATATTTAAGCGTCAGGTTGCTATAGCAACCCTATGCACTTATGGGGTTGCCAAGGTCTCTTCAGTTGTTTATCGCCTGGTACCATTACTTTCATGAGTATGGTATTCCTTATTTTTATCGTTAGAACATCCTTGTAGACCTGTTAAAAACAAACGACAATTTAACAAAAATTGAATAAGAATAGGCTTGTATACAGAAATATTTATTCCATTTTTAATTGAATTGTCTTTCTTAAAGTCCGGGTTGCTTTGTACATCTACTCATGGTTTAGTTGTTGCTAAACACTGTTCATATTTGAGACAACTGTATTTTTAAGTTTGTTTCATTAATACTTTACGTTTCCTAAAGCCTGTGTTATTAAACAGATTTAGCAACAAAAAAAAATTGTATTTGGCAACTGTTTCTATTTCGGACCATTAGATAATAAATTAATTTCACAGCAGTGTTAAAAATATCTTTGCGTTAGTGGAATTTTATTTTATCAGAAGATATATTATTCTTACTATGAAGCCAGTCTACTGAATGTTTTTTTTTTTTTGGCAATGGCTATAGATATAGGTCCTCCCTATCCTCTATTTACATATTAAAAAGGCAGAGTTCTTATTACAGTGTACCACGGATCTCTTTTGGATAAATATATTTCTCACTTTTTTAGTTAATATCCCTATATAACATGATATGATTTTACAGTTGTTTTAATTCATTAGTATTCTGCCTCAGTGCTTGACAACACTTCTTTTCAAAACCAAGATTTGGTCACTTCAGTCTTTTAGATGTTATTTACAGCATAATGATGACTTGAAGTGTAGATTACCCTTGTATTCTGATTGTCATAGCACACATGCAGGTTCCTGATTGTACTACAATGACAATCCCTTTGTGGGTATAGTAGTGAAGGAGAGATGGTGGTGCACAGTACAATTAGAACTTAGGACTGGATTACTGGCAGTTATTTAAACTTCATTTATTGGTACGTCGTAAAGCACAAAAGGGTAACAAACACTAATGTGTTTCACGCCTGGCTTGGCACTTTATAACAGGGTTAAAGCTCTGTGTTACTACTATTTATTAAGTAGTAGACTTGCATTTGAAAACCCTGCTCTCCACAGGGAGGTGAAGATTTCAGGAAGATCTGGACTCGGCACAACAACTTTGCAACTGTGAGAAATTAACTTTCCAAAAGCTGTGATTCTTTGTACTCTTTCTATCCTCCAGTACCTAGGAAGTCTCTCCTCCTGCATCTCACTATGCCCTCCCTACTGCCTTTTCCGTTTACGGTTTCCTCACTCCTTTGTGAACGTCTCTGTTTTCTCCTACTTCCCCACTGCAACATTATTTATACACTTCTCTCCCAACAACTTATTTACCCCCAATAAAAAACACCCACACAAATCCTCTATTCACACCCTCTATCTACTCCTTCCTGCTGCTGGGGATCTCCCCTAAGCCTGAACCCAGACATACACACCTATTCCACCCATGCCTCCTTGCCATCTCTTCCCCTGTAAATTGTGTTAACCCTCTCATTTTAATACTGACTAAACTTAAAACTTGCCCCACAACTCAAGCATCCCAATAGCTTGCAATCATGGTTACTATCCCACACTCAGTCACTCCTACCACCCATTGTGATCAAGCACTGCAAACTACAGCACTTATTCCCTCACCTGCTGTCTCTGTAAGTTTCCCATCAAACCTCTTAGATTGTAAGCTCTTCTGGTCAGGGATTTCCTTTCCTATTGTCTGATTTTGCTGCACTTATTTTATTATTATACTTCCCTGTACTGTATTCTTTGTAAAGCATTGAGTACACTTTTGGCGCTATATAAATAAAGACATACAATACATCAGATGGAAATGAGGATTTCTGATCTGAACCACTTTGGGGTGTCAGTCCAAGTGTACTGATAACATGACATTAGTCATCATGCGAAATATATCCTATCACAGATCCTAATGGCTTAAACATTAATAACATTCATGTATCACTGGATTCTAAAAACCCAGTTACCAAAAACAGTGTAATATGGGTAACACATTAAAAACTCTTCTGGTGAAAATGATTTTATAAATGTAACAATCACTAAAAATGAACGCATATTGTGCCATTGAGAGATATGATTGTTGAAGAAAAAATTGTTCAGCCGTCACCCCATGGTGATGGTCTATTACCGTATAAAGAGAAAAGTCCATGGATTCCCATAGGTATTTCCTATGAATTATTGGATATTTTATATTATTTATAAAAATATTTTACCAGGAAGTAATACATTGAGAGTTACCTCTCGTTTTCAAGTATATCCTGGGCACAGGTAGAAAAAAAGGGGGGTCCTCCGGCGCGTTGCTCTGCTTGTGGCTCCACGGCGTTTAAAGTATATAAGTAAGGGAGAGAAGAGAGGGGACCACAGTAAGGGACCAACACAGTGATTATACACAGCTCTTCGTTTGATTAAAGAGGGGGGGGGGAGTAGGGGTGTTAGGAGATCAATGGAGATTGAAAGATACTGCTGAATGAAAGGAGACACACTTACATCAGAATGTCTAATATCTTGAATTCTTGTACTCTTCTCTTTATATAGCTGTATTTTGTTGAGGGTGAGGAAAAGCCTCCTGGTATCCTCCTTAGCAAAAAAAATAAAGGGAAAAAAAATAGTGCAATAAAATTTATTAACAATGGAAAAAAAGAGATTGAACACTTACAAGCAGCCAATAATTTCAGGCATAGAGAGGAGATGCTGCCAGACTCCACAACGAATCCCTTCCTGGGTTGGGGTGGTTTGTCCTGGCTGTTTCCCTGTTGGCAGATGATTGCTGTGTTGATCTTCACTTCGGATGGCTGGGGTTGAGAGTTTCCAAAAGCCCGTGCACAGGCTATGTCCTCCTCAAAACGGCCTGTCCCTCAGCATATACAGATTTCAGCTCCCTGCTCCGGTGCGCGTGCGCATGCGCAGACGGCGGGATCGCTGAGCCAGATAGTACAGGGGGATCAAGTCCTCACTACGGTGGCTTGTAATGGCCAAAAAACGTCAAACGCGTTTCGCCAATGCTTCCTCAGTGACGTTCAATCTCTTTTTTTCCATTGTTAATAAATTTTATTGCACTATTTTTTTCCCTTTATTTTTTTTGCTAAGGAGGATACCGGGAGGCTTTTCCTCACCCTCAACAAAATACAGCTATATAAAGAGAAGAGTACAAGAATTCAAGATATTAGACATTCTGATGTAAGTGTGTCTCCTTTCATTCAGCAGTATCTTTCAATCTCCATTGATCTCCTAACACCCCTACTCCCCCCCCCCTCCTTAATCAAACGAAGAGCTGTGTATAATCACTGTGTTGGTCCCTTACTGTGGTCCCCTCTCTTCTCTCCCTCACTTATATGCTTTAAACGCCATGGAGCCACAAGCAGAGCAACGCGCCGGAGGACCCCCCTTTTTTTCTACCAGTATCCACACAGAGGTTGGTGAATCACCTCTGAGAGACTCAGGCTGCGGAACTGCATTGTGCCAAGGACAGGAGCCATATACTGAACAGTAGGATAACTCTTTTTTGGCGCAACTTTTCTCTCTTTTATATCATATCCTGGGCACAGAGTAAAACAAATAATACATGGTTACAAGTACAGTTACATAAATGAGCAGGGTATACATTATATATAAGACATTGCGTGCACAGTTAAAGAAAATATATATTATGGGCTTATGAAACAGTTACAGACCAGATTAAAATGTGAGACAGCCTTAGATTTGAAAGAACTTAAACTGGTGGTGGATGTGAAAGTCTCTGGTAGGTTGTTCCAGTTTTGGGGTGCACGGTAGGAGAAGGAGGAACGTCCGGATACTTTGTTGAGCCTTGGGACCATGAACAGTCTTTTGGAGTCTGATCTCAGGTGATAGGTGCTGCAAGTGGTAGGGGTGAGGAGCTTGTTCAGGTAGCTGGGTAGCTTGCCCATGAAGAATTTAAAGGCAAGACAGGAAAGGTGAACTTTGCGCCTAGACTGTAGTGCTGACCAATCTAGTTCTTTGAGCATTTCGCAGTGATGTGTGTTGTAGTTGCATTGGAGAACAAAATGACAAATTGAATTGTAGAGGGTGTCAAGTTTGCTAAGGTGGGTTTGAGGTGCCGAGCCATATACTATGTCTCCATAGTCAATAATTGGCATTAGCATCTGCTGTGCGATACGCTTTCTGACCAGGAGACTTAGGGAGGATTTGTTCCTGTAAAGTACCCCTAGTTTGGCATAGGTCTTGGTTGTCAGGGTATCAATGTGCATCCCGAATGTTAAGTGGGAGTCAAACCCTAAGCCCCGGTATTTAAAACTAGTGACAGGGGTTACGGTGGTTTTAGCGTTGGTTCTAATCAGGAGCTCAGTCACTGGAAGCTTTACAAATTTAGTCTTGGTCCCAATTACCATTGTTACAGACTTGTCAGTGTTTAAAAACAGTTTGTTTTGATATATCCAGTTTTCGAGTCTCAAAAAGTCAGACTGAAGTATGTGTTGAAGGTCAGAGAGGCTATGGCTGTGTGCATATAGGATTGTGTCATCTGCATACATGTGTAATAAGACTTCCTTACAAGCTGTGGGAAGATCATTAATGAACACTGAGAAGAGTAGGGGCCCCAGAACAGAGCCTTGCACGACACCACAGGTGATATCCAGGGGGTTTGAGTTAGAGCCTGAGATGTACACATGTTGGGATCTTCCTGATAGGTAGGACTGAAACCAGTTTAAAGCATGCTTCCCTATTCCAGAGCTCTGGAGTTTGTTAAGCAGGATAGCATGATCAACTCTGTCAAAAGCCTTTGCAAAATCTAGGAATACTGCACCAGTGAGTTGTCCCCGTTCCATTCCACACTGGATTTCATTGCATACTTTTAGCAGGGTAGTTACGGTGGAGTGTTTGGGACGAAAGCCAGATTGGAATTGGCTAGGGAAATTTGTCTTGGTATAGAAATCGCTTAATTGGGAGTGGACACATTTTTCCATGACTTTGGATAGAATTGGGAGAAGTGAGATTGGCCTGTAGTTTGAGACAGTGTTTTTGTCCCCACTTTTGAAGATTGGGACAACTCTGGCAGTTTTCCAGGTCTTAGGGATATGGCCTGCAGACAGGATAGAGTTGACTATGTACGCAATTGGTTTGGCAATACTGTAGCTGGGGCACCAAGTCGTAGGAACCTAGATTGTAGTAAGTCAGGTCCACATTGGCTGCTTAGTTTTAGTTTGAGGAGCGCTTGTATAATTTCCTCTTCAGATACTGGGCCAAATTGAAAATTCTGGGCAGTGTTGGGAGAGGGTGGGACTATAGGGGTACTCCCAGGATGAGATTCAGGTTTGTGGTTTGGGCTGCGTTTCGCTAATAAGTTAGTGGCACACCCCACAAAGTAATCATTGAATGCATTTGCAATGTCAGTGGGGTTTGTCAGAGTAATATCCCCCTTAGTGATATTACTTGGTTGTTGATGGTTAGGAGGCTGGAATATATTGTTGATAACCTTCCAGAAGTTAGCTGGGTTTGATGTATTTTGGTGGAGATTGTCAGAGTAATATTGTGCTTTTGCGTGCCTTGTTTGCCTTGTGCACATGTTCCGCATGCATCTGTAGTGATTGAGATCCTTGGTAGTGCCAGTTACTTTGTAGCTTTTCCACAAGGTATGCCTGAGATGGTAGAGTGCAATAAGGTCAGTTGTAACCCATGGAAGGTGGGCCCCCTGTACCCTTATTTTGCATAGTGGAGCATGGGTATCGCAGAGTTTTAAGAACTCGGATTGGAAATAGTTGAGCGCAGAGTCAGGGTCGGGAATTAAATCGATTCTGTGCCATGGGCAGTTGGTAAGGTCATCCAGAAACTGTTGTGGGTTAAAGTTTTTAAATGTTCTAGTGAGGAGAACTTTAGGGCTTGAATGGGGCGGTTTAATTTTCCTTACACAGTACACTATTGCATGGTCACTGAAAAAATCAGGAAGGATGCCAGAGGATTGGATTCTGCTGGGGTTTGAGGAGAGAATCCAGTCTAGCAAGGAATGGTTATGTGATTTCAGGTTTGTCCGTGTTGGTTGGGAAATGAGTTGCGATAGGTTAAGTGACTTGAGTTGTATCTGGATTTTGTGGTTTTTAGGGTCAAGCCAATTGAAGTTGAAATCCCCAAGAACTAGCAGCTCACTCTTCTCATTCAGAGAGGAAATGGAGCCAAGAAACTGGGTGATATCACTCAGGGATTGTAGAGGGGCTTTAGGGGGGCGGTAGATGCCAGCGAGCAAGATGGGCTTAGAAAAGGGGAGGCAGATTTTGCCAACTAGAATTTCAAAAGAGGGTGGTCTTGGTGGGCAATTTAACAGTGTAAATTGTAATGTGTCTGCAATATAAAATAACACCCCTCCTCCTCTCTTTGACCTATCTCTCCTAAAAATGGAGTATCCCTGAATGGCGATATTTGCATCAGGGGTTTTAGGGGATAGCCATGTTTCTGTAAGAACGATGGCTTTGGGTTTATGCATAAGGCACCATGCCCTTAGTTCGTCCAGTTTGGGCAGCAGGCTCCAGATGTTTTTATGGGTGACAGATATCCCTTTTTGGAATTTAAAGGTGGAATTCTCAGGGGCATGGGACAGAGCTGGAATGGGAGGACCTGGGTTAGGTTCAATATCACCTGCTAAAGAGAGTATGAGTAGAAATTTGGATAGTTGTTTGTGGGTTGTAAATTTGTGGTGTTTGCCATTTGAGTGAGCAGTGGTTGGTGTGCTGGTTTTTAGAGTTCTCCACCAACATTCAGTAGATATTGCAAGGCTTTTGAGTAGTCCAGGGTGTATGGTGATGTTGGGTGTGGGCCAGGATGGAGGAGTTTGTAGTGATAGAGGGAGTAACATCTCCATGAGGCCAGGAGAAAGAAAAAAGTTAAAATACATAGCAGGTTAATGATGCCAGAGGTAGGCAGTACTGCAAGGAGCTGTTGTGAGCAGAGTGTGTGTGTGCAGACTAAACAGCAGGTTTGTGCCTGTTCCTTGTCAACTGTTTAGCTGTATTGCAATGCTACTGTCAATTCAGGGTTTCAGTGTATTGTGCAGTCAGTTTTGGGAGAGACTACAGTGAATAAGTTGTAAAGGGGTGGGGGGTTAAAATATGCAGGTTAGCAAGCATGGGATCATAGTGTGATCTGAATAGCTTACCATATGTTGTGTTGAGTAAAAGAGTTTGCAGAAAGATGCAGTCCCCAGTCACCTCTAGTCAAACTATAGTCTAACTATATGTATCACTTAAAATGATCACTTTAAATGCATCACTCTTAAGATGCCAATGCTTCCTTGCCAATGCAAGGGGAGTATGTGTTTTTATACATCTAAAGCAGTCACATGATATGTGCAGTGAATCAACAAAATGGATGGTGTATTTATACTTTAATGGGTCTCATTACAGTACGCCACTTTTAACACCTGCACCTCATGGCCATGCATGCGGAAAAAAATTGTAGTGCACATTAGAGTACGCCCACTTTTAACACCTGCACCTCAATCACAATAGGGACACAGTGTATAAAAGGTGACTCAAATTGCATGGCCCACCACACTCTGATCTGTTTCTGATCTTGCTCTTGTCCACTTACTGCATTGTGCTTTATAACATCGGCATCCATGGATCAACCTGCAGCCCAAATCCAAGTGGCCCATTATAAGTGGCATGACTACTGAACAACTGAAGTTTAAAAGGAAGGAACTCTTACCCTAATGGATCTTATCCTTCTTCTCTCCTCAGGTAAAAACCATCTCTAAATCATCATTGAAGCCTTTGCTTTGTGTATTATATAGTATATGCAAGTGATCCAATGCTAGGTAAAAACCATCTCTAAATCATCATTGAAGCCTTTGCTGTGTGTATTATATAGTATATGCAAGTGATCCAATGCTAGGTAAAAACCATCTCTGAATTCTGTTTTCTGTCTACCCCTAATCAAATTAAGTGTTGCCACCTATGCAGGGAACACCCTGTGTAGAAAACCATTTGTTTGAATGTGCCTCAGATGTGCTAATTAAGCAGACAGAACCACACTGTCAGGTGACTTTTTAGGCCTATATAAACCCAGTCAGAACAGCTAGTCTGCCTGCAGCCCATATCCAAGAAGCCCATTATAAGTGGCATGACTACTGAACAACTGAAGTTTAAAAGGAAGTTCAAAAGAAGTGAGGATGAAGTGGACTCCCCATCTGGCCCTGATTCCTGCATTTGAACTACGCTGGAAAGGAGGATATCATCAATACCAGACTGCATCATTACTGCTGTGATGCTGCCATTACCATTTATATTTGCTGTGACTTCACTTCTTCTCAAATTATGCACTTCTTTTTACCAGCCTCACTATGTCTCTAACTCCATTCATATATCTCCATCTCTCCTTCCTTCACCACTTCTCTGTTCACATGAACTCCTTTCTTACTTGCGTCCTCTGACACCATACAGCTATACACCCTGCACTAAAAAACACCCCTACAAATTATCCTCACACATCCTCTTTCTACCCATGCTTCTCCTCCTTGCTTCTGGGGATATCTCTCCCAATCCTGGTCCCTGTCTTATTCCTACATGCGCTCGTCCTCGCCTGCCAACTGCAACCTCTACTCCTTCTGGTGTCAACCCCTCCAACCTCATACCCATCCCCTGCCACCCTCCCTCCTCTCTCCCTTTCTCCTGTGCCCTTTGGAATGCTCGCTCCCTCTCTAACAAGTTCCTCTCTGTGCATGACTTCTTTCTCTCTCACTCCCTGCTTCTCTTTGCTATAACTGAGACCTGGCTCACTCAGTCTGACTCTGCTCTGGAAGCTGCCCTCTCCTACGGTGGCCTTTCCTTCTACCACACTCCGCGCACTGATGGCAGGGGTGGAGGCGTGGGGCTCCTGCTCTCCTCTCTCTGTTGTTACCGAACCCTTCCTATTCCTCCCTCTCTTGCTTTTCCCTCCTTTGAGGCTCACACTGTCCAGATTTTCTCTCCTCTCCCTGTTCATGTGGCGGTCATCTATCGCCCACCTACCTCTACTCATCCCCCTTCTGCCTTTCTCTCTCACTTTGAATCCTGGCTCTCTTTCTTCCTCTCCTCAGACTCCCCTGTTCTTCTCCTTGGGGACTTCAATTGCCACATTGATGACCCCTCTCTCCCTTGGGCTTCCCGCTTTCTTTCTCTAACCTCTTCTTTTGGCCTTCAACAGTGGACTGCAGCCAGCACCCACAAGGATGGCCACTACTTAGACCTGGTTTTCACTAAGAACTTCTCTCTCTCCGATTTCTCCATTTCCCCTTTTCCTCTCTCTGACCATCATCTCATCTCATTCTCTCTATCTCGCTTCTCCCCTTCTCCACCTCCATCTACACCCCGGTTCTGCAGAAACCTGCGCTCTATTCACTTACCTGACTTTGAGTCCACTTTACGCTCCTCCCTCTCCTCTCTCAGCTCTGCTACAGACCCCGACAACCTGGTCAGGAACTACAACCCTGTCTTGTCCTCCTCTCTTGATCTACATGCCCCACTTTCTCTCTGCCGCACTCGCCCTTCTAACCCTAGACCCTGGCTAAATTCCCACACACACATGCTGCGTTCCTCCACTCGTTCCTCTGAACGCCTCTGGAGGAAGTCTCACACTCTCGCAGACTTCCTTCACTACAAATTTATGCTATCCTGTTTCAACTCTGCCCTCTCGCAAGCTAAACAAGCCTACTTTTCTGCACTAATCAACATGCACAAGTCTAACCCACGCCGACTGTTCTCTGTCTTTGATACTCTACTCAAACCACCCTCAGCTGCCTCTCCTTCCTCCATCTCCGCTCAGGACTTTGCTGACTATTTTAAGGAAAAGGTGGAATCCATACTTCAGAACATCCCCTCTGTTTCTTCTTCCCATCCTACACCTCTTCCTAACTCTCCTCGTGCCTTCCTTGACTCTTTTTCCACTGTCTCAGAGGAGGATGTGTCGCTGTTGATCGCCACTTCTCCCTCTACCACTTGCCCTCTTGACCCCATTCCCTCCCATCTCCTAAAACCTCTTGCTCCTACTATAATCCCTACGCTCACACACATTTTTAACTCCTCCCTCTGCTCTGGAACCTTTCCATCCTCCTTCAAACATGCAACAGTCATACCATTACTCAAAAACAGCAAGCTTGACCCTACCTGTCTTTCTAACTATCGACCTGTCTCCCTCCTGCCTTTTGCCTCTAAACTCCTTGAATGTCTTGTATTCTCTCGCTTGCTCCATTTTCTCAACACCTATTCTCTCCTAGACCCTCTACAATCTGGCTTCCGCACTGCTCACTCCACGGAAACAGCCCTCACTAAAATAACTGACGACCTCCATGCTGCCAAAGACAGAGGTCATTACACTCTGCTCATATTACTTGACCTCTCTGCAGCATTTGACACCGTGGACCACCCTCTTCTCCTTCACATTCTCCATACTCTTGGTATTCGGAACAAAGCTCTATCCTGGATCTCATCCTACCTCTCCCATCGTACTTTCAGTGTCTCTTCTGCTAACACCTCCTCCTCCTCTATTGATCTCTCTATGGGGGTACCCCAGGGCTCTGTCCTGGGACCTCTTCTCTTTTCTCTGTACACACTCTCTCTAGGTGACCTAATAACATCTTTTGGGTTTAAATATCACCTATATGCTGACGACACACAAATATACTTTTCAACACCTGACCTTACACCTGCTATATAGACCAAAGTTTCTGAATGTCTCTCTGCTATATCATCCTGGATGGCCCTCCGTCGCCTTAAACTCAACATGGCTAAAACAGAGCTCCTCATACTTCCTCCCAAACCTGGCCCTACTACCTCCTTCCACATTACTGTTGGAACTACGATCATCCACCCAGTAGCCCAAGCACGCTGCCTAGGGGTCACCCTCGACTCCTCTCTCACATTGGACCCTCACATTCAAAACATTTCTAAAACCTGTCGCTTTGTCCTCCGCAATATCACAAAGATACGCCCTTTCCTCTGTTGCTCGACTGCTAAAACTCTGACTCAGGCCCTCATTCTCTCCCGTCTTGATTACTGTAACCTCCTGCTGTCCGGCCTTCCTGCCTCTCACCTGTCTCCCCTACAATCTATCCTAAATGCTGCTGCCAGAATCACTCTACTCTTTCCTCGATCTGTCTAAGCATCTCCCCTCCTGAAATCCCTCTCCTGGCTTCCAATCAAATCCCGCATCTCACACTCCATTCTTCTCCTCACTTTTAAAGCTTTACACTCTTCTGCCCCTCCTTACATATCAGCCCTAATTTCTCGCTATGCACCACCCCGACTCTTGCGTTCTGCTCAAGGATGTCTTCTTTCTACCCCCTTTTTATCTAAAGCCCTCTCCCGCCTTAAACCTTTTTCACTGACTGCCCCAAACCTCTGGAATGCCCTTCCCCTCAGTACCCGACTAGCACCCTCTCTATCCACCTTTAAGACCCACCTTAAGACACACTTGCTTAAAGAAGCATACGAATAGCACTGTGAACATTCTGAACACATGATACATAAAGCTTGGCCCCCTGCAGACGCACTTACCAGAACTCCCTCCTACTGTCTCTGTAAGTTCTACCTACCTACCAATTAGATTGTAAGCTCCTCCGGGCAGGGACTCCTCTTCCTTAATGTTATGTTTGTCTAAAGCACTTATTCCCATGATCTGTTATTTATATTATCTGTTATTTATTCGATTACCACATGTATTACTACTGTGAAGCGCTATGTACATTAATGGCGCTATATAAATAAAGACATACAATACAATACAATACAACCCCGATTCTACGGATGCAAGAACCCACTCTCTTCTGCCATGCCTGCCGTTCCGAAAGCGAAAGGTGGGAGCCTTTTCCGAGCCACAGCCAAAGCGAAAGGCCAGAGCTAATAAAGAAAACCTCCTGACGACTCCAAAGGCTAAGGCTTTTAAAAGCCTTATTATGTCAAGAAGAAATTGGCTGATATATCATTAAAGCAAAACATATGGGAGCCACCAATCGATGCTGCCGCTGCTCTCCCGGGAACCCACATTTCACCTTCTCCTGCACTCCTTGACGACGCTGCCGCTGCTCTCCCGGGAACTCACATTTCACCTTCTCCTGTACTCCTCGACGACGCTGCCGCTGCTCTCCAGGGAACCCAAATTTCACCTTCTCCTGCACTCCTCGACGATGCTGCTGCTTCTCTCCAGGGATCCCCCAGGACACCTACTCTTGCACTCCACGCTGCCGTTTCTCTCCAGGAAACCCCTTTCTCATCCGCTCCAGCACCCATACACTCAGATTTCCACAGCACCCAATGCACAAGATCCAGCTCGTTAGACCGCATGCTGAATGGGTTAAGTGTCGATATCCCTGGGAACTCTATGTTGGTAAAGATAGATCTTCTTTTAGAGACCATGCTAAATATGGATCAACGGATGAAGAAGATGGATAAGCAGATGGAGAAAATGGATAAGCACATGGAGAAGATAGAGACTGACATAGCGGGGATACATGATTTGCTTGGAGTTCCTGCCCCTGTATGTCGGACGCAGGAGCAGGAGGGTGGCATGGATGGGATGGATGGGACCTTCAACCTTCCATCACCAAGCGCACCCCCTCTATCAGAAGAATATGTGTTCATTTATGCCGTTGACGAGGATGACATTACAACACCGTCAAGACCATGCCAGGAGACCACACAGACAAGGCGTCTAAGACAGGAGGAAAGCATCCTCCCAGACCACCTACCCTCGCTCGCTGCCACAAGCACACCCGCTCCCAGAAGCATACCCGCTCCCAGAATCCCAACCACACACGCTTGCATTGAGATGGTGCCCGGCATCATCTTGCGTGACCTGTCCCAGCAACTCAGGTAGTAGTATAGGTTTGCAAGTGGTGGTGTAGCCCAGAAACATGCCATGAACATTTTCAAGCACCACGTGAGCTACGAGTTGTACTGCGGGTGGGCCCACAATGTCAATTACGAAGGGAGTTGCATCAAAAAGGCTCTTCCTGAAAATGTAAGAAAGACTATTGTGGAGGAATTTCGGCGCTATCATTCCATTACAGATAATTTAATGAAAATCGTGAGAGACTCCATTAAGGGCATTTTGTGGCATACTGATGCAGCGGCCGTTATTCGAACACTTTGCGCAGTGTGCAGATCGGAATACCCATGCGATGGCGCGTAATTTTTTTGAATCGTGCCGACTTAAACACGCGGGTTGATTATCGTTTTGTCCGGGTCAGAAAATGGCATTTTAGCGTTGTCTGCAATACCGTCGAGAAACTCAAGTTCGCGAGTTGTTGTCATAAAAATCCAGTAGCAATACAATGTCACGATTAACATGTTGTCTGAAATCGGCTGAGCTGCCTGCCACGCATGCGCAAGTGTGATAAGCCCTATTATACATAGAACAGCGTGTGCATCTGTATTATACACAGAGCAGCGTGTGTACTGTATCTATATTATACACAGAGCAGCATGTGTATTATACACAGAGCCGCGTATGTATTATACACAGAGCAGCGTGTGTGTTACAGTACACATGGAGCAGCGTGTGTACAGTATCTGTATTATACACAGAGCAGCGTGTGCATCTGTATTATACACAGAGCAGCGTGTGTACTGTATCTGTATTATACACAGAGCAGCATGTGTATTATACACGGAGCAGCGTGTGTATTATACATGGAGCAGCGTGTGTACTGTATCTGTATTATACACAGAGCAGCGTTTGTACTGTATCTGTATTATACACAGAGCAGCATGTGTATTATACATGGAGCAGAGTGTGTACTGTATCTGTATTATACACAGAGCAGCGTGTGTATTTACACAGAGCAGCATGTGTATTATACACAGAGCAGTGTGTGTATTATACGCAGAGCAGCGTGTGTATCATATAAAGAGCAGCGTGTGTATTATACAAAGAGCAGCATGTGTATTATACACAGATCAGCGTGTGTATTATACACAGAGCAGTGTGCGTACTGTATCTGTATTATACACAGAGCAGCATGTGTACTGTATCTGTATTGTATACGGAGCAGCGTTTGTATTATACACGGAGCAGCGTGTGTATTATACACAGAGCAGCTACTTTCTGTTCTTGTTCTTACAGTAACTTCAAGTGGATTTGATAGCACCCCTTAAAGGGGCCTGTATCTCGGGGAGCAGGGGGTCCCCAGACATAAAACCACAGCGGTCCAGCTCCGGAGACCCCCTGCACATCTACACTATCAATAAAAATGTATTTTAAATGTATTTATTTATATTCATTTATTTATTTATTTATTTAGATTTATTTATTAATTGTGGGGCTGCTGATGTGTGTGAATTTTTTTTATTGTGGGTACCGGGGGTGGGTGAAGGGGGTATTAGCCCCAAAAGTGGTTGTTTAGGGCTTGCGGGAGGGTAGCGGGTGCACTTAACCTCTTCACGACCGTAGCGGCATTAACTGCTACGGCCGTGAAGGGGTTAAGTGCACCCGCAACCCCCCCGCAAGTCCTAAACTCACACCAAGGGCCAAACACCCCCTTCACCCACCCCCGCTACCCACAATAAAAAAATTCACGTACAGCAGCCCCACAATTAATAAATAAATATAAATAAATAAATAAATACATGAAGATAAATAAATATATATGTATATATATATGTAAATATATATATATATATATATATATATATATATATATATATATATATATATATATATATATATACTGTATATATACAGTATATATATAATAACAATCCCTATACATATACAGTATATACTGTGTATATATATATACTGTATATATATATATATATATATATATATATATATATATATATATATATATATATATATATATGTATATATATATATATATATATATATATGTATATATATGTATATATATACACACAGTATATACACACACATGATGAACCAATATACAAATAAATGTAGAATGGTTATCAAAATCATACTGTCCTACAAATAACGCTTCTCCATACAGACAATAATAATAATAATAATAATCCATTTAATAATCCTAACTGATCTTACAATATAAAACCTCACATTCCAATCCATACATTACATTGCATTTACATTGTATAAATGATGCATAAAATCTATGCACCATATACATTCTGCAAATGAATGTTAACAATATCATTGGAAGCTACCAGTAAATACAAACTCTTCCAAACAAGTCAACTATTTTAACCAATCAAGTAAACAAAAATCAATATATACTGTAAGTACCAACCAGAAAAAACAATTTAAAACCAAAGCTAACCCTTACAATACCAAGGACTACACCCCCCCCACCCACCCCCAGTACCCACAATAAAAACAGTACAGTGACCCACAATAAACAGCATTATATTTATTAAATACATTACCCACCCCCTGTGCCCCCCCATATATACAAGATTTATTCTTTTACATACACGGTTCATAACGCAGCCCCACGCGAGTCCCTGGTGGGCTGGCAGGACACCTGGACAGACCTACAGTTTACCAGCAGCCCTTTTTACACAGGTTCTGGAGGCCTGCTGGTCGATCCCGCCAGCACCATGGCCCCGAGGTGGTCTCCTTGGGTCACCGTGGGCCACAATTGGGTCCCCACGGTAGGCCCGCGGATGTCTGGGAGCCCCGGGTCAGACCCACAGGTTTCTGCGGGGCCTCGGGTGGTTTCCTCGGGGGTCTGGGGAACTCACGGGTGCTCACTACGGGTCGGCGGTGCCCCCACAGAAGTGGGACCACACATCGTCATCTCCGCAGACTACGGGTCGGCGGTGCCCCCACAGAATTGGGACCACACATCATCATCCCAGCATGTGTCACCCGTGGAACCACCAGCCTGATACCCTTGGGATACCCGAAGATACCACAGGTGGTCTCCAGAGGTCCCACGCAGAACCACAGAACCAACCCTGAATGTAAAAAAAATAAACCTGGCCTATACATTCAATACATACACCCTCCCCCCCCAACACCTACAGTACAATAATGTGCAAAATAACTATTATCCAGATATGGAAAACACTTCCAAACAAGTCAACTATTTTAACCAATCAAGTAAACAAAAATCAATGTGAATACAAAACTAACTAAAAAAAACTCTCTACCAGCGCTTGATCCAAGTGATAGACTAATTGGTGTGATAACAACAATTGAGTGATTACAATGTGATTACATATGCAGCCAAGGGGGCAATAAACAATGGATTGTTCAAATCCAATACCATACAGATACAAATACAAAAAATGTCCCCGGCGCAAAGTGTGGTGATGATAATTACAGTACCATATCAAAAGACAGTCCAGTTTGAAAAGTCAGTCCTGGTAGTAGAATGATTCATCAACAATGTGAGATAGATTTTCCTCTAGGCGTGTGTCACGAGAGCTTGCGACAGGCTGTAATTGTACACCAAAAACTATATATATAAATATATATATATACCTGGGTTTGAACTGGGACGAGACTTAAGATATAATAAAGTGATTTTATTCCTTGATAAAGGTGAACACAACAGATTATACAATAACAGGCAAAATATAGACACTTACGTAAAAGATGAAAATAATGAAAACAGTCCCATCTGAACTGGCAGTTTCATCCAGCAATCAGCCCAAGACATTGCATGGCCTTTCTCTCAGCAACCAGGAAATCATTCAGCAAACGAAGACAAAGGATATATGGGTGGACAGCAGTTTATAAACCGTTTGTCCCTCTATCTGTAACCTTAGGTGCCGAGACGGCTACCAAATGTCCCTTGGAAGCTTTTGAAGCTCATTTTGGGACTTCCAGCTTGGGGTAGCCCCCCCCCATCAACAAACCCTTTGAAGCAGGGTGGACAGTGTGAAGAGTTCCACTTCCTCTGGTTAATTCCTTTTGTCCGTTGGGCAAAGCATAAGCAATTAGCACAATAGTCTTTGATGATCAGGTTTGTAAATTCTAGCCTTTCCTGCTCATCACCACAGGGGTTCCTCAGACTTAACCAAAAGTTCATATTTACTGCAAATCATTGCATAACTTCCGTTCCGTAATACACACAGTCAGGTGAGATATATTACTGTATTCTGGGACACCTGACGCTCGTAGAGAGACCCATCATTACATTGTAATATGAACATTAATAGAGATATTAATATCTGGCATTTCGTAACAGTTACATATTCAATGTTTAGACTTCCCAAGATCGGCTGCCCCCCGCCAATACACTTATGTAATTCTTAGCCGGTTCAGCCAAGGACATCTAATAGTATTCTTATATTTAATAAAGTTACTCACTTTTGATATCCTGTTGGGGGTAGCCCCCCCACCCTGGCCCCATCAATAAAACCTTTTGAAGTGGGCTTTTGCTTTTCGCATAACCAATTAGGTCAGTTACCTATTGATCAGGGCGATGTATCACACCTCTCTGTTGATATACACTTCCAGTGAATACTCACGTGAATACTCATATGAGGCACCATTTGGTTCCTTACGCATTACAAAGACAGGCATTCTGCCTGTACATTAGCACACCATTAGCATTCTGCCTGTGTATTTCAAAAACTGCAAAAAGTCACTTTATCCAAAATATATGTCCCTCTTATGACAAAGTTATATTTTTAATATGTGTGTACTTGGGGGGTGACCCGGAGGCTGTACCCCAAGGCTCAGAATACCTTGCTGGCAGGCAAGACAGGTCCATGAGGCAAAGGGAATACACAGATAACGCATTAACTAGCCCACTGGGCTTACACAATTAACCCCTGATGACCCAGTGTGTGTGTTATGCAGGTACTGATTAACCCAGACATTACAATGGAACAGGGAAGAATACATTTACAGGTTATAACAAGGGTAAAATCACATTTCTGGGCCTCAGCCCAGTTAACCCCTTGTCTCCCTGGCGACGTTAGAGGGGGGCCCTTGGGGGGTAACCCCGTTAACCCCGGGCCAAACCCTACCTACCGCCACACCTCCCCTGCTCAAGGGCCCCTGGTACCCCAGCGGCCTCCCCATGGCCCTGGGATACCACTGGCGCTCTTGACGCACTCAATACGTCCTGAGGGATTGGCCTGGCAAAATTGTCCTCCGGCATTGACCAGTACACCGTGGATGGTAAAGTCCAGATCCTGCAACGCCGGGCATTCTCCTTGGCCTCCCTCTGCCCCCCACCCAGTGCCTTGGGAAACAAGTCCATGGTGAAAGGGGCTCCTGTGCAGTCCAGGCTGCACACTGCCCAGAGACTGGCATGTCTCTGCATCTGCAGGAGACCAGCTATCCAGCATTGACCGTCGCTTCCCTGTCAACCAAGTCTGGGACAGGGTTATGTCACTATTCTGTAGGGACCCTACCTGCCCTGGCTCTGTGTCACCCTGTAGCTGCTCCACCATACTCCTGACTCTCCTCCCTGGCTGCCTATCTACCCACAGCCCCTCCTTTGGGAACCCAGGGGGTTCTGTCAGAGGGGTCACTCCTGGCCAGTCAGAACAAGGGACCTTCGGCCTACCTAGCCCATCCCTTGCTTCTGCCAGCTGCCTAACACCCCACTGACCTCCTATCTCCCCCTGCTCCACGGTGCCTCCCTGCCTAGCCTCCCCTAGGCCCAGCACCTCAGCCTGCTGCTTACCTCCCTGTAGCCCACCTGCACTCCTCTCCTCCCTGGGCAATCCTACCCCAGACCCTGGAACTACCTGAGTGCACCTACCTCCCTGACCTTGTCTCCCCCTTACCAGGGATGAGCTCAGGGGCACCTCTCCAGATGCAACCGCCTTAGCGCTTG